>NW_016107498.1:1522581-1558838 GCF_001604975.1 Cebus imitator
TACTGTTGCACATTTGGATTATATGCAGGTTTTTACTATTCTAAATAATGCTGCTGTAAACATTTGTGTAGAAGTTTTCTGTGGGGATGTATGTTTTCATTTCTCTTGGGTGTATACCTAGGAGTGGAATTGCTGGGTCATATGGTGATTTTACTGTTAGCCTTTAGAGGAACTGCTAGACTCTTTTCCATAGCAGCTATACCATATTATTTTCCAATCAGCAGTGTATGAGAGGTCTGGTTTCTCCACACTTCACCAACACCTATGACATGCCTTTTAGACTCTTTTTTCTTGAGTCAATTCCAGTAGTTATGAATGGTGCCATTTTCACCTAGGTTACATAATTTGTTGGCATACAATTTTTTATAGTATCCGATTGTAATCTCCTAATTGTTATGAAGTTTGTAGACATGCCCCCTGCCATATTCCTGATTTTAGTAATTTCTAACTTTTCTCTTCTTTTCTTGGTCAGTCTAGCTAAAGGTTTGTGGGGTTTGTTACTTTTTTTTAAGAACCAACTTTTGTTTCTGTTAATTTTCTTTATTTTTTAATTACTGATTTATTTCATATATTTCTGTTCTAATTTTTGTTATTTCCTACTTTTACTTTTGGTTTAGTTTACTCTTCTTTGTCTATTTTCTTAAGGTGGAAGTATACATTATTGATTTGCACACTTTCTTATTTTTAATATAGGTTTACATGTGTAAATTTTATTCTAAGCACTATCTTAGCATGACATCCTTTAAGTTTTGGTATGTTGTATTTTGATTTTTATTTATCTCAAAGTATTCTCTAATTTTTAAATTTATTTTTGATCCATTATTTAGGAAAGTATTGTTTAATTTTCATAGATTTGTGAATTTTTCAAATTTCCTTCTGTTAGTGATTTTCAGTTTTATCCCATTGTGACCAGGGAACATACTTTCTATGATCTTAGTCTTTTTAAATGTATTATGACTTTCATGGCCAAAGGGTAAATCCTGGGGAAGTTCATGTGAGTACTTGGGAAGAATGTATATTCTGCTTTTGTTGGGTTCAGCGTACAAATTATCTATTAGGTCTATTTGGTTGATGGTAATGTTCAACTCTTTCATATCCTTGCTGATTTTCTGTCTAGTTTTCTATGAATTATTAGTCTCTCATTATTACTATTTTTTGGTAGTGTTTTCATTAATTCACATACGTTACAATTCTCTCATTTAAGGCCTTTAATTCAGTGGTTTTATTATATAGACAAAGTTGTACAACGATCACTAAAATAAATTTTGAACATGTTTATTACCTCAAAGCCTTATCATTTTTTTAATTTTTACTTAAAAAATATATAGTGTATATTATATATATATATAAAATAACATATATATATATATATAAAATAACATATATATATAAAATAACATATATATATATAAAATAACATATATATATATACACACACATATATATATATGTTATTGCATTTTAGGTTCTGGGGTACATGTGCAGAACATGCAGGATTGTTGCATAGGTACATACATGGCAGTGTGGTTTGCTGCCTCCATCCCCCCATTGCCTATATCTGGCATTTCTCCCCATGTTATCCCTCCCGAACTCCCTATGCCTGCTGTCCCTCAATGTAGTTTTGATTTGCATTTCTCTAATGACCAGTGATGATGAACAGTTTTTCATGTTTGTTGGCCTCATATATATCTTCTAGAGAAAAGTGTCTGTTCATATCTTTTTCCCACTTTTGAATGGGTTTGTTTGTTTGTTTCTTGTAAATCTGTTTTAGTTCTTTGTAGATTTTGGATATCAGCCCTTTGTCAGATGGGTGGACTGCAAAAATTTTTTCCCATTCTGTTGGTTGCCGGTTCATCTAATGATTGTTTCTTTTGCTGTGCAGAAGCTGTGGAGTTTAATTAGATCCCATTTGTCTATTTTGACTTTTGTTGCCAATGCTTTTGGTGTTTTAGTCACGAAGTCCTTGCCTATGCCTATGTCCTGCATGGTTTTGCCTAGGTTTTCTTCTAAGATTTTTATGGTGTTAGGTCTTATGTTTAAGTCTTTAATCCATCTGGAGTTAATTTTAGTGTAAGGTGTCAGGAAGGACTCCAGTTTCTGCTTTCTGCATATGGCTACCCAGTTTTCCCTACACCATTATTAAACAGGGAGTCCTTTCCCCATTGCTTGTTTTTGTGAGGTTTTTCAAAGATCAGACGGTTGTAGGTGTGTGGCATTGCCTCTGAGGCCTCCGTTCTGTTCAATTGGTCTATATCTCTTTTGGTACCAGTACCATGCTGTTTTGATTACTGTAGTCTTGTAGTATAGTTTGAATTCAGGTAGTGTGAGGCCTCCAGCTTTGTTCTTTTTGCTTAGAATTGACTTGGCTATGTGGGCTCTCTTTTGGTTCCATATGAAGTTAAGGTGGTTTTTTCCAGTTCTGTGAAGAAGGTCATTGGTAGCTTGATGGGGATAGCGTTGAATCTATAAATTGCTTTGGGCTGTATGACTATCATGTTATTGATTCTTCCTAACCATGAGCATGGAATGTTCCTCCATCTATTTGTGTCCTCTCTTATTTCCTTGAGCAATGGTTTGTATTTCTCCTTGAAGAGGTCCTTTACATTCTTTGTTAGTTGTATTCCTAGGTATTTTATTCTCTTTGTAGCAATTGTGAATGGCAGTTTGTTCTTGATTTGGCTCTCTTTAAGTCTGTCATTGGCATATAGGAATGCTTGTGATTTTTGCACATTGATTTTGTATCCTGAGACTTTGCTGAAGTTGCTTATCAGTTTCAGGAGATTTTGGGCTGAGATGATAGGGTCTTCTAAATATACAGTCATGTCATCTGGAAATAGAGACAATTTGACTTCCTCCTTTCCTAATTGAATAATACCCTTTATTTCTTTTTCTTGCCTGATTGCTCTGGCTAGAACTTCCAATACTATATTGAATAGGAGTGATGAGAGAGGGCATCCTTGTCTAGTGCCGGATTTCACAGGGAATGCTTCCAGTTTTTGCCCATTCAGTATGATATTGGCTGTGGGTTTGTCACAAATAGCTTTTATTATTTTGAGATACATTCCATTGTTACGTAGTTTATTGACAGTTTTTAGCATAAAGTGCTGTTGAATTTTGTCAAAGGCCTTCTCTGCATCTATTGAGATAATCATGTGGTTTTTGTCTTTGATTCTGTTTATGTGGAAATGGGAATTTTATCTATAAGCCCCTGACTGGGGCTGCTACCTTTCTTTCCGAGATGCCCTTCCCAGAACATAGGAATCTAGAGAGGAAGGCAGTCTGGCTACAGTGGCTTTGCTGAGCTGTGGTGGGCTCCACCCAGTTAGAACTTCCCAGCAGGTTTGTTTACATTGTGAGGAGAAAACCTCCTACTCAAGCCTCAGTTATGGGGGACACCCCTCCCCACACCAAGCTTGAGCATCCCAGCTGGACTTCAGATTGCTGTGCTGGCAGCGAGAACTTCAAGCCAATGGATCTTAACTTGCTGTGCTCTATAGGGTGAGATCTGCTGAGCTAGACCACTTGCCTCCTGCCTTCAGTCCCCTTTCCAGGGGAGTGAACGATTCTGTCTCGTTAGTGTTCCAGGTGCCACTGGGGTATGAAAAAAATTTCCTGCAGCTAGCTCAGTGTCTGCCCAAATGGCTCTCCAGTTTGGTGCTTGAAAACCCGGGCCCTGGTGGCATAGGCACTTGAGGGAATCTCCTGGTCTGCGGGTTACGGGTTACGAAAACCACGGGAAAAATGTAGTATCTGGTCCAGAGTGCACAGTCCCTCAGGGCTTCTCTTAGCTAGGGGAGGGAGTTTCTGGATCCCTGCCCTTCCTGGGTGAAGCAGTGTCCCATCCTGCTTCCCACTTGTCCTCCATGGGCTGCACCCACTGTCTAACCAGTCCCAGTCAGATTAGCTAGGTACCTCAGTTGGAAATATAGAAATCACCCGCCTTCTGCATTGATCTCATTGGGAGCTACAGACCGGAAGTGTTCCTATTTGGCCATCTTGCCAGCCACCTCCTTAATGCTGGAAATCCCTACAAGATGGGATGTTTCTGTATGTGTTTACAGTTTTGATATTCAGCTCAGCTTTAGTGGATATGTTTTTGTCTGTGGTAGTTCCTTGAACCCTGTCTTTGGAGAGCATTGGTCCAGACTGTTTTCAGTTTGCTTTTGTTACCCATCAGTACTTAATATTTATGTTCATTCTTAGAGTTAAGGATTCCTGACCCACACTGAAAAATTCATATTTCAAACCCACATGAGGTAAAGTCACAGACATAAACATTCCCATTAGAGATAACTGAAAATTTTTGTACTCTGCCCTGGTTCCAATCAAACAGACAAACTACTTTATTACCTTTTTGTCCTAGCAATATTTTTTAGTCTACCCTTGAACTGAAGTTGCAGCCCTCCAGAGGATCCTCAGATTGGGCCTCTCTAGCCCAAGGTCAAAGTTTCAGCTCCTGCTCCCACAATTCCTGAGTTGCTGGCCCTGGTGATTTCCATGCAGCGGGTGCTACCACACCTCCAGTCACATGCTCGCTGCTTTGCTGCTGGCTGCTCTCCAAAGGTGGCTATGATCGAAGCCCTTGAGTAGCTCTTTTTTTTTTTTTTTTAAGATTTTCAGCAATACATCAAAAAGAATATTTGATGTCATATATTTTCTAGATTTTCTACATGACACAGAGGGTTTTCAGGTTATATTGTCTTCCACACTGCCGGTCTTTAGATAGTTTTTAAAAATTTTAACTGTATTTCCTGTGAAATACGGTAACAAAGATTGAACAAAATATTTAAAATTTCATGAGTAAAGAGTACAGTGGGTATATTATAGCCTATAAATCTCACATGAACTTTCAGTGGCTGTTTTCTTTTCTAAATTAATTAAAACAACAGAGACAAATCATACTAATAACAGTTCAGTACTATTCCAATTCCTTTTTTCCTCTTAACATTTTTATTCACTTCATGATTGTGTGTATTTTGTGGCTAAGGCAGTTGAAACTACAAGATTTAAGGATTGATAATTGAGAATACTATTGCCCTTAGTTGGAGTAAGCCAGTGTTGGGGCTCTCAATGGCAGACTTATCACATCTGTACCATAGTAGTCATCTTTTCTTTTGTCTCAGATTTCCAAATTTGGCTGCATAGTAACTCCTTAAGATCATTCTTTCATTCATCAAGCATCGATTGTGTACCTTCTATGTGCTAGGGTCCATGAAAGATAGTGGGAACACAACAGAGAACTAGACACAGGTATGGTTTTACTCTCATGGAACTTATTTGTGGTATGAGACAGAATATAATAGCCATGCAACAGAATAAGTAAAATAATTAAAGATTACAGAGAGTGCATTGTAATTAAGGATAAAGGGAAAGAAAGGTTAGATCAACCTTGGTCAGACAATGGCATTTCTGAGAAGGTGACATTGACACCAAGGCCCAAAGGATGAGATGTAGTGTAACAAAATAGCAGAATCACTTTCAGGTTTCTTAGGAGTCCTCTTGCACTTTTCAAGCTCATGAGTACACTGCCCTGCAGTACAGAGGAAGGATAATAAATATTACTGGAGAAAAGTTACTGCAGACAGATTATGATAATAGTGAGAATAGCTAACCTTTATGTGCTTACTATGTATAGGGCATCTTCTAAGCAATTTATGTGGATTCATTCAATTTTCACAACATCCCTTTGAGATAAGATAGTGTTATTATCTTCATTTTACAGAAATTAATATGGATAAGTTCATATGCCTACTGAATGACTACTACTATATGCCTTCCCAAAAGTTTATTTTGATTTGTTATATTTGTTTTTTGAAAAAGCTGATTTTATTTTTCAGTAATGAGATTAGGTTATATTAGCCCAGTGGAAACTTTTGCAAACAGTATTTTTCTTATTTGATTTTCATAACCTGTGACGTATTCTCATTTAAAAAATAATTCAGTTGAGATCCAGAGAGTTTAGTTAACTTGTTCATGTTTACTTCACTAGTTTGTGTTAGGTCTGTTGCTCAAATTCTGGTGTTCTGATTCTAACTGTTATGCCTTCTTTACTATGCAATGTTTTAAATAAATGCATTCTCTAGGTCACAGTAATATACAATTATAGAAAGGAAAGTTATTTTAGTGTTCTAGAATCAGAATAGCACACATAATAAATGGTTAAAAACTTTAATCATTGGATGATCTTTATTTTCTTTTTAAAAAATATATATTTATCCATTAATTTATTCCAGCTCATTCCTTGAAAGATTTGAGGCAGTTATTATCTATTGTCATGAGTTATTTTTATAGATTCTTTGAAAATAGAAAAATGCTCTTGAACTATCAGATATTACATATTTGGCTTTGTATATTTATATAGATGTTTTAAATAAAAATACCACTTTTTAGTAATAAATAAAAACAAATCTGCTGGCCGGGTGCAGTGGCTCATGCCTGTAATCCCAGGACTTTGGGAGGCTGAGTGGGGCGGACAATGAGGTCAAGAGATTGAGACCATCTTGGCCATGGTGAAACCCTGTCTGTACTAAAAATACAAAAATTAGCCGGGTGTGGTGGCACATGCCTGTGGTCCCAGCTACTTGGGAGATTGAGGCGGAAGAATCGCTTGAAGCCAGGAGGTGGAGGTTGCAGTGTGCTGAGATTGTGCCACTGCACTCCAGCCTGGTGACAGAGCAAGACTCTGTCTCAAAAAAAAAAAAAAAAAAAAAAAATCTGCTTGAATCTCATTATATGAGCCAACAGTGGAAGTAGACAATAAAAATATACGTAAGCGAATTCATGGTAGCAACACCTTATTTATCTGAGCTTGTCTTTTCTCAACAATGCTAATATGTAAGACCTCTTAGCTATAACGGAAGTTCCCTGAGTCTCCTTAAATATAACAGAAGTTCCCCTTGATAGATTCAAGAATTGTTAGCAGAAGCTATTGTAGACTGTGGCAACAGTTTTAAGACATATTCCCTACAGCTGTAATTTGTGCCTAAGGTACACATGGAAACATTCTATAATTAATCATCTCCAGAACAAGGGATATTACACTCTAGAGTATATAAATAAAGTATTTGAGTATGTATTTATATTTTATATCAAATGAAATTTAAGACATTGAAAAACATTTTTATGACACTTTAACTTTGCAGAGCATTTTCACATACTTTCACAATTTGAGAAATACAGAATATCCATGAGTTAATTGGATAGGAATTATTATCCTGTTTTTATACAGAAAAAAACCAGACACTACATGGGTAAATGACTTATCCAAGGGTCACGGTTAGTAAATGGTAAGTCCAAAACTTGAACCTTGTATTTTGACTGTAGAGTCATCTTTCTCTAATCATCCTGCACAGATTTTTAAGAAAATAAAAATACTGACATATTTTACATTTTACCCCTTTTAAGAATAGTAGATTTTTTAAAAATTACATTTAAAATATAATAATTTGACTTCAAAAATTTTAGACTCCCATACAGTTATGGTTAGCCAAGCAAAAGAATTTTAATGCCCTTACTAGTTTCATTTGAATGGACATTTAATATTTGGCAAAATATTCAACTTCAGAACACTGTGAACATATATGCTGAAAACTTACCATATTGTATTTGAATTAATTGTTCATCTCTGAAGAAAGTATGAAGTTATTGATGTCAACTTGTATATTTAATCTTTATTTTCTAGTCTGATTCTACAACATTTAAATATACCTAATATAAAATAAAGAATCTCTTCTTCTCAGGTGTGTGATTTTCTATATCTTCTAAAATTCCCCCTAGACTTTTTCTGAGAATCATATTTCTTTTCCAGTCTGTGTTATAATAGCTTACTTAAGATTTCCTAGAATAAACTACTCTTTTTTTTTTTTTTTGAGACGGAGTTTGACTCTTGTTGCCCAGGCTGGTCTTAAATTGTCACCTATTAGGAATTAATATTACAAAAATTACCTATCTTTTAAATCATACTGTTTATCTGAAAACTCTCTAGTATTCTGTCACACCCCTTATTACCCATTTTAAAATTATTGATACATAATTGTTCATATTTATGGGGCTCATGTGATATTTTGTTACATGCATACAGTGTGAAATGTATGCATTGTATGAGTAATTGGAATATCCGTCATCTTGAAAATTTGTCATTTCTTTGTGTTGAGAACATTACTGATCTTCTCTCCCAGCTATTTTGAAATGTACAATAAATTCTTGCTAACTGTAGTTGCCCTACTGTACTATTGAACACCAGAGCTTATTTCTTCTATCTAACTGTATTTACATACACATTAACCAAGCTCCCCCCTCACCTCCAACTCCTGACTACCATTCTACTCACTACCTTCATGAGTTCAATTTTATTTAGTAGCTACAGGTGAGTCAGAACATGTGATATTTGCATTTTTGTGCCTGGCTTATCATAATGTCCTTCAGTTACACCCATCTTGTTGCAAAGGACAGGATTTTAATCCTTTTTCATGGCTAAATAGTATTCTATTGTTTATATATATCACATTTTCTTTATCCATTCATCCGTTGTTGGAGAACTAGATTGATTCCATATCTTGGCTCTTGTGAATAACGCTGCAATAAACATAGGAATGGAGATATTTCTTTGACATACCGATTTCATTTCCTTTAGCTATATACCCAGTAATGGGATTGTTGGATCATATGGTAGTTCTGTTTCTAGTTTTTTTGAAGAATCTCCATACTGTTTTCCATAGTGGCTGTACTAATTTGCATTCCCACTAATAGTGTATAAAAATTCTCTTTTATCTACATCCTTACCAGCATCTATTAATTTTTGTCTTTTTGATAATAGCCGTTTTGACTGGAGTGAGATGATATCTCATTGTGGTTTTGATTTGCGTATACGTGATGGTTAATGATATTGAACATGTTTTCATATACCTTTTGGCCATTTATGTCTTTTTTTAAGAGAAATGTCTTTTCAAATCTTTTACCCATTTTTAATTGGATCATTTGTTTTTGCTATTTATTGTTTGAGTTATTTGTATATTCATGTTATTAATCCTTTTCAGATGGATACTTTGCAAATATTTTTTCTCATTATTTAGGTTGTCTCTTTGTTGATTGTTTACTTTGCTATGCAAAAGCATTTTAGCTTTATGTGATCCCATTTGTCTATTTTTGTGTTTGTTACCTGTGCTTTTGAGATCTTACTCAAAAAATATTTGCCCAAGCCAATGCCCTGAAGTGGTTTTTCCCAGTGTTTCTTCCTAGTGGTTTCACAGTTGTGGGTTTTATATTAAGTCTTTAATCCATTTTGATTTATTTACTCATTCCTGAGACTTCAGTGAGCCATTAATGAACAGACCTAGGAACATTTTTTAATGTGTAGAAGATTAAGATCTGTACCCAGCTACATCAATTACTAGGTATAACACCTGAAAGAATCAACATGTTTTCTAAGTGATTAATTCCTTATCTTTAAAAAAGTTAAAGATCGAACAAATATTTCCTATATTTCATAGGAAAACTATAAAGCATCTTATTGAAGCACTTCTGTGCATGCTTTATGATACTGATAACTCATCTGCAAAACTATTCCTTTACATTCTACTGTGTAAATAGTAGAATTGCTGGCTTTTTGTTTTCCATATTAAATAATTAGTTTTAAGGTAAAGTTATTTTCATCCTTATGATGATGGTGATCTTTTATAAATGTGAGAGACCCAGTGCTTTGAAAAAATGAATGAAATGAAGTAAATCTACACCTGGAGAAATTGGGGGAAATAGCAGACTACTAGAGACAAAAAATAAAATTTAGCAAGGCACTAGAAAAAGAAATAATAAAAAAAAAACAACAAAACAACCCTTCAATGGAATGAATGAATGACAGTTAAATTGTCAGCCAGCATGCTAAAAAATATTTGTAAAGCACAAGAAATTACAAGTGGTCCGATATATTTGAAAAGAACCATACAGAGTATTTAGAAGTGAAATCATACAATAAGTAAAATTAAAAATTTACTGACTATAATTAGATACAGGAGAAGAATTTCATTATTAGTTAACTGGATGAGGGAATTACTTAACTAGATGATAGAAGAATTTATTAAGAATATGACATAGAGACAAAGGAATGGAAAACAGAGAAGACATATGAGTTATGAATAAATAAAAAGAGTCTATCATTAATTAGGACTCCTGAATGATATGAGATAAATGGTGAAATTTTTTTTTCAAGAAAAGTTAGAATGACAACTGACTTCTCAAAAGCAATAGTAGAAACCATAAGACAGTGGAACAGATTTTCAGTGTCTTGAAATAAAATGCATCAGTATAAATTCTATTCTCTTTTAAAATATTTTTTAAGATGAGGATCAGGCCAAGTGCAGTGTCTCATATTTGTAATCCCAGCACTTTGGGAGGCCAAGGCAGGTGGATCACCTGAGGGTCAGGAGTTCGAGACCAGCCTGGCCAACATGTGAAACCCCGTCTCTACTAAAAATGCATAAAAGTAGCTGGGCACAGTGACACATGCCTGTAATCCTAGCTACTTGGGAGGCTCAGACAGGAGAATTGCTTGAGCCTAGGAGACAGAGGTTGCAGTGAGCTGAGATCATGCCCCTGCACTCCAGCCTGGGTGACAGAGCAAAACTCTGTCTCAAAAAAAAAAAAAAAATGATTATGATCAAAATAAAAATATTTGACCTCCAAATCTAACAGCATTATGCACTAAATTCCTCACTAAAGGAAGTTATTTTAGTCAAAAGTAAAAATGATCTGAGATATAACAAAACTGAAGAATAAAAAACATGACAAATAGCTTGGCTTATAAAGTAGTTGGCTTGGGGATGACTGTCTTTAAGGTTAAGCTTTAAGTATGATGCTTACCCTACAGACTGGAGTGCAGTGACGTGATCATAGCTCACTGTAACCTCAAACTGCTGGGTGTGTGTTACCATGCCCAACTATTTAAAAAAATTTTTTTGTAGAGATGGGATCTCACTTTGTTGCTCAGGCTTGTCTTGAACACCTGGCCTCAAGCAATCCTCTCACCTTGGCCTCCCAGTTTTGGGGTTATAGGCATCAACTACCATGCCCAGCCTGTTTTTAATTAAGAAAAATTGTTTAGTCAAATAATGTTTTGACATTTATGAAGATAATGAGGGTTTTTCCCCCCAGTTTACTCTGTTGATATAGTTAATTACATTAGTAGATTTTCTTATGGTTACTTTTTCTTATATTCTGGGGTAAACTCTACTTGATGATACTGATCTCTTATTAGATTATATAACTGCAAGATCTGTAGTGATATTCCCTGTTTAATTTCTGATAAGAGGATTTGTGTCTTCTCTCTTTTTATTTTTCTTATTCTTGTTAGAGACAATTTTATTGATTTTTTTCAAGAGCCACCTTTTTGTTTTGTTGATTTTCTTTGTTTTTCTGTTGTCAGTTTTATTTATTTCTGTTCTTCTCTTTATTAGTTTCTTTTTTTTCTGCTTGCTTTGGGTTTATTTTGCTGTTTTTCTAACTGCTTGATATAAGATCTTAGAATTCTCTTTTCTGATGTGACTATTTAGTGCTGTAAATTTCCCTTCCATCACTGCTTTAGCTGTATCCCATATTCTTTTAATATACTATATTTTACATTTCATTACATTCTTGCTTTTCAAATTTCCTATGAAACTTCCTCTTTGACTTGTGTATTATAATTTAAACATGTTTAATTTATGAGTGTTTGCAGATTTTCCTATTGCTTTTTAAAAATCATATTGTAGTTTGATTCCATTATGATCAGAGGCTAGTCTATGTATATTTCCAAATTTGTTGAGGTTGGTTTCATGGTCTGGATATGGCCTATCCTGGTGAATATTTCATGGGAACTTAAACAAAATCACAATTTCAGATGCTGCTGAATAGAGTGTTCTGTAGTATTTGGTGGCAATGTAGTATCTTTAATTAAGGTATGTACATTTTTTTTAGGTGTAGTATTATAGCACACTTAATAGATTGTCTATGAAGTTTCTCTTCATTCATGAAGCATATAGAATTTGCAGTCAACAGTTCTTTTAAAAAAAGTTGTTGTTGTTGTTGTTGGTTTGAAAAACAGTTGTGCCACTTTTCTTTTGGTCTCCATAGTTTCATTTAAGAAATCTACTGTCATTCAAATTAGCATATCTATAGGTAATACATTATTTCTGTCTGGCTACTTTCAATATTTTTTTGTCTTTAAGTTATTAAAAGTTGGCTTTAAAAAGTAGTCTATTACTTAAATTTTGATTTCTTCAAAAACAAGTTATTAAGAATATCTTCTATATTGCAAAGATAATATATTGTCTGACTGTACGAGACGGGAGAAACTGTCTTTAATTAATTACTCTTGGCTTATTTCTGCCCCCCTTTGCCTCACTTCTGGAGCTTAGTGCCTAGAGTTCTGCTAGGAATATTCAGTGGTTATATTTGTTGTTGTTTGTTTCTAAGAGATATTTTTGGAAAGAGAGGCACTCATTCTGGTCTCATCTGCTTTACGGTTTCTACAAAGCCCTTGCTGTTCTAATAATGCTTTCTGGACTTTTGTTATTTTTATGAATTTATTTTTATACTATGTTTTCATTCTAGTGGTGTAACTGCCCCTCCGAACATGGTACCTTTTAAACTTTTATTTTAATATAATGTACTGTCACAATGGCTTTTAGGACTATACTGACTATAATTAAAAGATGGTAGGAGGAGCATTTTGAAATATGAAATGGGATTTGCCCTTAGAACATGAAAGGTAGTGAGAGTAGTTAAAGGGTGGCTCCTATTGTTTTTTTGATTTGTTTTGTTTGAGACGGAGTTTTGCTCTTGTTTCCCAGGCTGGAGGGCAATGTCATAATCTTGGCCTACTGAAACCTCTGCTCCCTAGGTTCAAGAGATTCCTGCCTCAGCCTCCTGAGTAGCTGGGATTCCAGGCATGCGCCAACACGTCCAGCTAATTTTTGTATTTTTAGTAGAGACAGGGTTTCACCATGTTGGCCAAGCTGGTATCGAACTCCTGACCTCAGGTGATCCACCCACCTCAGCCTCCTAAAGTGCTGGGATAACAGGCTTGAGCTTCCACACCTGGCTAGAGGCCACACTTCTTTTTTATGGGCACACTTCCCAACTGACTGTCAAAGTAACAAATGCCCTAGCTCTAGTCCACCCAGCTGCTGTTTCCAGATCTTTATATTAGAATGTAGCTGTGCCTCTAAGCTAGGGGATATAAGAGAAACAAATAAATGTATTTCCTTATTCTTATCCAAATGGTGATCTAGCCTCCTTTTGTGATATTTATTTATCTTTTAGATTATAAACAGTTTAAAAGCAAGATATGTTTTACCTAACTTTGTATGTTCTATAGTGTCTGCAGCATAATTTGATAAAAATTACATATTTTCTCAATATTCATAAAAATGTTATAAACATATACTGCTGTTTACTTTATGACTAAACATCATTATCTTCTTTGATTTCTTGATGAATTATTGATTCCCCAACCCTCTGAGTCAGATCCAGCTAAATTCTGCAATAGCACATTTTGTTTCAGAAACTTTTTGGCAATAGCAATCTTAAAGCAATTTCCTTTTTAGAATTTGAGTTTTCAAGTTTGCCTCATATGTTGTCCAATTACATTAACCAAATAATCTTAAATTAGTTTAATCAAGCCTCAAATAAAAGACTTTTGCCAAGTGTCAGAATTTGGAATTAAAAACAACAGAGCACAGCCCATTCAACAAATGCCTTGGGTTTCGAGTTAATCTAGCATTTAAACATTGAGCATAAAAACTACTAAGTCTGAAGAGACCTTTAGCAAACTCTTTAATACTAAAAGAGCCTTATTTCATGGATCTCCATTTAAAAAAATCATGTATTTAGCGTTATGTGATTGTTATTGTATCCAAACTTATATTTGTCCTTTGTTTATATTTATTTACAGAATTCTTATATGAAAGATTAAAGGTATTAAACTGTATAGGAGCCATTATTTTTTCCTGTCAGGAATTGCAGAATTTTAAATAGCCTCATTTCCATTTTTGTGATCTGTGTTCACACCTCTAGTAATAATGAACTAGAAAATGACTCTCTTTTTGTACCTTATTGCTAATCTCCAGAGTTTTCTTTTACCTTACCCCAATAGTTTGTGTAGTACACATTCCTTGTAGGGTATTCAGTTTATATATGTCAGATTCTCTAGGGCCATGGCTTTTGCCAGATGAAGCACTTTTGATTTTGAGGCTGATGAAACACAGTGCGGTTATTGATCTGTGCATGACATAACCTGTCTCTCTCCTAGCAGAGTGTAGCAACATTTATCCAGGAATTTGTGAAATGTCACTCGGATCATGTTCACAAGGTAAACTGTGCAAAACCCAGGATCAGAGCTGAGAATCCATGTGGAATTGGACGTGACTGTCTTATTCCTATGTCCTATCTTCTAGGTGAAGCAAGTGATATTTGTTAACAGAATGTCTGTGTCCTCTGTTAGACTTTGTAGGAAACTATTATTACCACGTAGACCACTGTGTACTATAAAATTATATTTCTTATACTCTGTTTTTAGATTCACTTTTTATCTTACCAAAGAAAATATTAATGTAAGAATATGTGATATGAATAGCATCAGTTAGAAATTTTTGTTTAAAATAAAGCAGTGTTATAATATATTGCACAGTTTTAAATTTCTAATAGTGTTCTCATTCTTTACATCAACATACTTTCAGGTAGGTATGTCTCATCCGTATCAGTATTTCAGGAAGTGAAAAGTTATAGCATATTTGTCACTATTGAATTGATATAATATCTATGCATATATTTTAGAGTTTGGTTTTAAATGATTAGAATATTGTTAAGCACATGGATAGGTATGTTTGTCACAGTTTAGTTTAGTTTGATGTACCTAACACATGTAAAGCTCTATAATAATGGGATATTCAACAGTGAATTAAATATAATCCTTGTCCCCTATAATAACAGAGCTGAACATGTGTATAATATTAAAATGAAATTGTGAGATATAGACACGTATGTATATGTGTGTATGTGTATATAGACTATCGAATTTAAATGCATGTGGAGAGAGAGTGTCATTCATTGCTGTCATTCTTGATTAAGGCTTTTGAAGGAGTAGCATTTGGGCTTAACCTTAAGGTTTGGTATGATTGTGGAAGTTGTGTAAATTAGCAACGTCATTAGAAGAAAGGAAAGCTTCAAAAGACATCTAGCCGACATAGCAGCTTGTTGAGAATAGTGAATAATCTGGTTTGGCTATGATTTTCAACCCTGACCACTTATTATCCCCACCTGGGGAACTTTGAAAAATACTTATGCTGAGGCCTCACCCTAGACCAGTTAAATTTGAATATCTAAGAGTTAGGCCCTGTACCTTGGTAGTTTTTTAAAGCTCTCAGGTAATTCTGATGTAGAATAAGGACTGAGACTAAGGCTTGAGAGACTAGAGATTGAATGCAAGTAAGTAGATAAAAGATTGTTTAAATATCAAGGCCAAAGATGATTAGGAAGAGAACTAGGCAATATTAATAGAAATAGAGTTGTTTAAAAAGCAAGAAAGTTTGCAGTGTTATAACACACAAAGTTTGATGACTAATTACATATGAGAAAGTAAAGAAAAAAGAGGTATTTAAGATATTTTCCAAGTTTTTAACAAAGTGAGTAGAAAATTGATGATAGAAGAACTATATTTGTGGCAATGTAATGTACTAAATATTGTGGTGAGAAAGTACTAAAAAAGTTGAATAAAATATAAGAAAGAGCCTCATAAATGTATACTAGAACTTTCAAAAAATAAAAAAGAAACCTAAATCCTTAGGATCCAGAAACAATAACAGCTTATTGTTTGTAGCCAAGTAGTATTTTGTTAGTGAATTGAATATCAAGTAAGTAGTAGGATTTATGAGTTTAAAATTTAAGGGATAGGCCTGGGCTAGGCATATAAATTTTGCTGCCATGAGTGGGTAGGTGGCATTTAAAAATGAAGCTGAATGAAATCACCAAGGGAATGAAGATAGGTAGAAAAGAGATAAGGTCCCAGCTTTGAGTTCTAGGCCTTCCAACATTTAGAAGTTGGACAGATGAGAAAGCACCAGAAAGGAGAGACCAGTGAAAGGGAAAAACAAGGGAAAGGAGCATCTTAGAAGCCAAATGATAAAAGTATATCAAGAAGGGAATGATATACTTTATCATTCTCTATGCCAACTGCTGCTTATTAGAATGAGTTCATGGGAAGAATTGAGGAATGGGAAAAGAAAAAGGGGAATTGCAGGATATAATTAAATATGCATACATTTTAGAGTTATTTTGAGGAGGTTTGTTGGAAAAGGGAGCAGAGAGCCTCTAAAATGTAAACACCTAATAACTTAAGCTCAAAATAAACAATTCATGTATTGATAATATCAGTACTTTTATGTAATGCTGACAGAAGGTCATTAAAGATATACATTATTTGAACAGAGCAATAAAAAGTCTTTCTTTAAGTATTTATCAAAAATGTTCACATAATTAGGCCACAAAACAACATACCACAAATTTCAAAGGATTTGTTTCATATAAATAATATTGTCTAACACAAGTGAAGTACTTCAAAAGTTACTTAAAAATATCTGATGCAAATTTATAGAGGCATTTCTAAAAAACTAATGGGTCAAAGAAGAAAACAAAATGAAAATGAAAAATACTTCAGATTGAATGATAAATAATACACATTGAAACTTTTAGAATGCAGCTAAGGTGGTAGTCAGATGGAAATTTATATCCTTAAATACTTGTTGGAAGACCAGAAGAAGTCTAAACTCACAGAGCCAAACATTTTATTTAAGAATGAGAAATTGAATAAGTCCAGTGCTATACACTAAATGAATGTGTTCTCCCATAATTCATAACCCCCAATGTGATCATTTCAAAAGTGGAGACTTTGAGAGTTTATTAAGGTTACATTGGTTCGTGAGAGTGGGGCCCCCATGATTGGATTAATGCCCATATAAAAAGAAGAAGAAACAGGAGATCTCTCTCTGCTCTCTGCTATGTGAGGATAGATGAGAAGATGGCCATCTGCCAACTTGGAAGAATGACCTCACCAGACACCAGATCTACCAACACCTTGATTTTGGACTTCCCAGCATCCAGATTATGATAAATAAATGTTTGTTGTTTAAGCCACCCGGTCTATGATAACTTATTATAGCAGCCCAAACTAAGACACTCAAAGAAAATAAAAAGAAATATTAAAATAAGGGCAAAGTTGATATTATAGAAAGTAAAAATGCAGCAGACATGATCAACAAATCCACAAGCTGGATCACTAAGACTAATAAGTTGACAAACATTAGTGTTAATAAGGATGTAGAGAAATTGTAACCTTCATACAATGCTGGTGGGAATGTCAAATGTCACAGGTAGTTTTGGAAAATGGTTTGACAGATCCTTGCAAAGTGAAACATAGAGTTACCAAATAACCTACCATTTCCACTGTCAGATATACATGCAAGAGAACTGAAAACATAGGTTCACATAAAACCTTCTACATTCATTTATAGAAGCATTATTCATAGTAGCCCAAAAGGGGAAACAACATGTGGGTTCATCAACTGATGAATGGAGAAAAAATGTGGTGTATCCATATAATGGATTATCATTCATTAATAGGAATAAAATGCTGACACATGTTACAATATGGATGAACCTTGAAAGCATCTTGCCAAGTGGAAGAAGCTAATCATAAAAGACCATATACAGTGTGATTCCATTTATATAAAATATCCAGAAAAGGTGAAATCCATAGACAGAAAGTGGATTCAGTGATTGCTTAGAGCCAGGGTTGGGAAAGAGTTTCTGTAAAGGGGCAGGAGGTTCTTTAGAAGTACTCTACAGTTAGTCTGTGGTGATAATTGCACAATTCTGTAAATATGCTAAATGTCTTTAAGAAAGAAGTGTACACCTTAAAAAGATGAAACATGCCAACCAAGAATATTGTGTCTGACAAAACTGTCTTCCAAAATGAAAGTGAAATAGAATTTCCCAGACAAGCAAAAGCAGCGGACTTCATCATTACTAGACCTTTCTTAGAAAAAATACTAAACTGAGTTCTTCAAGTTGAAGCAAAAAGATACTAAACAGCAATACTTAAAAGCATGTGAAAGTGTAAGGGTCACTAGTAAAGGTAACCCAGGAGACGGAGGTTGCGGTGAGCCAAGATCGCGCCATTGCACTCCAGCCTGGGCAACAAAAGCGAAACTCCGTCTCAAAAAAAAAAAAAGAAAGAAAGAATAGTGTTGTATAATCGCTTTTTATTCTGGCATAGAAATTACAATAAAAAGTATAAAAATTATAACTAAAAATATGATAACAAATACCTAATATAAAAAGATGTAATTTATTTCACCAAATTACATGTGAGGGGAGAAGTGAAAGTGTGGATTCTGTATGTGATTGAAGTTACATTGCTAACAGCTTAAAAGATTGTGGTAAACAATATATTTTATGTAAGCTCCATGGTGATCACAAAGAAAGTACTTATAGAAGATACACAAAAAGAAAATGAGAAAGGAATCAAAGCATGTCACTGCAAAAAAAAAAAAAATCAATGAAATAAAATGGAAGATAGTAACAGAGGAAAAGAGAGACATAAGAACTATAAGACAGAAAACAACAAAGTGGCAATAGGAAATTTCTTCACTGTCAATAATTGAATATAAATGGATTACATTCCCTGATCAAGAGATGGAGAGTTGCCAAGTGGCTTAAAAACAAAAACAAAAACAAAAACAAAACAAAACAGAATCCAGCTGTATCCTGTCTCCAGGAGACTTACTTTAGTTTTAACAATGCAGGCTTATAGTGAAGGGTTGGAAAACGATATCTCATACAAAGGGTAAGCAAAGGAGAGAAGGTGTGACTATACCAATATCACATATTAAATTAAAAACTGTTAGACAAAGACATTCACCTGAAAGAAGGGCCTATACACCAAGAAGATAAAGCAGTTATAAATATTTATGCACCAAACCTCAGAACTCCTGTATATATCGGAAACAAACTTTGACAGAGCTGAAGGGAGAAATAGGCAGCAACACAATAATATGAGATTTAAGTACTTAACTTTCAATAATGGATAGAACAAGATTAATATGGAAATGGAGGACTTGAACAAAACTATAGACCAATTGAACCTAACAGATCTGTAGAGAATACTCTACCCAACAAGAGCAGAATATATTTGCTTCTCAAGTGCACATGAAGTATTTTCCAGGATAGATTACATGTTATGCCAAAAACATATCTTAGATAAATTTAAGAAGATTGAAGTAGTACAAAGTATCTTTTCTGATCATAATGGTATGAAACTAAAGATCAACAGCCAAAGCACAACTCTAAAATCCACAAATGTGTAAAAATTAAAACACTCTTTATTTTTGAGACAGAGTCTTTCTCTGTCACACAGGCTGGAGTGCAGTGGCATGATCTCAGCGCACTGCAACCTCCACCTCCTGGGTTCAAGTGATTCTCCTGTCTCAGCCTTCTGAGTAGCTGGGATTACAGGTGTGAGCCACCACACACACCTAAACAAAACAGTTTTAAACAACCAATGGGTTAAAGAAGATGTCACAAAGAAAATTAGAAAATACTTGGAGACAAATGAAAATGAAAACATAACATACCTGGTTTTATGGGCTGTAAGCATAAGCAGTGCTAAAAGTGAAATTTATGTACTGTACTGTACACTTGAAAATTTGTTAAGAAAGTAGCTCTCATTTGTTTTTTTACCACAATAAAAAATGTAAAAAAAGTTTTTGATAAATACCTGTTCATGATAAAAATTATCTTAGCAAACTAGTATTAACAGAGAACTTTCTTATTCTGTTAAAAAGTGTCTACCAAAAACCTGAAACATTTCTGTTTAAAGATGTTTACCAGAAACCTGAAATAGCTATCATACTTAATGATACAAGTTAGACGCATTCTTTTTGAAATCAGGAAGAAGACTTCTATACCTGCTATCATTGTTTGTCTTTGATGTTGTGCTTGAGTACCTAACCAGCACATTAATATAAGAGAGAGAAGTGAAAGTTAAACGTATTAGAAATGAAGAAACAAAACCATCATTAGTTCGCATACACTATGCTTGTCTCCACAGAATCTCAAGAAAGATTACTATAATTAATATGCGATTTCAGTAAGATTGCTGGATATAAAATCAATATATGCTAAGGTAATAGGACTCATATTCACCAGCAATCAAAGAATATGCAATTTACAAGAAAAATATTATTTAAATAATAGCAGGTATTCTGTGGTATCTAGGAAGGGAAGTCATATTACAATTTCAGGGATTTGTTAAAATGTGAAAAAGGAGTGCCTTTATCTCTTTGGGGAGTCTATATCTATATTCTAAAAGTATAAAGAAAGATAAGGGAAAAATAAACACCAAAGTTATTCAAGATAGTGATTATTTATGGTGGTCAGGAGAGATGTTCATAGCCTTCAACTGTATTGGTAATATATTGTCTTAGTTGACGGGTTAGTATGTGGGCATTAATTGTATTTTTCTTTATATACCTATGGTATATTGAAATATTTCCTTAAAAACGAAGAAGGAAATCTACTGATGTCATTAGCTCAGAGAAAGAGTGCTGGAAGTGGAACGAATCTTTGCAGCAAGATCATAAGTTTATGGGTAATGATCTGCTATATAGACAAAGAGGAGTCAGAGAAGAACCAAAAGAAGTGTACAGAAAATGTGGAGGAAAAATCGAGCACTTTAATAAAGAAACAAGGGAGAGAAAGTTTTTAACAAGAAAAAGAAGATTTGATCAACAGTGTCAGATCCCGCAGAGGAACTCATAATAGAAAACTGAAAAGAGACTGTTGGACTTTACTAAAAAGGCTGTATTAACAAGACTCTCTTGATAACAAGTGATAGAAACAAACTTCAAATTAATATTTTTAAAACCCCACAAAATCAAAGGGTGAACTGTAGATCATAGACTTGGTAAAGGTACAGAAAATTGGAAACAGACACTTTAATGTTTTTAATGCTTCTATCTCACATCTCATTCCAGACCAGACCAGCTTTCTCCATGCAGCCCTGGCCATGCGTACTGGCCATGTGGTAAGCCTACATTCTTGCAGTTCTGTCTCAGAGAAGAAAAGAACCACGCATTCTCATCTTCTAGTCTTCTTCTGACTTACAAAGTAGTTAAATTTCAGGAGCCACAGGAATACAAATACTTTGTATGTAATTTTGAGTTGGGATTTAGGTTTATTTCATTATATGTTTATTTTCACCTACATGAATAATTGACAGGAATTTCAGAGTCATACCAAGATACAGAGTAGTTTCTATTGGGCAGGACTGATTTACACGTTACAGTACTTAAGTATTCTTTGCTGTTACCCACTTCAGTGCCAATCATTGTGGCACTCAGAAAGTGTCCCAACAAATTTCCAAAATACACATCTGGATAGTATGTAGTCTTTGAGAATCACTGATTTAGGAGAAAAGCAGATCAACCAACTTGATTAATAAAAATGAAATAACTCCCAGACTTACCCTATTACTAAATATCTGCATGAATCATTGTCCTTGATGTAGCATAATTGCCTGAGAGTCAGGTATTTATTTGACTTTATTTATTGAGTGATCTACTTTGTTAGGTCAAGCCTTTTTACTTGAAAGAATATGATAAACAGAAAACAATTCTGAATAGAAAATGGAACAATGGTGGCAGAAGTTCTTATGAGGAATTTTGGGTTAGAAAGAATAGCTTTTCAGTGAAATCTATGAAAAATACCTTGAATAACACAGTCTAGGTCGAAGCTTTGCAAATATCTTTTTTCTATATAAAACAAATTTCTACTCTATGCCATGAAAGACATTTTTCAGTAATTTTCACATATGCTAGTCCTTAGCTTTTTTAAAATCCCATTTTAAATGGTATCAGTAACTTTTTATTTTATAAAATCCATCTATTTAAAAAATGTTCATTTTTCACTCTGTTGAATCTTATTAAATTTATACAGGGAAATGAGAAAAATATTATTGTTTCTCTTGAGAATTCTTGTAGTGTATGTTTATAAATGATCAACATCATATGAATACTTAGTACTGCTGCTGTTAAATTTGTAATGAGTTGTAGGGTTTTGAAATTCCCTGACTGGCTTTCATCCAAGTACTTTATTTGCAAGGCTTAGATACAGTACAACCAATGAAAGACATACAGTTAACTATTGACCCTATCATGAAAATATTTCAGTTTCTAAGAATTATGATGTTACTCATATTTAGGATATATTTAATACACATATATCTTTCACTAGCTTGAATGTAGGAATTTAGAGCCACAAATGACGATGTTTAGCCTTTGGTTCTGTGGCCCCCAAAGTTGGTCACATTAATTTGGATTAATGTGGTAATGTCTTCTTCCTAAGAACTGATTCAAGTGTAATTTAAATAATGTTTATATTCATGCTTTTCAGAGGCTTATTGAGAAATTCTTTATCTTATAAAATATAAATTTCAGAAATATATCATGGTCTGTTATAAATTTTTAGAAGTCAAAAATTATTCTAAGGAATATTGATGCCTCTCTTTTGAAGCCTACATAGGAATTAAGTATTATGAGCAATTTAATATATACATGGATATTCATTTCCTCTGGCTAGTCCACAAAAACCTTTTTGAGCAACAAAATACCTTAAAATAAGAAGTAATACTATTGTAAGAGCACACCATGAGCACAGAAAAACAGTCAAATAAAAGTATTGAAATCTGATTTTTAGGAAAACCAAGTTTAATCAGAGACGAATGGAGCAATCTTCATGAGACTTCTGCAGGTATCTGGTAGTCTGTTTCTGATAATCATAACTGCAGTTGAAAATTTACGGCTTTTTTTTTTGTATGTATGTCTTTAAAGTTTATAAATGGGGTTTTTCACATAGACTGCAGTCAAAGAATCTCTCATCTGCATTTACTCTGAGAGAAATTGCATGGTGGGCGACTCACTGCTGCCAGGGTCCCAGAGCTTCTCCTGCTGGGGTGTCAGCTACAGGAACCTTACCGCAGCTCAAAACTAGTTGCTCTCACATATCCTGTTGCCTGTCTGCACTCCCATAGGAATGCAGTATTTAAGTTTCAACAAAGCCATTTTGCCAAGCCTAAAGACAATCCTGGCACCATAAAACCAGCAGATACCTTCAGCCTGCTCATGAATACACTTTGGGGCCCTTCCCATAGTTGAGGTTTCAGAAGTTTCCTGAGTTGAGAAAAAAGTGTTTGGAAAAGTTCTTCAAAACTGCCCTGGCCTGGCTTTAAACTTGTTGGGGTATACAGATGCAGGCCGCTGGCCCAGTTTATTTCTCCACCTAGATGGTTGCCTGCACTCTGCTCCAGTGCTGTGCATGCTGAATCTGTGGACACTTGTCCGTCCCCCAAGGTAAAACTATCAGCTGGACTCATGGCTTATCACCATGGGTGCCGACATCCCACCTCAGAGATGTGCTGAAAAAACTGAATCTGTTATGAATGGTTTATTCAACTGAAGTTCAAAATCTTCTTTGATGAAGATTAACTTTCAGCAAAGCACATTTTCTTGGTAAGATGGAAGAATTCTGAAATCAATGACCATGGCATGTGAAGGAGATGATTTAAGTGAATGTCGACTTTCCTTTCAAACAGCAAATGATGCTGCCCTTGAGTGGCAGCCACACACCTTTCCAACTGATGGTGTGGCTAGTTTTCCATATGGAAAAGCTACTTGGCTGATACTCTTCTGTTCATCTCCCAAAGTGAGCTGCAGGGGAACTGTTCAGTAACTTATATAATTTTACAGATAAATTTCTTTTTAAGTTTCTGGGCCCTGGTTTGAAGAAGGACAGGCCACAGGAAGTTTCTTTTGTTCCATAGAAAAACTGAAAAGCCACCTTTTCTGCATGACCTAGAAGATTAGGGAGTTTGAAGCCAAGTACCATACTCCTTTCATTGTTTCCAACCATGGTATTTTAACTGCCCATTAATCTCCTTAATTCAGTTACTTCAAAGGTAGCATCTAACCCATTTGGAGATGCACTGTCACCTTGACATGTATCAATTAAAAAATCCACTTGTCTAAAAATTCCTCAATGAATAACTTTCTCATGAGCTTCATGAGATTTCCATATTACCTCATTGAGGTTTTTAGCCATAAAAGGATCTCCAGTTTTACAAATGATGATATTATCTTTATTTAGTCCATCTAAGCTCATCAAAATGAGCATGTTGAACAGCCAAATCTGTTTTTAAGAATTTCCTGTTTAGCTTCACTTTCAACTTTAGCAAATTCAGTTTCATCTTCGGATGCTCCAAAACCAGATCCACTTGGTGGAAGAGGCTCTAAACTCTGTGTGTACAATGTCCCTATGCTTTCTTCTCTTGATGCCACCTCAGAGAGCTCCCCAGGCCTGACCAAGCCTCGGTTAGTGAGGGCAGAAGGCTGCCATTCCTCACTTAGATACAGATATGCTGTTAACATCATCATGAAACATCAAGTATTATTTTTCTTGACCTGACATGTTCATTTTAAGTCTTGGTTCTTTGAGTGGACATTCACGTAAAGTGTCTCTTAAATTGGGATGGATTCTTTCCTTCTTGCTGCTACTCAACTCCAGTGATAAAAAAAACATTAACAAAGGGGGTGGAGGAAGAATATAATTAAAGTGGTGAATAGTATATAGGACATATGAGGTATAGATATTTCTATGTTGGATTAAACTGAGTTTAAGCAGGAGAAAGAGAATAAAAAAGAGGAGTTTATTAGGACATTGTACAGTTTCTTTAGGATACCAAATAGCACTACCATCTTCTTTGTTTCCTATTGAGGAAAGGAATCAGAATGGATATGCATGGCAAACTCATAGTCATTAGTAAGCATGTCATGTGTAAGTCAAGTGTTTAGGAGGGTTGCCGCTGAATTCATAATATTACCATATAAACATTGAAAAATCATGTTGGTAATGGTGTTGATGAATTATTCTGGATATACTTTTGGTTTCTGTCATCTGTCCTAATATTTAGTAGCTGGTAGTTTTCAAGAACGCTTTTCTTCTCCTGACTTCAGCAGAAGATTTGAAATAACAACAAACCAATGGTCAAACTCTTTTTTCTGTGAATAGACAAATATTTATTTTTCCCATGAATTCTTGAAAATCAATTATGTTAGTGAACTTTCTAAATTTCACATATGACGTGTTTTTACTATATATTATTTTCCCCATACTTATGGGAGCAGAAGGTTAAGTGATGTGGTTCAACAAATCCAATTAAAATACATTTGTTTAGTTATTCAGGTTATTTTGAAAGAAACTACCTTGCTAATATCATATAGGTTAAAATGTGCTATAAAGGCATATAATATTAAAACTATTTGTATAAATTAAAAGTACTTGTTAAATATTTTGAGTATTTTTGGTCTGCTTTCAGAATTAAAAGTATTAGTAAACTGTTTTGAATAATTTGACACTTGAAATAATAGTGTTGATTTTTGAGAAATAATATCTAAACATATTAACAAAATAATTATTTAATTGGACATTAGCTAGAACTTATAAAGTATAAGGGCTCTGAATTAATTTAACTCCTTGTAAATGTTATTGAGAGTAGCGTATCTCTTACCCATATGCAGATATCCATATTTCTCTGATAGAATGTAATTTGAACACATCAAGGCAGATTGGCATTTTCAGTCTCATAAAAAACTGCTTTGTTAATTGCAAACCATATTTAGTATGACCTTACAACAAAGTAGTGCCTTAAGTGCCATGCTTTGTCTTTAATGTGCATACTGGAGCTGGGTTCGTCTGCACCAGACAACTACACTTCATGAAAAGAGTTTTTTTCTTGATAGGCAATTAGCAGTAATTAGGAAGATTCACCTCAATAAGATGTCAACATGAGATTGTTTAAAAAAGTTGAATGTCAGTGACTTAAAAAAGAAAGTTCTTCTGACACCTATGTATGGCATGTGAAACATGAAATGTTAATTTAACTTTTCTGCTTATTATTCATGCACAATATTATTTTGTCATTCAGACTCTGCACTGACAGAGTGTAAGGGTGTTAAAATAGTATTGCTGGAATAAAAAGAGGATTAATCTACCATTGGCCAATTAGCCAAAAGGTACTTAATGGTCTCTAAAGGCTACTGAAGTCTAACTACTAGGAAAAGCATTGGTGAAAAGTCCTCTATATTACCTTCATTTGCTTGACATTTTGTGAAGCATAGGTAGGCCTTTAGTAACTGCAGTTGTCAGAAAATAGTTTATAAATGAGTGATGCAGTAACTCAGTGGTTTTCTCATAAGAAATTTTGTTACATAAATAATTACATCTCTAAGATCATTTTTGGTTATTGGTTTTTAATTTTTAATTATTTCTTTTGGTGATCTCAAATATCATAACAAAATAAAATTAATATTTCAAATTTAAAAGTCTTGTTAGTAGGAAGTTATTAATCTGAACTATTTATCTTTTTAAATGTCTTATATGGAAAACATTTGTTAGTGACATAGAAAATGATGGCATTGTCTTGATAACTCATACATTTTAATTGGCTGTGAATTTAATCCTATACCTGGACAACATACAGAATTTTATTTCTTTCAGTTTTATCCCCTTTAAAGTATAATATTCTCAATAAAAGAATATTGATTCTATTCACAAGAGGGAGAATATCATAAAGATTATGGTGACTTTCTAGGGAGTTCTTGCCTATAGAATTTACATGTATCCTGTTCAATTAGAATTTTCTCTCCAGTTTCATATATTTACATTCTGGTAACAAAATTTATGTTCACCTCAATAATTTTTTAAATCGTTTTTAAAAAACAATAATAAGATTTTAAAATTGCTGTTTCTACTTAATTATGACTCAGAATAATCAGATTGTGAGAATGTAAATGAACTTATTTCTGTATTCAACATTAAATAGTCCTAAGTCAGTCCTAAGCAGAATTTAACATGAGAGATTTTGGAGAGATTATTGGAAACAGATCATTCTCATTTAATGATTGCTTTTCTGTACTTGGATTGTCAAGTCCTTTGGCTTTCAAAAGGAGAAAGAAAAAGTGGAGAGCACATTATTGTTACAGATGGAAACTAAGCCTTACTTTTTCTTCTGGTTACTGATTGACCTTTTTCAATATTCAGCATCTCAAAGTTGCTCCAGCATGGATTGCAAAGTGTTCTTTAACCACCAGCCATTTCCTCCGTGGGCCTCCCAGAAACCCTGATCCAGTGTCTCTGGCATTCAGCCTCACGTTTGGCTGGATTTTTAAATAATTTCTTTGTCTTTATGTTTCAGACTCCACTATCGCAACTAAGAATACTTCCAAATATTTTAAAGGGTTTGTTACTTTAAGTTTGTAATTCAGTGGTAAAAAAACATATGGGAAAGACTGAACTGTGTCTTTGAATGCTATAGGATGGATATTGTACAAAAAAAAAAAAAAAAAAAAAACATAGGTCGGAATCACTTTCATTTTAGAAGTGAAAAGCTATACCCCATCCTGTTCATTTCCCTTGGAACACTGCTTCTAAACTAGTTGGATACCCAAAAGCATTTTCTTTACATGTGCTACAACTAGCAACATGTTCGTCGAATAGGCAGATATTGAATATTTTATTCTTTAGAGACATCAAGATCAGAGAGTATCTAAAAATATATTGTTTGGGGAGTAATTAGGGAAATGGTTTTCTCAGCTTTTTTTCTAAGCCCTTTATTTCTCATTATTGGGCCTGAAGAATATTTTCCAAAGGCTTTATTTTTTTCTGATATGCATTCCTGAACATTAAAATGTTTACCAAGTCTCCCTGATGGAGAAGAGATGCCTGATGTCCTCACACTGCCCCCAGTTTACTGACCAGTGATTTGGCAGCTACCTTCTCTTGAGTAAAAGTTGGAAAGCAGAGTAGTCATAGGTCTAAGCTAGAACGTTCAATGCTGTACTTAGCTTCTATGACACATTTTACAGAACAAATCAGGGTAACACAGGGAGGGAAACAGGCTCTAGCCAGCATTTACCAGACAGGAATTGAAGGTAGCAGCAGTTGCCTCAGCTTCCTGTTTTGTTTCTTCAGAGCACTTACTATAGTTTATTGTTACGTATTTCTGGATTATAGACCGGTAGCTACCTAAAGGCAAGGATTATTTATAACCTTTTTCTTATCATTGAAAACAGAGAACTAGTATAGTTCCAACTACATAGTATGTACAAAAAGAATAAATGATAGGTATTGAATCAGGTTCTGAATATAGGTATTCTATATCTAAATCTTTCAGCAAATGTCAAGTTGGGGCAAAGAATAAAAGCAGTTTGTGATTGAAATCCCATATAAGAAAACAAGGGAAAATAGGCCAGGGGAGACTAATTTACCCAATTGTGGGATTCTACAGTTACTGTTGAGGGCAGCAAACAAAAGCTTCTGGCCAGAGGCTTTTTGCTTGTCAGTTTAACTACAAAATGCAGATCTCATGCAGGTAATTTATATTACTAGCAAGGAAAATGAAACATACAAATAAACTGAAAAAGAATAAAAACGTTAAAAAGAAAATGGGGGTTAGGCATAGTGGCTCATGACTAGAATCCCAGCTTTTTGGGAGGCCAAGGTGGGAGGATTGCTTGCAGTTAGGAGTTCAAGACCAGGCTGGACAACACAGCAAGATCCCATATCTACAAAAAATTTAAAAATTAGCTGGGCATGGTGGTAACTGCCTGTAGTCCCTGCTACTTGGGAGGCTGAGGCAGGAGAATCCCTTAAGCTGAAGAGTTTGAGACTACAGTGGGCTATGATTGAGCCTCCACACTCCAGCCTGGGCAATAGAGCAAGACCTCATCTGAAAAGAAAATGTGACAATTTATAAAGCAATTGAATAAATAAAATGAATACAAAATTATGGATAAAGAAAACAACATTAATCCAGACAGAGTGGCAGTAACAGAACAAGAAGTAGGTTCTAGAAAGGGGCTGATTAAAAAAAAAATCAGAACCCATATTAATTTTCAGTGGTAATTGATAAATCACCACAAATTTAGCAGCTGAGAAACAACATATGCATTCACTACCTCACAGTGTCATTGGGTCAGGAGTCTGACACAGCCTAGTGGTGTGCTCTGCTCAGAATGTCATAATACAATCTGTGTGATAGCCAGGCTGCCTTTTTTTTTTTTTCTTCCCCTGGAGCTTAGGCTTCTCTTCAGGGTCACATGTTTGTTGGAAAAATTCAGTTCCTTGTGGGTATAGGACTGAGGTTCATGGCTTGCTTGCTGCAAGCCAAGGATCATTCTCAATTCCTTGAGGCCTCCCTTAGGTCTTGTCTTGTAGCTCCTCTCATAACATAACAACTTACTTGTTTAAAGGCAGCAGGGGGATCTCCTTGACCTCAGAGAGCTCCTCTGGGCTTCTTTGAAAGGGCTCATCTGATTAGGTCAGGACCAGCCAAGAACCAGCTTGCTTTTGATTAGCTCTCAGAAACTCGATTAAGGACCCTGACCCTAATGACATCTACAGAATTCTCTTTGTATATAACATAATGTAATCATGGGAATGATAGCCTATCATATTTCTGGGTCCCATCCAAGGGAGGGTATTGTACCAGTGCTTGGGTCATCTGAGAATTGTGTCTACCACACGATGTTATACTGAAGAGTAAGTTTTTCAGTACATTTTTATTTCTTCTTACAGTCACATAGAGTTGTTCTCTTTTCAGAAATCTATGCTTCCTCAATGTTAAATTTAAATAAATTATTAATAGATAGTGTCTACTTTAAAATTTTCATAGTGTTCTATTTTATAACCTTTGGTTAGACATAATTGACTACACATAAATCAATACAAATCTCAGTACTTATTGAAGTCAACTTTTAAATTGAAATAGATGTTTAGGAGACTGTGGACAGATTGTACTGCTGGGGATATAGAGTCAGAGGAGCATATCTGCCTTCAATACCTGTGTAGTGTAGGAGGGATCCTAGATTGATCCCAGTCAAGCAAGTAAGTATGACTTAAGACAAACTAAAGTTTCTGCCATGAGAGAAATTACCAGGTTATTATGCATGAAAATGTTAAAGTTTTATTAATCTAGCTCCTCAGCCTTTCACACACTTCTCAGATGCTATATAGTAGCCTTTACCACAAGATAACAGTGCTGACAATAATGCTGCACATTGAATGTCTACTACATGTGATCACAGATGTTTTAAGATTCTGTCCTCAAGATCACCTTTGTTAGGTAGACAAGCACCATCTCTTTTTAAATGAGGAAGCAAAGCCATGTGTTTGTGCAAGCTCACTCAGCTGCTAAGCAGTAGACCCAGAGAATTCAAATCCAGAAATTATGACTCTTACATGTGTGTTTTGTTATCACTTGTTCTTAACATAATGTGACTTAAGTGCTTATAAATCTTTGCTTAGAGATGGAAAGGTAATAATGGAGAAATAGGAAATATGCTGCTAATAAACAAGAAAAATCACAATTTTAGGAGTAATCTTAATTTATCGGTAGATTTTATAGCACAGTCTCTTTCAAACAAGGTTACCCACAAAACTTGTCTTACAGCCTAGAGCAAATGTAGGCAAAAGAAAGTTATTTATACATATTTTTCTCATCTATAGCTTTCTCAAGTATGAAGTAGAGTTTTTAAACTGAGAGACATTAGTAATAGAGCTCCAGTTATTTGTCCAAAATGCTAAGGAGAACCAAAGTGTTCCAAACTGATGGAATGTATGATTTGCATATTTCCTCTATTTCAACAGATGCTGCGTAGCATTTCTATGTATATGTAACTAACACTGGAAATAGGTTTTCAAGATTGTAGATTTTAAATATTGTTTAATCAAAACATTATTTATATTTTAATAAAGCACAAGTCATTTAGTTTACTGCCTCCATAATTCCAGTATTTCTTCATGTAATACATTTTTATATTGTTAAATTGAAGTTGAAAGTTACATATGCATGTCTTTTAGAATAATATATTTATTGACTTTGTCTTTCCTAAGTGGAGACACATTTATAGTGTCAGGATCTGCCAGGTGGAAGAATAGACAGAAATTTGGTGGCATACAAGTATAACAAATGAGAGAATCCACCTAAGCTATTCCAATAAAAAGAAAAGAACAAAGACAGCTTCATGACGGAGGAAACACTAAGCTACCCTTTAAAGATGAGACCCATTTCAGCAGAAAGAAACACTATATGTAGAGTCATCAGTGTAAAAATGGCAGGCAGATTTGGGGAATGGCAGGCAAGTTTGGCTTCATGTGATGCCTGACTGAAACACAAATTGAAGCTTAATCTTAGCCTTATTATCCACGAACATATGGGCTTTATTCTATTGGAATGAAGAACCCATGAAGGGCTTTGATTAGGGGAATAATAGGTCAGTGTTGTATAAAGGGTGGTATGAAGATAGGGCAAGAATGACGAGAGAGAGAGAGGGTTGATGTAATAGTCTTAATGAAATAATGAGGGTTTACATTAAGAGAGTGACTATAAGGAGTGAAAATGAGAAACACTATGTAATTTGTAGAACTTGAATATTGATTGGACATAGAGAATAAATAAACAGAGAGGAAGGTGGATTCAAGCTTGAATATTAAATGGGAAGATTTCCAGGTTTAAGAAATTAAGGTTTACTTTTAGATATTAATTATTAGGTACTTTTCAGACAATGAACAAATTTCATTGAAAAAATTTCATAAACACTTTCCTGAAAATCTATAGATTATAAGCTAAAATATAGCCAAATAAATTTTTTTTACCACAGCATACTTTTTATGTTGCCAAAACATAGTTTAATCTCAAGTATATCAAGTTCTAGCTTTGAATCCATGATCTGAAATATTTCTATTTAACAATATGCACATACATATATAAATACATATATAAGTATGGTATAGTTTCTAGAAGTTGTGTTTTAAATATAGTGTTAATAAGTAACACGTTTCATGTTTATCTTACTGTACACTTTAGCTACATCTTTTGCTATTTCTAATTGGAATTCTTAACAAAGAAAGATTTTTTCCCCCTCTGAGAGATTTCAGTATCATTTTGTCTAATTGTACCTTATGTTAAGCTACCACATTATAAGCTGCTTTGGAATAATAACATAGTAATGCAGGTACCCTCTTAAGCAGCTCTGAGTTGTTATGCTATTATAATAGTTTGGTGACATTCTGCTGACTATAGATTGGTGAACGAGAGGGGCTAACATTAAGCTGATTTCTTTTACACTCCTTCATAAAAACGTTACTATTGTGTCATTTAGCAAAATGTTCATGTTAATAAAATTCAAAATGTAAGGAATTCAGTGCAATTCTACCTCAACATTAGAAATAGGACTTTTCAACAATCAATCAAGTGCATAAAATTGAGAGAGTTTGTTTGCACACTATTTATTTGAACTAAATCTCTAACAAGCCTTGTCTGCTAATTGGACTTAACATTTATATTGCTAAATAAGGAGCATTTTGGCTGCTATATAGGGTGGTAAGACCTACCCAGTGGAATAAACAGCTAACATCTGTTACCCTGTCCTGCTCCAGCTTGGCTTTTCCCAGTTAAGTACTACATCAGCCCTGAAGTCAAGGTTATCAAATATGTGAATCTCTGGCTCACCCATGTATGCATGAAGGTAAAGAAATAGTGCCTCATCAGTTAGGACCAGCCAACCAAAAGATATTGAGTACATCTGGTTCATTTTGTTTTAACTTTGCAAGCCATGCTACTACAAGCAAAATCTAATAGAGGTTAAGATTTTTGTAAAGTTTATGTAATAACTGTGATTAATTTCAGTTCTTTTTAGTATTTTCCTAGCTGTAGAATTTTATGCTGATAACTGTTAGATTAAACATAGTTACTTTTATATGTATATTTATTTTCTTTTTTGAAAAACAGAAGCTAAATTTGGATTTGGCTGGGCTTCGGAAAGAAAAAGAAGATTTACTAAAGAAATTGGAGTCCTCGTCTGAAATCACAAGTTTGGCAGAAGAAATTTCCCAAGTAACAGTTCCACGGATACAAGTTACATCACTTGGTCCTTCAAGGAGCATGGATTTGGAAATGAAGCAATTGCAGTGTAAACTAAAGGTGATTATAAAGTTTACTAAACATGAAAACATGTTATGCTACTGAATCCTGCCAGACATATTTATATTAACACTAATTTATTCTAATAAAGGTAAATTATGATATAGATAATCCAAAAATTATTAATATTACCTTCATCATTAATTTTTAGCCTGGTAGATTCTTACCTGGTAATGAATACTACCATTCTCTGAAAAAATGACAAGACACCATGAAATCCAAATTTAGAAACTGGTGTTAACTGGCCCATATCTGCTACTCTAATACTCCATTCTGTCCCTATGCCTCCCTCCAGCTGAACAGAACCCTTTCAGAGATATAATGTGTCAACATAAACAGAATCGCTTTTCTCTACATACTTCCTACTATTTTAATTTGGTTGTTGGTTGGAAACAGAGAAGGAGGAGATAAGTGGGAGGGAAAAGCAGAGAGCAAAAATGGGTTGGTTTCGTATATTTCAGCAAGTTAAACTTGAGAGTGAAAATAAAAAGCAGTGTTCCTTTTGTTATAAGTCCAGGTGAAACTCTAACAACTTAAAAGTAAGTCTGTCCCTAGTTTAAATAGAATTACCTTGTAAGAAATAGGATTTGTGAGTGAGTTTTAATTGGAAAGTTCATTTTCATGCTTCTTAAGCCCATTTATTCCTCACATAGTTAATTATTTTCTTCAGTGGGGATTGCTAGCTAGAAGGTAAAAAGGGCAGTGTATATGGGACCACTGCTATAACGCTAGTCACTAGAAAGAAAATCCTGATTGTAAATACACAGAGTACATTAGAAATGGAATAATCATGACTGTTAGGAAGGTATTGGAATACTATGTTGAATTGTCAAATAGACTCATCATTGTTTTCAATCCCAAATAGGATATGTGCACTCTTAAATAGTGTGCATTTTTAGTGCAGAATAACTCATAGGTAAATAGGATAAAATTTAAAATAAACGAGTTTATTATTACTTGAAAATAATTTGCTTTATTAATAGTAACCAAATATACAAACCAGCACTGGGACTCTTCTTGAATACCATCTTCTTTAGATAATTTTTATGTGTAAAACTTGCCTTGATCACATTTTATAAGCTTAAATAAATTACATAATATTAGAAATGTGAGGGAAAAGTGTTGCACAATTTAGGGGCATGAATCTTAAAGTGTGTCTCTGAAAATGTGGGGTAAAATGTATAAACTGAACATTTCAGCGGTTAGGTTTCATATAGAGAAGATAAAATCGTTGAGATATTCTTTGATCTTATCTATCACATAGACTTTAATTCATACTTCTGTGATTCTTCATGTTTTTAAGTCCTCATGATTCTGATATAACTTTGTTTTTCACCAAGATAAAATAGAATGCTAGATCCAGTATTATCTAATCTGACTTCTAAAAGACATAGTTTTAAGTTGATTTATATATAAATAATAATTTATGATTTTTACATAAACCATTTTTAATTGATTTATACTTATTTTACTTACCACAGATGGTCTAATAATTTTTGGTAATAATAGATCCATGTGAGTGTCTGTAAGTTCTTTGCATTATGGTTTTTCATGGTGTAAACTTTTACCAACATACAAATCTCTCTCTTGCTTTGGAGGAATGTGTGAGTCAGAAAGGGAACAAAAGAAGTTAGTTTGAAGTGATTGTCCATAATCCAAACTAGAGTATTGGAACACTGACCAAACTGCATAGGGACAAATAGGATAAATTTTTACTTTTGTCTTGTTGCATGTTTTTATATAGAAATTTCCTAGAAGACCAAGTACCTTTAAGTACATAATACTCTCTGCCACTAAAATTTTTTGTTTTGATACTACTTTGTAGAGATTCCATAACAAAATACCACAGACTGATTGTCTTAAACAGCAAACATATATATTATTCTCGCAGTTCTAAAGGCTGGAAGTCTAAGATCAAGGTGGTGACAGGTTTCATTTCTTTTGAGGCCTCTCTCCTTGGTTTGTAGATGGCTGTCTTCTCCCTGTGTCTTCACATGGTCTTCCTTCTATGTGTCTCTGTGCCCTAATCTCCTCTTCTGATAAAGGCACCAGTCATACTGAATTAGATTCCACCCTAATAACCTCATTTTACCTGAATTATCTGTTTAAAGGCCTTATCTCCAAATACAGTCACATTCTAGAGTACTGGCGGTTTAATGAGAACTTCAACATACTAATTTGTTTAGGGAAAACGGAATGTAGCCCATGACAGATATCCAACTGCTAATATAGTGATTTTCTAATAAGTAACTTATTTTGTACTTAATGTTTTTAGACTTAATTGAGAAAATTGGTTAGATTAGAATATACTAAAGGTTTATATATACCCTTTCTATACTATCCAGTTAATATTAGACTTTTCTATGTAATTTTATGTATACTTTTCTGATGTACCTGGTTCATTTACAGCTGAGAAAACTGAGACAGAAAGAGTAAGTTACTTGTCCAAGATCACGCGGGTACTGTATCTAGAGCTGAGATTAGAACTCAAACCGTCTGGCTACATAGTCCATGCTCCTAATTATTATTCTATGCAAATTTAAAAAATATTTAATAAACTTAGTATAGTATGGCTCTAACAGGGATGACTTTTTACCATTGTGACATTTTTGATATGTGTGTTTTGCACCAGATTTTAAGTCATGTTACAGATAAATATTGCATAGTAGGGAATGGAAAAGGGACAAAGGATCTGGGTTTTAATCACTTTTTGGCCATTAACTTATTGTGGACCTGTTCAAGGAAATTACTTAACTTTCCTAGAGGTCTAAAGCAGGGATACCTTTCTACCCTTCTGGTAAGAATTTTTGAGGATCAAATGAAATAGCTGTTAGATTTAGAAATCTTGGTCAGAGGTGGATCCAAGATGGCCGTTTAGGAACAGCTCAGGATTGCAGCTCCCAGTGAAAGCGCAGAGGGTGAGTGGGCGCAGAGGGTGAGTGGACGCCGTGTTTTTATTGCCCACAGACTAGGAAATTCCCGGGCAGAGGAGCTCCACGGTCACCAGCGCGGCTGTTTCGGCCAGCGCGGCTGTGCCGGCCAGCGCGGCTGCTTTGTTGGCGCCCCGGAGCCGCGGTTCTCCGTACAAAATACACTGGTCCGGGGGCCCTTTAGGCTAGCGACTGGAGCCACGGGAAGT
>NW_016107498.1:1563778-1633981 GCF_001604975.1 Cebus imitator
AAAAAAAAAAAAAAAAAAAAGAAATCTTGGTCAAAGTGTATCTTAACCTGGCATTGTTTTATTTACTATAAATTGCCTTTCTCTCAGTTCTGCAAGTCAGAGTTAACAGCATAAAATACAGCCTTAAGTCTAAAAATAGAAAAGAATTAACTAGTTATCTTAATATCCACTTAATTCATTCCATTGAAGATATTATCAGGCTTTATTTACTGCCTTTATCTTTTATTTTAAATACAATTCAAAGTTTATTTATTTTAGTTTTCATCAGAAAACACATTCAGTGCAGCACACTAGAAGTATGTATATTATGAGGCAGGATGATTATTTTTAGGCAGGAATAATGACACAGAAGCAAAAAATTACAACCAACAGATTGACAGAAAAAAAAAGGAAATAAGAAATGTTAAGGTAAATACAAAATTAGAAAAGCACAGTCTGGGACCATGCAGAGGAGGAATAAGTAGACATTTATATCACAGTGGTCCCTAAAGCTATCACCGTATTATACCATAGTGGTAATATAATACATATTATTAATATATATAATTTATAATGATAGTATTTATAACAATATTATATTAACATATCACTATTAGCTTAGCATAATCATGGATGTTCATTTTTCTAACTGAATGAACAATCATTACAGAAAGAATTGAAAATTAATGATTAAAGCAAAAGTTTCAACTATTTGATACATTGACTAGTGTGGAACATATTATTCATGCAGTGCTGGAAATAAAACACTATATCACTGTAAATATGCAAAATATGGTAGAAATTTTGATTTTATTATACACACATTTGATCAAAACATAACATTCAAAAGACTTACTATGTTGAGGTAGCTTTGGGTTTTTGAGAAAAATTAATATGTTTCATGTAAAAACTAAAATTATTTCAAATGTTCAATTTATATGTTATACCCATGAGATATTTAAAGTCAGTCTGATGAATTACTTACTATGTTTATCGTGGGTAATTAATAGTTTAGTCTTTTCAAATTCAAATTATTTTAACATGAGTCAAACATCCAAACCTAGGAATAGTTCTAATAGAAACAATTTATTGTAGTTTAAAAATATTAACTAAATAACTATTCCAAATATTTTTAAAGCTATTATATTTTATTGTATTTATATTCATTTAATACTTTTAAAACTTAATAAATGGATTAATATGAGTATGTCAATACTATCTTGAGTGTAGAAAAACTAAAATGCTGAAAAGACTAGGTGATGTTTTAGATTACACATTTAGTTGGAACTAGAGTCAAAATTGAAAGGTGTTCTAACACTCTAGTTACTATCTCTGGCTTCTAGACTGTACTGACAACAAATACTACAAAACTGTTTTGCTTTGAAAACAATAATTATTTATAAATAATTTAGTAGGTAACACTATTAATAACTTCAAGTAAAGAAGGATTGAGTATTCATGAGGTTTTCTGTCAGTTATCATTATTCTCTAACAAACTATCCCAAAACATCGTAGCCTAGAACAACAGTTTATTATTTCTTATGATTTGGCGTGTTGCCTGGGAAGTTCTTTAGCTGGTCTCTTCTGGGCTACATCATATGCCTGCATTTTTTTAAACCAAAGATTTCCCTTACTGGAAGATACAAAATAGTTTCACTCATAGATCTGACAGTGGGTCTACTGCCTGTCAGTTGGAGTATCTTGGTACTCTTCCACATGATACGTCAACTATCTTCCTAGCAAGGTGATCCTGGAGCAGCATTCCAAGAAGGCAAGGAGAGAAGTCACAAAGCTTTAAGACCTGGGAACTGAAATTTGCACAGTGTCATTTCTGCTGCATTCTTTTGGGCAAAGCAAGTCACAAGCCAGACTATATCCAGAGTGTTGGGAAATAGATTCTACTGCTTGATGAATGGCAAAGCATTTGTGACCATATTTAATCTAAGATGTTAGTAAATCCAGTATTCATTTTAAGTGATCTTCTTAAATCATTAAAATTCTTAATTATTCACATATTTACATTTTACTAGGACAATTCATATTTTCTGTAAATGTATTTTGGATTACTTACTCTTTGTAATTGTTAAATGATTGTGTTCCTCTACGGTTTGGCATGTTATATAAAAGTTTTAGTATTACTATATTATTTCTATTACAGCATGTAAAATAAAGCATTTAAAATATTAAAACATTCATTTTAATTGTTTACCATAATTATTGTAAATGTATTACTCTTCTTTAGAATGGCATTTATTTTTATGCTGCTTTAGACCAAGGTTGAAAGGTATATTTACATTTATTTCTATTTTTAATCTAGAATGCAACTAATGAGCTCACTAAACAGTCATCAAATGTGAAGTCTTTGAAATTTGAACTCCTAGCAAAAGAAGAACACATAAAGGAAATGCATGAAAAGTATGGTCTTTGTAGTTCTAGCCATTGTATTTGGTGCCACCTAGTGACAGCCAATTCTATTAAACGTGCCCCAAGAAACTGCTAATGTTAATATTTTCCTTCCCTAGTTCATGTTTAAACCTATGTAAGATGAAAGTTTAAGGAATGCTACATATAGCGAAAAAATGATTAATGGCAAGCTATTTACTGTTTTTTAATTAGGATAAGGATTGTAATTTTGAATAAATATAATGACTTCAAGACTATGAATGAAAAACTTTACAATGTGGCAGTTATTTGAGCCCCCCCCACAAATACATAGATTAACATTTATATTGGATTTAATGCCTAAGCTTATAAAGCTAAGGTGGGAAAAGGAAAGTTTTATTTGTGTTGAAAATAACGAGGTTATGAAAATTTGTACTTTTTGTGTTTATTAATAAAAAGATTTTAAATGCTCTATCCCACTGGACCAAAATTATTGTTTTCTGTATCTTTCAAAGCTACACTATTGCTTAGAAATAGTAAGTTGTTTAGATGGAATTCCGGTTGTCACTAATACATTTAAGATATATGTATCTCACAAACACACCTGTAGACCTCATTATAAGTGAAGAGCACTTAAAAGTAATACGAATAGATAAAAGTATTAGACAAAAAGTTTGGTTAATTTTTTAACTGAGAATATTTTAAAGTTTATTTATTGATTAAGTCTTGCTTATTTTAACAGGGCTATAGATTAACCCTCTTTGAATCCTGGCTTCCTCACCTACTAGGCCTATGTCTCAATTTAATAATATTAATTCATAAGGTTCTTACGAGGAATAAGTGAGTTAACACATGTAAAGCACTAATAGCAGTGACTAGAATGGAGTAAACATTCAACACATGTTAGCTATGGTCTTTCTTGTTTTAACAGTAGTAGCAGTAGCAGCAGCAGCAGCAGTAGTAGTATCTCTCACTGCATTTACCATTTTATACTTAATATTTCATCAACATGCTAAACAGATGTGTGGATTTAATCTCAAATTATATTAAATTAGAAGATATTATGCCTAATTTAGTTTCATTACAAGAGTTTACATTTGTTTATTGAAGTATAAGATTTTTTCTTATCATTGTTATGCTTTTGATTATCTTTATATATCATTTTGATTTTTTCACAGCAATGTAAAAATGTAATAGTTCTAAGTTTTCATAAGTGTTACTAATTTTTCTCAGTTCTTATGTTTTTTGTTTTAATGCATATGTTATTCTATAATTACCAAGTCACAATAAATTATAGATTTTACAAGTGCTGAAGATATTGAAAAAACAATATCTTACCCAGTACAATTCATTTTACTAATTTACAATGTCATTAATATCACATAGCATTTAAAAACTAACAGTAGGCATGATATTGGATAAAATGTAAGCTATCACCACTGTTAAGGTATTTTCTATCACTCTTGATATTACCTTTTTTTTTTTTTTCAAGGATGTCTCGAATGGAAAGGGATATAACTATGAAAAGACATTTGATAGAGGACTTGAAATTTCGACAGAAAGTGAATTTGGAAAGTAGTGAGAGTTTTAGTGAAATGTTAGAAAATCTTGATAAAAAGGTATCCATTTTGATGTTCACTGACACTAAAAATATCACTTTCCATTGTATTTACTCTCTTACCATGACTATTTAATCTTAATAAATGTATAGAAGATATTCATAGGATATATATTTACTGTTACAAAATTACACTATTTTCTCTGAAAGTACATTATTAATTTTAAAATTCATGTCTCTAAAATCTCATACTTAATATGGCCACATATTCTGTTTCTATTTATAAATATTCCATGAAAAGATTAAAAATCCTCAAATTTCTAAGATACATAATTAAATTTTTTCAGTGTTTGATTTTATTCATAACTATAATTTATGGTAGAAACAAGCTTATATTTCTTTGAGACAGAGTCTTGCTTTGTCGTCTGGTGCCAGGCTGGAGTGCAGTGGCGAAATCTCGGCCCACTGCAATCTCTGCCTCCTGGGTTTAAGCAATTCTGCCTCAGCCTCCCAAGTAGCTAGGACTACAGGCGCGTGCCACCACGCCCGCCACCACGCCCAGGAAATTTTTGTATTTTTTAGTAGAGACGGGGTTTCACCATGGTGGCCAGGATGCTCTCGATCTCTTTACCTTGTGATCCGCCTGCCTTGGCCTCCCAAAGTGCTGGGATTACAGGTGTGAGCCACCGCGCCCAGCCATAAGCTTTTATTTCTTAGTGAAAACTGATTACCAGTAACTATCAGAAGTTCTTTAAAAGTGTACTTTCTTCTTGTATACCCTTAATGTATTTTACATGGGAAGGGAGTTTACATGCAAAGGGAGTTGTATTTAAGTAGTTATGTAACATGTGACCCCAAAGTAGAAGGTTTTGTTGTTTTAAAAAAGGGTGCTATTTTCACAACTCATAAAGTAACCTGTGCTGGCATTCACTGAGTGTTATCCACACCTGAGAGAGTATCTCCTTTACTTCCCTTGTTGAAAATGAAAGTTTATCTGTTAGGTCAAATGGATTTAAGAAAGAAACTTTTACATGAGCATGATGAATCCATAGGGATTTTCTTTCTCTTCTCCTCCACATACCCACGCAAGTTAAAATCACTTCCTGTAGGCCTTTTCAGTATTATCCTTTCAATGTTGCTAATTTTTTAAGTTCAACAATCATTTCAGATACAGCCTTGGAATCTTTATATGAATAACATTTTTCTGTTATGCTTCGATATATATATACATATTATATATCTCATAAAATATATATCTTATTATTTTATTTTATCTAGAAATGGGTACGTAATACTTATTTTGGGGAATACAATGGAAAGTTATCTATAATTTGGTTTGTTTCAGAATCAAAACAATGTAAGTTTAGGTTAGTAATTCATGGATATGTAGTTAACATTAATATTGTGTTATTGGGTGCAAGGATATACATATCAGTATTCATATAGTTTGTGTGCAATTTTGGTTTTTGTTATTGATTTAAGGATTATTACTTTTATACAAAATATGAGTTCTACAAATATACTTGAATTTGATAGCATTATGAGAAAATAAATGGAATTAGACTCATTCACTCATTTACTTTCTGTTGGAACAAATACAGTATATTACTAGAATGCCTTTAACAATAATAATTACCTTTATGCTTTTAATGTAGGTAAAGACATTAACTGAAGAATGTTCCAACAAGAAGGTGTCAATTGATTCACTAAAACAAAGACTTAATGTTGCTGTAAAAGAAAAGTCACAGTATGAGCAGATGTATCAAAAATCTAAAGAGGAGTTAGAAAAAAAGGTATGTTTTTAAAAAGGACATTTTAGCTTAGAGGTGGAATATAATGGTATTTGTTTCATTTATTTCTTATATTTCTTTTTTTTTATTTTATTTTTTATTATACTTTAAGTTCTGGGGTACATGTGCAGAAAGTACAGGTTTGTTACATAGGTATCGACGTGCAGTGCTTTGCTGCACCTATCAACCCGTCATCTACATTAGATATTTCTCCTAATGCTATCCCTCCCCTAGCCACCCACCCCCCGACAGGCCCCCAACCCCCAACAGATTTCAACTGGTGTGACAGTGTGATGTTCCCCTCCCTGTGTCCATGTGTTCTCATTGTCCACCTCTCACTTATGAGTGAGAGCATGTTTCATTTTTAACAGCACTGTTTTTTTTCCTTCTCAAAACCACAAGCTACTTAAACACTTCAGATAATTGCAAAGACGATTTGTATCTTTACATGAAGCACTAAATATTTGTTTAACGTTAAAGATACTTCTGTATTCTTCTGTATTAGAGAAAACAGATGTCATTTGTCTTGATGGTTTTTAACAAATGAAAACTAATATTAATCACTGGTATTTATACAAGTAGATATGAATTTTGTAGACCCGCCTAAACTTTCAAACTAAATGTTTCTATGTTATGTAGAGGATCTTTTGGTCTAAAATAACTTCTATGACTTAAATTATTTGTAATCTTTAAAAACCATAAACTAATTTTAAGTATATGAGAATATGTGCTTAGGATGTTTTATTGAAAATTAATGAAAATAATCACTAATTTTACCCAAATAATAAATATGTATATATAGAGAATAATAAAATATTTTCCTTATTTGGCATGTATAACTAACTCTTCCAAATTTGTTTATAAAATATCTTTTATTTTATGACTGCTGATCTTTTGCAGGATCTCAAGCTTACTCTCCTAGTATCTAGAATAAATGAGGCTGAATCTGCAATGGCAGAAATTGAAACAGCAGCATCTAAGCAGCTTCAAGGATTAGCACTGCAAAGTGAACAGGTCCTAGAAGGTGCACAGAAGAAATTGCTGTTAGCCAATGAAAAAGTGGAAGAGTTCACCATATTTGTGAAGGTTTGAATTATTTGTGTTTTACTAACTTGTACTTGACTTCAGGTAGAGTAGGCAGTAGCCTACTTGAGATGATTTGGGGAATAAAGTTTCTTTCTGCTTTCCTAACACAGAAAGCATCTTCTCCTAACCTATTTATCACATTGCTAATAGTTTCTTCATAAAGAATTTGTTTTTATAGTTTAAATTTTAAAATTTCTACCATTTTATTAATATCAATTTAGTTATGAAATTATACTAGTCAAGTAATCTGGACAGTTTTTAAATTGAAAGAATTAAGCCATTCCCACACTACTCTCCTTTTGAAAATCGTTCAAGCAGGAATAACCAGACACTTGCTCAGGATTCAGTGATGCTAAGAGACATCTGAAGCTCAGGCTACAAACTATCAAGACATGGAATAGACAGAGGAATGGCAAATGACAAGCAGAACAAAGAGAAGACAAACTTTAGTATCTGCAGATGTGTACCATGTAGAAATTACCTAAAAGCTGAAAAGCCCTAGAAAGCCTTCATTCCCCTAAAGACAGACGTTAATAACATTTTATGCCACTATTAAGAGTACTGCACTTATAGGAAATTTCTTACTTTGCTTCTTTGGAAATCATAGATACCTTGAGAGTTTTCTCATTTTAAAAATATCTACAGAATGAATTTGATACAACATTTTATCTTCTTTATCTCTTTTAATGAAGATTTCCACTAGTGTGAAGTCAAGCCAATAATGCCCGCCTCTCAGGATCCTAAATGATTACAAAGTATTAATTTCAGTAAATGTAATTTACCTTTTCCAGATTGAAGACATTATTTTGAATGCTTTTTGAATAGTTTCACTGTTTTACTTATAGTAAACAGTTTCATTAAACGTTATGACTTATACATTGCTGGTGGGAATGTAAATTAGTTCAGCCACTGTGGAAAACAGTTTGAAAATTCTCAAAAAAGTGGAAAACAGAACTACCATTTGACCCAGCAATCCCATTATTGGGTACATAACCAAAATAATATAAGTCCTTCTAACAAAAAGACACATGCATGTGTATGTTCATTGCGGCACTGTTAATAATAGCAAAGACATGGCATCAACCTAAATGCCCATCAACAGTAGACTGGGCTAAGAAATCGTGATACATACACATCATGGGATACTATACAGTCATAGAAAAGAATGAGATCAAGTCCTGTGCAGCAACATGAATGGAGCTGCAGGCCATTATCCTAAATGAAATAACACGGGAACACAAAACCAACACTGCATGTTCTCACTTGTAAGTGGAAGCTGAACACTGAGTACATATGGACACAAAGAAGGGGACAATAGACTTTGGAGCCTACTTGAGGGTGAAGGGTGGGAGGAGGGTGAGAATTGAAAAACTACCTATTGGGTACTATGTTTATTACCTGGGTGATAAAATAATACATACATCAAACCCCTGCAACACAAACTTTATTTATAAAACCAACCAGCCCATGTATCCCTGAAACTAAAATAAAAGTTAAATATATATATATAGTCATTATTTTACTTATGATGTAGAACTATTTTTATTATGAGTGTTAGCTTCATAAACCTTGGTTTTTGTTTTATATTCAACTTAGCATTTTGTTTGTGGAGCTTTTGGCTAAGATATAAAATATATAACTGTGAGATTTATTCAAAATGCTAATCATTGTTTTCTCTGAAATATTTTTTGAATGTGGCACTTTAAAAAAGAAGAATGAATGAGAATCAGAAGTTTTCACAATAGAAAAATGAATTTCATGCCTGTATAGCTGATGATCATATGCTTGATGAAGTTTCATGACTTTGATATATGGAATTTCTTCATACAAATAGTTTAGCAAAAATTATCTTTAAGAAACTTTTTATTTATATCCAGCGATATGAATAGTATTTAATGATGAAATGAGTATCTAAACTCCAGTTATTCAAGGGTAATGTTAGTCCTTCATATTGTTCACCAACAATGATATTGAGTAGATTTCAGGATTGCTGTGGTTTCATGACTTTTTAATTTGAATAATGTTTTAAAGAATATATAATAGGGAAAGATGACAGATATGAACAGACTGTCTTCAGTACTCTTTCAGAATTTTCAGAATTTTTATTTCGGTTTGGTATTTAGATTACCTACGGAGTCTCGCTCTGTCACCCAGGCTGGAGTGCAGTGGTCTGATCTCGGCTCACAGCAACCTCCGCCTCTGGGATTTAAGCAATTCTCCACCGCAGCCTCCTGAGTAGCTGGGATTATAGGTGCATGCCACCATGCCCGGCTAATTTTGTGTATTTTTAGTAGGGATGAGGTTTCACCATCTTGGCCAGGCTGGTCTTGAACTCTTGACCTCGTGATCCACCCACCTCAGCCTCCCAAAGTGCTGGGATTACAGGTGTGAGCTGCCACACCTGTCTCAGAATAATGTTTTTATTGCATTTAAATATAATAAATAATATTGGGCCCCAAACCTATTGAATCAAAATCCTGGTTGGAGTGGAGCCCAATAATCTGCATTTTATAAGTTAACTAAGTGATTATTATACATAATAAAGTTTTAGAAGTAATTCCTTACATTGGTTTTAAGAATTATATTCAAATAACAACACATATCAATTTGGCATTTAGTAAACACCATTTATAACGCATGACTTCCAATGGCAATTTGACATTTGCTTTTCATAACTGTGTTTTAGTGCCAATATATAGTTGCTGTTGGCACCGCATCTACTGTATAACCTATTTTTCAAATAAGAAGCCATCAGCAAATTAATGCCCAAACCATATATTGATGGCAAAGACCAAATATTTGGGTCTTAAGACATGACTATCTCAAGGCATGATTATCAGTCTTTCTCTTCCTTGCACATATGGCCCTAGGTCTAGGCAGAAATGCTTAGGACCCACCATCTGAGGCAGCATATCATCAGTCACTCCCTAAATATGCTTCCTCCCTTTTTAATACTTAAGACCTTCTATAACTGGGTGTTATCCCAATGAAGTCTAATCTTCTTTCACACTACTCTTTCACCCAAAATGCTTTTCTCTCTTTGTTCTCTCTTCAGATTTAATTCTGGGCCTTCCTCTTTCATGAATCTGTTCTTTAACTGTAGCTAAGAGGATAGAGCCCAACTCTGCCGTTTACTAGCTCTCTGACCTCAGGATAGTGACTGAATCCTCTGTGCCTCAGTTTCCCCACATATAGAATGACTATAATAGAACATATGTGAAGTGAGGATTTAAATAAGTTACCATAGCTAAAGATCAGAACAGCTCCTAACTGCTATCTCAGTATCAACTATTATTATCAGCAGTGGTAATAGCAGCAGTAGTACGGCTCTGACTTGTTTCCTGAACGTTTATTATATGTACCACATACATTAACACAATTGTAAACTTGTATTTTTCTTTCTGTTTCAAGTAGATTATAGTCAACTTGACGAAAGGAACACTGTCATTTGTTGTCTTCAGGGTAATGGCACATAGAAGGGCTCATTAAATTCTTGAGGAATTGATTTATATCTGCTTCAAGAATGGTACCGGACATATAGTCACTGCTCAGATGGAAAACTCTGTGAACAGTGAGGACTGTACACATTCTTTAATGAGCGTAGTTAAGGAATGCACATAGTACCTACATGGAACATTATGATCACCAGAACTCATTCTATGCAGAGCTTATTAGGGTATCATGTACACAAAAGTACTTAATAAATATTATTAGTAGTATTAATAGTAACAATGTTTGTTCTGGCCCTGTTGTGGAATCTATGGTCTTTAGTCTTTTCATTTATTCACAGGGCACAACCAGATTATGGAAGAGGTGGAGTGGCCATCTGTTCTAGATCTAGTCTTGAATATGGAATTTGGCCCTGGGGTGAAATCAAGTACTTTGAGCATCTGGGCTGGATATATGTGGCAGAGCTGAGGCTTTGAATTCTCCTAATAACTCAATAAAACACACAAGGGAAATTTCTAGAAGTATTTGCTCAGTTTGACTCAGCCCTGATACAGGCTTGTTAATGTGCCTGTATGTGAGAGTCATATGCCACGCTCCACCTCTTCAGTGGTTTTTGTTAGCTATGAAATAAATACTAGCCAAAAACCAATATTTATCTGGAAGCATAAATGGCTTCATTATCAATATGAACTTGATTTGGTAAGATTTAAAATTTCTTGCCTCTTAGGTAAAAACATTTGTGGAGCATTAGAATTTCATTATTACACATACAATTGTTAATACTTTGGGACTGTACCCTTAATTAAGATTTATAAACAGGTCTATGATACAATTCAATTTGAGTTAACTCTTGTCATTACTGAAAAAGGAAATGACAACTGTGTTTAAAGAAAATTTTCATAATAAAATATGTTACATTATTTGGGAAACTTTATGTAAATTATATGTCAAGAAAGCTGTTTAAAAACCTGTTTTTAAAAAATTCATTATTTATCCCAAAAACCATGATGGCAATAGTGACTCCAGGGTATCTGAGCCACCAGTTATCACCTTCCTTACAATGTAACCTTACTGAAAAAAGTCTAAGCAATCCATAATGATTTGATGAAACTAAAAATTATATGTAACTAGCTATACAGACAAAGACTCATGATAAAGACTGGAAAACTCAATCTAATAAGACAAATGGAATTGCTTACTATATTTTTTGCAAACATTATTGGTGGCTGGATAAATTAATTATAATAATGGAAAAGTAAAGTAAATTTAAGTTGCTATGTATATCCAAAAAGCATTCATATTTTGACAATATCCTCAGATATTGGGATAATTTCTATCTCATGATATCCCAAGAATTGCAAGAAGGCCAACATCAGGTTTTTGAAATTGAGTTAACATTTATTGAATGCTTAGTTTGTGCCATACAAAGTTTTTACTTACCTTGATAACAGGTGTTAGCTAAGGAACATTATTCAACTGATGTGAATAGCGTGACACTTTTTAAAACTTACAGTGTTTTTAGCAAATGATAATTTAAAGGGTTTTTCAAAACCCTTTGGGGGCTTTAGAGTTGCTCAGAGAGTAACTGAGCAGATTCTGAAGTGGTAATAAGAAGGCAATTTTGTAACAGTAAGAGGGAAGTAAAGATAAAAGCCAGATGGAAGTAGCACCCAGTCTTGAAAACAGGCTGATTTTTTTTTTTAAAGAGGAAAGTAAAACTGAGACCCAACATGTAAATACAAGGCAAATGTGATCTTATAAAAATAAAAAGTTAGCTTTGATATATGTCTGGAAGGTAAAACAGTTCGGTGAACCTAGCACAATGAAAGCTCTATTATATCTGAAAGATACACTTTGGATGGGAAAATAATTGTTCATGCATTCTGAAGTATATTTCAACCAAACAACATAGTATTTTCTAATAATCAATGCACTGGAATTGAAGGCATGTGGAATATATCATATAATGACTACACTACTCATTATGTAGGCCACCTAGCATTGCTTCTACTTCATTTAGGTACCGATGACACTTATGTGGTACATGAGGGTTGCTCCTGGAATTCCTGTATTATAGATCCCTATTTAGAAATTCTGTTGGGTTGGTAAGATGTAGGAATGAATATTAAAATAGATCAGAAGCTAATTGGAACATATTAGAATCACCTACCCAAATTATTTGTATCTCATTTTAGAATGCTAGTCATACAGTTTAGCACCCGGATTATTATCTTTCTCTTCAACACAATATTGTTGTGACTTTTGGTGACTTCATATCCATGTAAACCATCCAATACCCTATTGGATATTCCCTTTCTATTCTTCAGCATCTTCATTTCCAATGATTATTCCCATCATCATACCCCTGATCTCTGGTTCTCAACTATGGACCACCACCTGCCTCAGAGGGCATTTGGAAATGTATGTGGGTGCTTTGTGTTACACTGACTGGTAGAAGCTACTAGCATTCAATACCCAGGAGCCAGGGTTGTTAAAAGTTCTGCTTTGGGAACAAAAGTCTCATACAGTGAAAAATTGTTATTTTTCCCAAATGCCAAATATGTCCGTCCCCACTAAGAAACACTACCGTTGGCCTTGTCATTACGGGTAACTATGTGAATTCCAAAATCTCCATTTCCAGCATTTTATTCTTTGACCACTGTTTCTTTTTGTGCTCATGGTGCAACAATTTTGACCTGATTATAACCTCAAATTTACTGGCCTTCCTACTTTCTCACTGATTACTACCACTCTCCTTCCCATTGTGCCCTTGCTTCCCTCCTCAAGCAGCATGGATTCTGTGTTGTATCATAGTCATTTTCTTGCATATATCCTCAACTTCCTCCTTTGTCCCTTTGTCATATTCCTGTGGAAAAAACTCAAATCTACTTTATTTTGAATCTCTGCCTTGTTCTCACCTGATTCCAAGGAAGTGAATGTGATTAAATAAAAACATAAACATGCTGATTCATCTTTATTTAAACAAATAACCAAGAACTTCAGGTGGGCTCTCAGCACTATCGGATAATCCTATTATATATTTCCCAGGGCATTCAGGCTCCATGTTTCCCAGTCATTCTGCTGCCTTCTCAAGCCTTCAGCATCCCCTGCTTAACCACTCAATCTTGGCTTCTTATTTCACTGAGAAAACAGAAGCAACCCAAGATAATTTCCTCCTTTTTTCATTACCTTTATTTTTCACATTCCTCCTAAATCTGTGCCCACGTACTGTCGCTTCTCTCATATTACTAGGAGTGAACCATCTGCACGCCTGTCTAAAGCTAAAACCTCACTTTGCACACTGGATTTTATCTCCTCATATTCCGCAGGACCTTGGCCCTGTAATTTTAACCCTATGCTTTATATCACTAATATTCCCTCTATATTGGATCACTTACATTAGCAAACACACATCATTTACCAAAAAACCTCCACTGGACTCTCTATCTCCTCTAATTGCTGACTCATTTTTCTCCTCTTTTCATGTAGCAAAACACCACAAAAGTGATACCTATTCTCTGCCCACTTTCTTATCTTCCATTCTGTTTTGAACCTTTTCCAATTAGGCTTTCAATCTTATTACCCCTCCAAAGTACTTTATTCAAAGTCACCAACAACCTCCATTTTGCCCAATCTGTGTTCAGTTCTCAGTTCTTATCTTATTTGAACGCTTGGGAGCATTTGAAATTCTTTTTTTGAGTCGGAGTTTCCCTTTTGTTGCCCAGGCTGGAGTGCAATGATGCGATCTCGGCTCACTGCAACCACTACCTTCTAGGTTCAAGTGATTCTTCTGCCTCAGCCTCCCCAGTAGCTGTGATTACAGGCACCCATCACCATGCCAACTAATTTTTGTATTTTTAGTACAGACGGGGGTTTTGCTATGTAGGCCAGGCTGGTCTCAAACTCCTGACCTCAAGTGATCCACCCGCCTCGGCCTCCCAAAGTGTTGGGATTATAGGCATGAGCCACTGCGCCCAGCCAGTTTTTCTTATCACATCTAGCTGATCTTTGACTTCTTTGCTAGTCCTCATTCTCTTCCTGACAAACTTAAGTGTTGGAATTTCCTAGGGTTCAGTCTTTATACCTTTCCTCTTCATTATCTATACTCACTTTCTAGAAACTCTTTCCCAACACTGTAATTTAAAATGCCATATTCTGACCTATGACTCCCTACTATATGCCTGTTCTCACATCCTGTCTTTGAAACTATGGATTTTTAAATCTTCCTGCCTAATTGTGATTTTTCACTTGGATGTCTAATAAGCATCTCAAACTTAACATGGACAAAAGTTGAAAAAAAATTATTTTGCTTCTCTTGGCTTTTTTTCTCTATCTCAGAAAAATTTTTTCACCAGTCATCGATGGTTAGGCCCCAAATCTGTAATCATCTTTGGCTCTTCCCTTTCTCTCACATTGCATTTCAAATACTTCTAATCTTGTCTGCTGTTATTTCAAAATGGACCTAGGATTCTGCTACCTATCACCACTGCTACTCTCCTGGTTCAGGTTACCATCATTTCTTGCTTGTACCTATGCATTAGTCTCCTCCTTCAGCTCTTGACCCAGATTAGTCTTTTCTCCATCACTTGGCAGAATGATACTTTTAAAATGGAAAACATGGCCAGGCACAGTGGCTCATGCCTGTAAATCCCAGCACTTTAGGAGAACGAGACGGGTGGATCACTTGAGGTCAGGAGTTCGAGACCAGCCTGGCCAACATGGCAAAACCCCCTTCTTTATTAAAAATACAAAAATCACCCAGGTCTGGTGGCAGGTGGCTGTAGTCCCTGCTACTTGGGAGGCTGAGGCAGGAGAATTTCTTGAACCCGGGAGGCGGAGGTTGCAGTGAGCTGAGATCGTGCGACTGCACTCCAGCCTGGGTGACAGAGTGAGACTTCATCTCACAGGACTCCTCATTACTCAGGAAAATAGAAAACCTTGTCTCCCCACAAAGGACTTCATGATTAATTTTATTGTTACTTCTGCAACTTCACTTTCTACGACATTTTACCTCACTTATTCTACTGTAGCCTTTCTTTCTGATTTTCTTGCCCTTTTTTTTGAACACTGTAGGCCCTCTGCTCTCTCAAGGTCTTTGTCCTTTTCTTCCATATATTCAAGTAGTTTATCTTGTCACTTCTTCAGATCTCTCAGTCCTGTCAACTTTTGAACATATGAAACAATGGAAAATGAAGAAGCTAGTAGAAAACCTGTAAGCTGGTTAAATCTAAATCATTTTTGACCTTAATGTTTACAGTATTAGAAATGGGGGTAATGGGTTGGTTGGAAGAGTTAAGTTTCCTTTTTGCTTTGATGGAACAATATGGAGTATAAGAAACTCTAGATATTGATTCAAAATATAATGTTAAATATATATTTGAAACATTTAAAGATGACCATAAGAATAAAAATATTTAATTTGTAAAGAGTTTGATGAATAAAAGGAATAAAGAAAGCTCCATCGATCTGACACAAGCCAGGAAACAGAAAAGAAGGGAGAGAGGGAACGGGCAGGGAAAGAAGGAAGGGAGGGGAGAAGAATAAGAAAACTGGCAAATAAAAAAGATAGGATGTAGCTGTTCCTTAAATATAGACATATCTGATTTTATTGTGTTTGCTCTGTTGCACTTCGCAGATACTGTGTTTTATACAAATTGAAGGTTCGTGGCAGCCCGGTGTCAAATAAATCTATGAGCTCCATTTGTTTTTCCCAACAGTATATGCTTACTTTGTGTTTCTGTGTCACATTTTGGTAACTATTGTAATATTTCAAACGTGTTCATTCTAGCTGTTATGGTGGTCTGTGATCAGTAATCTTTAATGTTATTGTTTTAATTGTTTTGGGGTGCCATGACCTGAACCCCAATTAATTAGGCAGTGAACATAACTGATAAATATGTGTGTTCTGACTGTTCTCTCCCAACTGTCTTTTTCCCCATCACACTCCCTCTCCCTGGGCCTCCAGATTTCCTGAGACTCAACAATATTGTAGTTAGGCCAACTAACTAACTCCAGTGACCTCTAAGAGTTCAAGTGAAAGGAAGAATCACGTTTCTCACTTTGAATCAAAAGCTAGAAATATGAAGCTAGAAAAACTTAGTGGGGAAGGCAGGTCAAAAGCTGAGATCATCTGAAATTAGGCCTTTTGCACCAAACAGCCAAGTTGTGAATGCAAAGGAAAAGTTCCTGAAGGAAATGAAAAATGTTATTTCATAAAAACAAAAATGATAAGAAAGTGAAACAGCCTTATTGCTGATACACAGAAAGTTTTAGTGGTCTGGATAAAATATTAAACCAGCCACAACAGTTTAAGCTAAAGCTTAATCCAGAGCAAGGCCCTAACTACCATCAGTTTTACAAAGGATGAGAGAGCTGAGGAAGCAGCAGAACACCTTAAAGCTACCAGAGATACAAGGAAAGATGCCAGCTACATAACATAAGAATACAAGGTAAAGCAGCAAGTGCTGATGTGAAAGCTGCAGCAAGTTATCCAAAAGATGTAGGTAAGATCACTGATGAAAGTGACTACATTAAACAACATATTTTCTTTTTAATTATACTTTAAGTTCTGGAAAACAAAGAAGCTAGTAGAAAAACCAAACACATGTGGTGTTTGGTTTTCTGTTCTTATGTTAGTTTTCTGAGAATGATGGTTTCCAGCTTCATCCATGTCCCTGAAAAGGACATAAACTCATAATTTTTTATGGCTGCATAGTGTTCCATAGTGTATGTGTGCCACATTTTCTTTATCCAGTCTATCATTGATGGGCATTTGAGTTGGTTCCAAGTCTTTGCTATTTGAACAGTGCTGCAATAAACATACGTGTGCATATGTCTTTATAGTAGAGTGATTTATAATCCTTTAGGTATATACCCAGTAATGGAATTGTTGGTTCAAATGGTATTTCTAGTTCTAGATCCTTGAGGAATCACTACACTGTCTTCCACAATGGTTGAACTAATTTACAGTTCCACCAACAGTGTAAAAGCATTCCTATTTCTCTACATCCTATCCATCATCTGTTGTTTCCTGAGTTTTTAATGAATGCCATTCTAACTGGTGTGAGATGGTATCTCATTGTGGTTTTGATTTACATTTCTCTAATGACCAGTGATGATGAGTATTTTCTCATATGTTTCTTGGCTACATAAATGTCTTCTTTTGAGAAGTGTCTATTCATACCCTTTGCCCACTTTTTGATAGGGTTGTTTGTTTTTTTCTTGTAAATTTGTTTAAGTTCTTTGTAGATTCTGTATATTAGCCTTTGGAGATGGATAGATTGCAAAAATTTCCTCTCATTCTATAGGTTGCCTGATGACAGTTTCTTTTGCTGTGCAGAACCTCTTTAGTTTAATTAGATCCTATTTGTCAATTTGGCTTTTGTTGCCATAGCTTTTGGTGTTTTAGTCATGAAGTCTTTGCCCATGCCTATGTCCTGAATAGTATTACCTAGGTTTTCTTCTAGGATTTTTATGGTTTTAGGTCTTACGTTTAAGTCTTTAATCTGTCTTGAGTTAATTTTTGTATAAGGTGTAAGGAAGGGATCCGGTTTCAGCTTTTTGCATATGGTTAGCCAGTTTTCCCAACACCATTTATTAAATAAGGAATCCTTTCCCCATTGCTTGTTTTTATCATATTTGTCAAAAATCCGATGGTTATAGATGTGTGGTGTTATTTATGAGGCCTCTGTTCTGTTTCATACATATATATATATATATCTGTTTTGGTACTGGTACCATGCTGTTTTGGTTACTGTAGCCTGATAGTATAGTTTGAAGTCAGGTAGTGTGATGCCTCCAGCTTTGTTTTTTTTTTGTTTGTTTTTTGTTGTTGTTTTTTTCCTTAGGCTTGTCTTGGCTATGTGGGCTCTTTTTTGGTTCCGTATGAAATTTAAAGTAGTTTTTTCCAATTCTGTGAAGAAAGTCAATGGTAGTTTCATGGGGATAACATTGAATCTATAAATTACTTTGGACAGTATGGCCATTTTCATGATATTGATTCTTCTTATCCATGAGCATGAAATGTTTTTCCATCTGTTTGTGTCCTCTCTTATTTCCTTGAGCAGTGGTTTGTAGTCCCCCTTGAAGAGGTCCTTCTCATCCCTTGTAACTTGTATTCTTAGGTTTTTTTTTCTCTTTGTAGCAATTGTGAATGGGAGTTCACTCATGATTTGGCTCTCTGTTTGTCTGTTATTCACGTATAGGAATGCTTGTGATTTTTGCACATTGATTTTGTATCCTGAGACTTTGCTGAAGTTGCTTCTCAGCTTACGGAGATTTTGGGCTGAGATGATGGGGTTTTCTAAATATACAATCATGTTATCTGCAAACAGAGATTATTTGACTTTCTCTACATATTTTCTATGTAGACAAAACAGCCTTCTATTAGAAGAAGATGCCATCTAGGAGAAAGCTAGAAAGGGAAGTCAGCGCCTGGCTTCAAAGCTTCAAAGAAAAGACTGACTTTCTTCTTAGGGATAATGCAGCTGAGGACTTTAAGTTGAAGCCAATGTTCATTTAATATTCCAGAAATCCTAGGGCCCTTAAGAATTATGCTAAATCTACTATGCCTGTGATCTATAAATGGAATAACAATGCCTAAATGACAACACATCTATTTACAGCATGGTTTACTGAATACTTTAGGCCCACTGTTGAGACCTGCTACTTAGAAAAAAATATTCCTTTCAAAATATTGCTGCTCATTGACAATGTACCTAGTCACCCAAGAGCTTTGATGGAGATGTACATTGAGATTAATGCTGTTTTCATGCCTGCTAATATCATATCCATTATTCAGCTCATAGTTCAAGGAGTAATTTCAACTTTAAAGTTGAAGACTTTAAAGTCTTATTATTTAAGAAATAGATTTCACAAGGCATAGCTTCTGTACATAGTGATTCCTCTGATGGAGTTGACCAAAGTAAATGGAAATCCTTCTGGAAAGGATTCACCATTCTAGATGCCATTTAAGAACATTCATGATTCATGGGAAGATGTCAAAATAGCAACATTAGCAGGAATTTGGATGAAGTTGATTCTAACTTTTATGGATAACTTTGAGGGGTTCAAGATGTTAGTGGAGGAAGAAACTACAGATGTGGTAGAAATAGCAAGTGAACTAAAATTGGAAATAGATCCCAATATATGACTGCATTGTTGCAATCTCTTGATAAAACCTGAATGGATGAGTAGTTGCCTCTTAGGGATGAGCAAAGAAAGTGGTTTCCTGAGGTGAAATCTACTCCTGGTGAAAATGCTATGAACATTGTTGAAATGACAACAAAAGATTTAGAATATTTCGTAAACTTAGTTGGTAGAGCAGTGGCAGGATTTGAGAGGATTGACATCAGTTTTGGAAGAAGTTTTACTCTGGTAAAATGCTACCAAACAGCATCACATGCTATAGAGAAATCTTTCATAAAAGGAAGAATCCATGGATATGGCAAGTTTCATTGTTGTCTTAAAGAAATTGCCATAGCCAGCCCAGCCTTCAGCAATCGTCACCCTATCATTTGTCAGCAGTTATCAACCTTGAGGCAAGGCTCTCCACTAGAAAAGTTATTACAGTGTGCTGAAGGCTCAGATGATCATTAACATTTTTAGCAATAAAGTATTTTTAATTAAGGTATATACATTTCTTAGACATAATGCTATTGCACACTTATAACATAACTTTTACATTCACCGAGAAACCAAAAACATTGTATGACTCACTTATTGTGATATTTGCTTTATTGTGGTGGTCTAAAATGGAACCCACAATATGTCTGAAGTATGCTTGTATTTTGGATATTAACCTCTGTCAAATATGTGACTTGCAAATATTTTCTTCCATTTTGTAGGTTGTCTTTTCACTGTTGTTTGCTGTGTAGAAGCTTTTTAGTTTGATATAGTCCTACTTATTTATTTTTGATTATGTCAACAAGAAGCAATTCTAGAGCCTAGCCAGCAGCCCTGTCTGACTGCAGAGCTCAACCAGTGACCGCCTGACCTTATCAGTATGGACAGCAGCTCTGCCCAACTAGAGAGCCTGACAGCAAGTACTGCCTACCTACCCATGGATGTTGTCTCCTGGCCTGTTCAGATCCAAAGGTTGGACTGACTAGTGAGCTATTCCTGCTGAAGAAAACCTATAAAGCCTGGAAGAAGTGGTTGCTTCCTTAAATGTGCTGACACCAATGCAAGGATACAGGGATTATGAAGAATCATGGAAACATGACATAATCAAAGGAAAATAGTAAAGCTCAAATAATTAACCCTAAGTAAATGAATATATAAAAACTGACAACAAATTCAGATTAGTCCTCTTAAAGTTCAGTCAACTATAAGAAAACATGATGGACAGCTAAATGAAATTAGGAAGACAATGCATGATAAAAAAAAGAGGTTCAAAAAAAAAAAAAAAAAAAAAAAAAAAAAAAACCACAGCAATCCCAGAGATAAGAATACTATGACTAAACTGAAAAATTCAATAGGAATCTTCAAAGTCAGACTTGAACAAATATAAGAAAGAATCAGTGAACTCAATGGGAGGTCATTTGAAATTATCCAGTCAGAATAAAAGGAAGACTGAAATGCATGAAGAAAGCCTATAGGAACTATGGGACACAATTAAACAATATGTGCATTATAGGAATTTCAGAAGGAGGAGAGAGAAAAGACAGAAAGCCTCTTTAAAAAAATAATGGCTGAAACTTCCCAAATTTGGTGAGAGAAATGGACGTGGAGATTCATGAGACACATTATAATTCCCAAACATTAAAGACGAAGAATTTTGAAAGCAGCCAAAGAGATTTATCACATACAAGGAAGCACCCATAATACTATTGGTGGATTTCTCAGTAGAAACTTTGTAGGCCAGGAGGGTGTGGCATGATATATTGAAAGGAAAAAAACCCTGCCAACCAAGAATACCATAGTTAGCAAATCTGTCCTTCATAAATGAAGGAGATAAAGACTTTCCCGAACAAATGAAAGTGGAGGGAATTTATGGTTCTTATAAGGAATGCTGAGGAGACATATTCAAGCTGAAAGGAAAAGACTCTGATTAGTAAAGCTAAATATAGAGTTAAAATCAGAATCCTCTAATATTGTAGTGCTTTTGTATAAATCACCTTAACTCTCATATAAAAGTTTTAATTAAAATATTAAATATAACTGTAATTATAATAATTTTTGTGAATACACAATATAAAAAATATATAAATTGTAACATCAGTAACCTAAAATTTGAGAGAGTTAAAGGTAAAAGTATAGAGATTTTTATATGCAATTAAAGCTAAGTAGTTAACCGCTTAAAGTAGAAAGTCCTAACATATTTTATGTAGACCTCATGGTGGCCACAAAGGAAATGCCTGTAGTAGATCTAGATATACATAAGTTTAACTGAAAGGAATCAAAACATACCACCACAAAAAGTCATCAGATCACAAGATAAGATAGGAATAAAGAGCAAAGAAACTACACAACAGTAAGAAAACAATTAACAAGGTATAAATAGCGAGATAGGGAGCCCTTCCCTGGTAATAATTTTAAATGTAAATGAATTAAACTCACCAATCAGTAGACAGTAGCTGAATGGATGGTTTTAAAAATCCAGTAATTTGCTGCCTATATGAGACTCAGTTCAGCTTTAAGGACCCACATAGACTAAAAGTAAAGGGGTGGAAAAAATATTTCATGCAAATGATGGCAGAAAGAGAGCACAAGTGTCTATACTTTTATGAGGCAAAATAGACTTAAGTAAAAAACAGTCACAAGAGACAATGAAGGCCATTATATAATATTAAAGGTGTTAATTCATCAAGAAAATATAATAATTATAAATATTTATGCACCAAACTTGGGAGCACTTAAATGTATAGAAAAAATACTAACAGAACTGAAAGGAGAAATAAACTAATACAATAAGAGTAGGGGACTTTAATACCCTACTCTCAATAATGCATCCATTATCCAGAAAATCCATAAGGGCACAGAAGATTTGAACAACACTATAGACAAAATGGACTGAACATATATGGAATATCCCATCCAACAGCAGCAGATTTGTATTCTTCTCAAGCCTGAAGAACATTTTCCAGGATAGACTGTATGTTAGGCCACAAAATATCTCAGCAAATTTAAGAAGATTGAAATCAGGTCAAGTATCTTTTTCATTATAATAATATGAAACTAAATATCAATTCAATAACAGGAAAATTGGAAAACTTATAAAACTTATTAAAATATGGACACTCTTTATCAACCAATAGGTCAAAGAAGAAATCAAAATGGAAATTTTAAAATACCTTGAAAGAAACAGAAATGGAAACACATCATACCAAAATTTACAAGGTGCAACAAGAGCATTTATAAGAGGAAATATTATAGGTGTAAACACCTACATTAAGAAAAAATAAGCTTCTCAGATAAACAACCTAACTTTATGACTCAAAGAACTAGAAAAAGAAGAACAAACTAAGCTCAACTTTAGCAGAAAGAAAGAAATAATAAAGATTACAGTGGAACTAAATGAAATAGAGACAAGAAGAACAATAGAAAAGATCAGTGAAACTAAGATGAGGTTTTTTAAAAAATTAAATAAAATTCAAAGATGTTTAGCTAGACAAACCAAGATAAAAAGGGGAATAGAGCTTCAATGGTTTATGACATTTCTATACCTGGCTTGCTTCCAAAGAGAAGAGGCAGGGCTTAATGAAGAATAACACAGACAAGGCCAATATGCAGGAAACAGCATTTCTCAGAGCAGCCAAGAAAATACATTATTTACTTGTAAAAACATCAGCAAAACAATTCTATAACAAAAATAGCCTAGCTAATAGAATTCACCAGTAAACAATTCCTAAATTTATATGTAATATTTGAACAGCATAGCAAACAGCCCAAGCCCCTCTGCTACATAACTTTCTGTAAACAAATGGTTCAAGAAAAACTCTTCTTTCAAAAATGAGTCCTGAAGAAGGAACCAGCACAGTATCTGTACAAATATATTAGAATAAGGATGGAGGATAAAAATAGGAAAAGTAAAGGCAGGAAAATACATTTCAACAGAGATAAGTTGCAACAGAGCAGATGAAAATATTTTACTATGAATTAAAACTGTTAATGAAATAATTTTCTCTTAAGAATACCTTTGCAAAATGGAAATAAATGTAAAAAAATTAGGGAAAAGATGGTGAGACAACAGGAACAGATAAAAGGATGCTGGCAGATAAAGTAATGGAAGTAAAAGAAAATAAAATTATCTCAAAAAATGTTTTGACGGTTGCATGTGTATATATTAAAGCTGATCAAATTGTACATTTAAATATGTTGAACTTATTACATCTAATTGTGCATCCTACGGTAAATAAAAGAAAAACTTACAGATACATATGATAATGTGGATGAATCTTAAAAACACCATATTAATTAAAAGAAATCAGACATGAGAAGAAATGAAATAAAATGCACAGGCCTTAAGTATTCAGTTTAATGAGATTTTTGATAGCTGTCTGGATATGTACCCACCGCCTCGCTCACAATACATCTCAACTCCAAAGCTTCCCTTAAGGTAACTTGAAGCCTCTTTTGAAACTGCCATGCAGTTCAGCTTCTCCTTCTGCCCAGTCCTGCCTTCCTAAGTTTCCTACAGTTGTTGTTCCTAAGTGCACTCCCCCATAGACATCTGCACAAAGATCTACATCTCAGAGTCTTTTCTTCAGAAATCCTACCTGAGACTCTCCAAAAAGAAAACCTCAATTATTCTGAAAGGTCAAAATAGCATGGATAATATTCTATTAATAGTATAAATAACATCAATATTTATATATACTACGCATAAATAGTAGAGATAATGCAAATGAAACTACAATTTATTACAAAACTGGAAAAGGTAAGTCACTACCATGTAGATATTAAACAGAAAAATGCTTTTAAAGGTTCTTGGGTTAAGGAGAAAATCTGAGCACATTGCAGAATATCCCTAAAAGAATAATATTCTGGAATTATTGGAACCCATAGGATAAAACTGAAATGGCGATCAAAAAAAATTTGTAGCCTTATATATCTAATAAATAAAAAATCAGAATAAACATTTAGCAAATGAATTAAGAAAAATAACCAGAATCTAAAGATTAAAATAGAAATTAAAATTTGTCAAATTAACCAATGAATACAAGATTTTTTGAAAATAAAATAAAAAGCAATAAAATAGATAAACCTTTAACCTACCTACTTAAGAAAAAAGAAACCACAAAAGCAGAACCATACAAATAAGAAGTGATAAGTGAACGTAATCCTAGACCTAGATGCAGGAAAAAAAAAATCGTGGCAGACTGCTTAATTCTCTTCAAATAAATTTGAAACCCTGAATGACATGGATAAATTTCTAGGAAAATATAATGCACCAAAACTCATTCCAGAACGGATAGAATATCAAAACTAATTGTCAAAAAGCTGCCTTCCACTGTAATAAATACGAGGCCAAATGCAACTGAGTGATACCACATCAATAAAGGGCAGATAAATTCAATCTCATTGAAACTACTATAGAACATGGAAAAAGAAAGATATATTCCAAACTTTTCTGGAGGATTGCATAAAATAAAAACCTCATATTAGTGCAGAAAAATTAGATAAAATATTAGCAGATAAATTTGGCAGCACATCAAAAAATTGTGCCATAACCAGGTACAGTTTATTCTAGAATGCAAGGATATCTCGATACTAAAAAAAATACTAATAATCCTTTTAATAGATTTATGATAGAAAACAATGATAGCCTATATGGATGCTAGAATGAATACTTAAGAAAATGTATTCATTTCTGTAGGAAATAAAATATAGTTACTTCCAGTTACTTTCCTAGTATATTAAAATAGGCTAAATCAAATCAAAAGCTTGTATAGTGTTTTCCAGGAAACAGAAGGACTTCACTAAAATCAGGAACAAGTCAAGTATGTCCATCCATAAGACTATTTAATATCATTCAAGGGGTACTTAATAACCAGGGAAATAAGAAAGGAAAAGTAAATTAGAGGTATAAAGATAAAAGAAAAGGAGATAAAATTATCAGTCTTTACAGTTAGTTGTTTGAATTCCTAGAAACAGGAATCAACTGAAAAACTCCTATAAAAAATAATAAAATTATATAAAATAAAATGCCCAGAAATAAACTAGATCTGTACAGAGCAAACTTTAAAACAATCCTTTGAAACACAGATAAAGACCTAAACAAATGGAAAAGAATAACATATTATTTGATTAGGAAGACACAGCATTCCAAAATGTCAACATGATCCAAATTAAATTTAACATGATGGAAATAAAATTACCAGTAAGATATTTTTAAGGGGCAGAGAATCTACACAAGCTGAATGTGAAATGTGAAATTCATATGGAAAATCAAACAAGCAAAAACACACACAAAAAAAAAAAACTGACGTAGAGGGACAATAAGAGAGAGATAGCTTTAATCAATGTTAAAATTTAAAATACAGCATTATTAGTTAAAATATACTCAAATGTAAAACTTAACTAATAAAAAGAGATGGAACAGAATAGAAAGCTCAGACACTGACATAAAGATTTATGAAATCACTGAAAGAAAGATGGACTATTTGCAAGTGGTGACGGGACAACTGAGTATGATTTTATGTAATAATCTTCTAAATGATTACAAATGCATACAAAAATTTTAACTGAAAAATAATAAAAGCAAAACAAAAGTTGTGGTTTGAAAGTATTTTCTGTATACTTCATTGTGGAGAATGCTTTTTAAAGTATCCCACTAAATTCAAAAGTGTGAGAAAGGAAAATATTCAGTAATTTGAGTACATACAAAATTAAAAATATTTTTCTTTGACACTACTGTCAAAAGAAAAAGAACAAATTATGAAAAAATTGAAATATATACAATAGGCAAATATGATTTCTCTAATATATAAAAACTCCTGTAAATCCCTAAGAAAGACAAAAAATGACAAAGAAAATATAATTTCTTAAGGCTGATGCTCAACTTTATTTATAGTGAGAGAAATGAAACTTTAAAATACAGTGAAAAAATAAACTACTCTGAAATAACATAGTGGTGTTTTGCTAATCATGTGGAGAAACAGATACTTTCATTCATTCTTTGTGAAGATATATGTCAGTACTATTTTGGATGGAGAACAGGGATAGAATTAAGTAACAGCTGTCGCAATTATACACACCCTTTGATCCAGCAGTTTCAATTCTAGCCATATATCCTAGAGATGCAAAATTAATATCTGAGTGCCATTATTTATTGTAACACTGCTTATGCTAGCAAAAGATGAGAAACAGCCCAAGCATGTAACTAACCTGTTCTCATTATCACAAAGCCATGAACTGAGGCACTCTGTCCAACCAGATTAAGGAGCAACTTTTTGTTACCCACACATAGGTGTGGTATGGGCTAGCATTACTGATTTCTCAAAGGGGCAACTTAAAGGCTTGTGAAGCAATCCTTGATTTTTTAATAATTTTTCTTCAGTCGTTTATTGTTGTCTTGCCCATAGATAACTTACCACACATAATTAAACTTTGACCCCATTTGTCTTTCTCAACTTCTTCTAAAGCATTTCTAATCTAGTATCTATAAAATAGAAACAGTTCTTTCTTCAGTAGTCTTTCATTGGTTTATGTAACAATTAAATGAATTATGCAACTAACCTGTTACAAATAATATATGCACACTGAGGAATAAGTAGAACCTGACTCTTGGTGTTAGGTCAACTAGTGGAAGTAGCTGTGCTTTGGCATGATTAAAAATAGCCTGCCTGCTGTAAGCATTCACCAAGTAACATCATTGGCATATCTGAAAGAGGGGTGGGGGGGCTTTGTTTAATCCGGCAAGTTGGTTAAGTGTTTATTGAAGAGAATTTTTATTGCACACTGATAATAAGTAAAGAGCAATCTGCCGTATTCCAAAATAATTAAAATCAGAGTAATCCTCGTAAAAAAACGATTTGTTAGTATCTTCACATTTTTATGTTATTACTGCTTTGTCTTTATTATGACTTCCATATAAGCTCAATTTCTTTCCAATATGTTACAGGCTTTGGCCAAAGAGTTACAAAATGACGTCCATGTGGTAAGGCGACAAATAAGAGAGCTTAAAAAAATGAAGAAAAACAGGGACATCTGTAAAACCTCAACCCATAAAGCCCAGGCCTTGGCAGCTTCTATCCTGAACATTTCACGGTCAGATCTAGAGGAAATATTAGACACAGAAGATGAAGTGGTAAGATCAGTTAAGTATTTATTAATAAAGAGTTTATTACATATTGGACTTAAGTACATATTTTTATTTGTTTATATCTTGTAATTTCATCTTTAAGATAGTATTAATGAAGGTAAGATTGTTAAAGTGCCAATGAAAGATATATGTTAAGTATTAATGAACTCAAAAAGCCTTTAAAGAAATTTAACTGTATAATATAGAAATAAACTAGTACTTATAACCTTTTGAATTACTTGTTATTAAATTCAGTTATTCTTTCCTATCTATTGCATTTTCTTTAACTTACTTAATCATATTATATATTGTATAAGCCAGTATACTTAATTAAGCTAGCTTGAATGTATTTAGTTAAGCTGAGTCTTCATTGATTTGAAGTTTTTTCTCCTTGTGAGATTTTTTAAAAAGTGCTAAATCTATTGCTTTCATAGCTAAATTTAAAATTATTATTTATCAATATACCTTTTGAAAATATATTGTTGAAAAATATTTATTTCTTAACATTGGCAAAATACTTCTGAGTGAATTTATATGCATACAGGTATAGTCTTTAATAGCCTTTCAGCACCTCCTGGGGAAAACCCTGCATTTTTGACATAGTCACTACCTCATAACAGCAGAATCTCATCCCATGCAGTCTTTTGTGAAACATGTGTGGGATGTCATTCCTACCCTACTATACCTCTGAGCTTTAATTCATGCATGTTAGATTTTTATCTTTTGGAATGGTAGAAGATGATGGCAGCAGCTTCTCAACAAATATTTGTTCAATAATAGACTTGGGTGTTTGTATGAGATCATCCTGTAGCCCCCTCATCAGCTTTTGAAAGATCTCTGGAATAGGGCAAATCTACAATATGCAAAGATTTTTGAACTGCCAAGAATCGTTAGAAAATAGTTCAAAGGAACCCTACAGGTATTATTTTCATCCCGTGGGTGACTTACCAGTTTCTGTTTTCAGCAGCTATGCCAAAATGTCTATTACTTTTTATCAAATTCTAAACTTTGAAGTTTAAGAACAGTATCACATATAGTATCAAATATAAGACACATGGGAATAATGTTACTTTTGGCAAGGGTGTTAACTAAGCCTTATTATAGGCATTTAATTAAAATACATTGATTGATGAGAAACCTAACAAAAATTAAGAATAAGGCCTCTACTGTTGACTAGGAATTTTAAAACACTCAGATTTAGCTTAGTCCCTCATGTGAGTATATCTGTATACATGTATGTGTTTATACATGTACACATGCACTTATACATGTACATAATTCTGGAACACAGAGCCACCCTTTTTTTTTTTTTTTTTTTTGAGACCAAGAAGTCTCTAAAATGAGGCACTGTCTGGGCTAAGAAATTAGAGAAAAACATCCTCTTTGAGTGAGTAAATTAGAAAAGTTGTCCTCTTTGAATATATGAATTAGAAAAGGATCTCTCTTGATAGCCCCAAAGACTGGATGGTACATGTCTGTGAAGAAATGACACCTCTGCCTCTGGGCAGGTAGAGTCTGAAGACAGAGTACACAGCACTGTAACATGCATTTCACACAATCTTAAATCAAGTCCCTCCTGGAAGAAAAAGAGATATAAACACACTGTTCTGAGAGGGATAGGTATATTTTGATATATTTACTAGATTTCTTTATAGACCAGAGCTTATTTAGACTGATTGTGGCATCTTCTAGAGGTCCAAGGATTTGCCCAGGCAGAGCCCAGATCACTTGATTTATGTTCTTTACACTATATTGAACTATGGTAAATTCACATCAAAACTGTGATAGCCTATCTGAAGTGCCTAGCATGATGCCTGCCATGCAGTAAATTTCAATAAATAATAGTTTCTCATGCCCTTCCTTTCTTGGAAAGTCTATTATTTTTTGTAAACTGAATTACAATTTCAAGTGACTCATCAACTGCACATGTGAATACATTTCAATTCCAGAAATATTCTATCATGATAATTGATTGGTTGAAAATACTTCATGACTTACAGCACTTTAAGTTGGTATGTCCCTTGCCTATCAGTAGATCATTGGATAGTTTGAATCAACAAGTATTTAGATATACCAGAGTCATGCCATGTTCTGTTCTGTTTGTAATGATAACAATTACCACTTAGTTTTCTGTTGACAAGTCAGATTTTGGGATATTAGGTTTTGTGTTATCTCAGGAGGGTCACCTATAAATGATTCTTTTATATAATTTCATCTTATTTTTCACTTTAATTGCTTTCACTCCCATATTAGCCCCTACTTTTAGCTCCACTGTGAAGGTAAAAATTAAATATTTCTGAATTACTGTAAAATATATATATATAACTTTATCTTCCATAGTATGTATTTATAAATTAAATTTTAAAGAGCATGGATTTAAGTATTTCTAATTGAAGATAACAGACTGTTCTTTGTTGACTCTAATTCTACTGATATTACTCTAGACTTACTCAGTATCTAATAGTATAATCAAGTTCATATAAATTCTATTAACATCAGTGTTTTTATTTTCTTTCTTTAGGAAATTGAAAAAACAAAAATTGATGCTGAAAATGACAAGGAATGGATGTTGTACATTCAGAAACTTCTTGAAGGACAGGTATTTCATTTTACTGTTTCATATATTAAACTTCCAAATAAGAATTCCAAGACTTACATTTTCACCAGATGTCTAACTTTTGTAAACACGTCCCTATTATTTACTTCTGTTAGGTATAGAAGTATTCCATTAGGTAGAAAGGGAAGTTAACCCTCTATTTGTACTTTTGGACTTAACAAATGAAACAAATGCCTTGGGATAGAGCCAACATGGGTCTTAGCAAATGCATTAATTAAATTATTGAGTCAACCTCTGTGCTTGCTAGACTGAAAAGGATCCATTCTCTCAGACCTCTCAGGAAAAGAGATTCTTTATTATGTGTCTTTAAAGTTAGTAGTTGATATGGACACCTGAGGAGTTCATGAGTTTCAGTGACCTTTTACTATGGACCTGTTTCCAGTCAATTCATGTTTTCCTCACAGCCAGACAGCTGTTTATTACTGTGTCTTCCCGCATTCTCTACAATATTTTCTACTGAGACCTCGAGCAGCTTGTTAGTGGGAAGTAAATATTGATTTGGCATCCTGTCAATGCAGAAAGAATGAAAAAATTTCCACCAGAGGCCCCTCAAACATTTTCCTATCGACATTTTCTGGGCCGCGTGGAAAGCTGCATAGAGGATGACAAGGCCAAGACGAGTTGAAATCCCTTAGGGGTCTATTGAGACTGCTGCTGTGACCTGTGTGATACTTTTTCTTCCCTTTCAAGTATTTTTTTAATACACATATAGTCTGTGGGGATGCGCCCCTCTTGTAAGTGATCAAGGGCAGTTTATTGGCAGGTGAGAGCCCTGCTTTTCTAGTCATAGCCAGCTTTTGTTTTGACATCACTGACAGCATGTAATTTATTCTAAAACTTTTTCATTATAGTTCTTTTGGCTCAACCTAATTGTTTATTTTTTAAATGGACTGGAATAAATAAAAGCCAAAACATATTTGTCAAAATACCTCCAAAATTGTCCTGTGATTTTTGGAAAGTCATTGTAAATGTTTCTGTGTAAAGTTTAAAATAGAAACTGATATTAAATGTAATTATTTCACATGTATATTAACAAGTATTAGTTGCTGTGCTTTTGGTAAAGTCGAGAATAAGTAAATAGTATATAAACTATTCATATTAGTATCGGTGTGATATGTTTCTGAAACATTGTCTAGAATCACTTTAATAACAATAGAAGGTTGCTTAAAGTTGTTTAAGTATATATGTGCAGGTGCTGGACAAAGCCTTTTACACTAACTACTTGCTTTTGAGAACAGAGTCCATTTCTTAATTGTGGTATTCCCAGAACCTAGCTCAGTGGCTGGTGCATCAATGAGTTTAGTAATGATTGTAATGAGGTGTTTTTTTTTTTTCAGCTTGAAAACGAAAAAATGAACTTTTTAAGGAATGTTTAAAATGTTCACTTTGTAAATAAGGCTTGTATTTATTTGAATTAGAAATTTTATCATCAATTATGACTATAAAAATAATAAATCTGTATGTGTAGAGCTTTGTTAAATTTTACAAAACCTGTACTGACACTGGACCTGGGTTTTTTTTGGTGAACACATGGAGAGGTACATACACACATTCTACATTATTCTGAGTATATGCTTAGTCTGTCCAGTAAGTGTAAAAAAAATCCTGTTGGAAATGGCATCAGACTGCTTAATACTGCAGCTTGATATAGTACCTTTTTGTGCCACTGAGCCTGGATTCTGGAATATAATTGCCAGGCAGTATTGATTTAATTGCCCAGGTTTATTTGTGGACTCCTAATTATTGACTGGAGGTAAATTTAATGGAGCAGCCTTTATGAACACTGGGAAACCGCTGCTGTTGCTGTTATACATAATGAACTGCATCATGTGCCTTTAGATCATTTTTCAAGCTAATTTTATTCCACTGTGACAGTATGATAACATTTAAAAAGTCAAAGACTTTTTATTTTTATTACTGACATAGGTGGTTTTGCTGATGTCTTTGAATTTTGTGAGAGAAAAAATAGGTACTTCATTGGTTGCACTTGAATGTCACTTTATAATTACACCCAAGAGAAAAATCTATAAAATAGAAAACATCTTTTTTTTAGCCTACTTTTCTTCCCTCTCAATCCGAGCAATTATATTTGTCCTGAATTTTAGAAAAGGTTTTCTTTGCCCACCAGTTTTTTTAGAGTCTGTGTTACATTCACAGGATTGTGTAGGCAAAAGTGTAAATATGTTCATTCATACATTTTGTTTAGTTTATGGCTTATAGCTCCTTGGATATGAGCTTACATGATCTTTAGGGTGTGGAATAACAAGACATTTTCTTAAAAAAGTACTAATTAGTCCAATATTGATGTTTTATTATTCAAATACTTTGATAAAATTATTGGAAAACTTATCTTTTATGTCCTCTCTGTGTATTGGGTGCTGTATGTGGTCGAATCCTGAGATTGTCAGGGTGAATCTGGCCCTGTGATTTTGTCTTTTGTTTGATTGGGCCACAGAATTGTCTTCTGTTAAAAAATATATTTTTTTCTGCTTTTGACTGATAGAATGACATATTGATAAAATATTCACCACAAAATAAAGAGCTGTTCTTCCATGTGGCAATGTGGAACTAATAATAATATAATACCTACTCTTGCTGTTAGCCAGAGTAAATGAGAACTAAAGGTCTAAAATTTTAACTTATATATATTTGATACAGAACAAAATATATATCATTATTTCAAGTAGTTGTGATGCTGTTGGTAATTTTTGATATTTGATATTTATCTGCACCTTACGTTTGTCCCCATAGATTTCTAGTATAAGAAGAACACTGAAAAACTCTTACTAAGTCTACTTTTATCTTTCTATGGCATAGCTGCCTTTAATTTCTTTGAACATTTTTATTTGTATAAATTTCTCTTTTCACATTAATATATTTTTTAAAACATAATTTATGGCAGAGACAAGCAAGCAAATTAATAAAGTAGGAATGGAGAAACTACCAAAATTAGTTTTTCTAAAACTAATTTTGTTTTTCTAAGACAAGTTTAGGAAATGGGAGAAAAATAGGAATAGGAAAAGTAGGCTGAGACCAAATTATAAAAGCTTTTGAGCAGGGTAGGAATGTAATCAGAGTTGTGCTTTAGGAAAATGCATTAGAGCAGCATGTAGGATGGTTGGAGAGAGGAGACTGGGAGCAAAAAGGTGTTCCAGGTGAGGGCCAATGAGAGTCTGTATGTGGCCTGGCCATAGAAATAGAAAGGCTGGAGACAGAGGTGATCTACATTATAATGAGTGACTAGATAGCAGTAATGAGATTAGATGAAGGAACCAAAAGATGGGTGAGATTAATATACTACAGGAGGAGAGAAAGATAATGATGCCTTTAGAGGTTTAGAGAACAAAGGAGGTAAAGCAGTTTTAGTTAAACGAAAGAAATAAAGCCAGGCATAAAATGTTATATATTGTATGATTCCATTCACACAAAATGTAAAAATAGGCAAATCTATAGACAGTAGATTTGTGGTTGTCAGAGGCTGAGGGGTTACAGAGAGTGGCTGCTTACGGATATAGTTGGAGGATGATAAAAATGCTCTGGAATTACTAGTGATAGCTACACAATCTTGCGAGTATACTAAAAACCAATGATTTATATACTTTAAAATGGTGAGTTTTGCTGTGTGAATTACATCTCCACTTACACTTGATAATGGGACATATTATAAAAAGAAAAAAGAATACATTTAAAAGTAAGTTTAATAAATTACTTATTTCACATGTGCTTTCCCCCACCATTAGCAGAGATTTCTTTAAATGCGTTTGAACTTGAATTCTGTCTACTGGCTGTAAGTATGAGCAAATGATATAAATTATTTTATTTCAAACTCAGTAGTTTCCGTTAAGTTGATACATAAGGAGATGTTCGACCTTTATACTTTAATTGATCTTACCTGCTCACGTATCCAAACAAGCAGTCAGTTTTTTAAACTTTGCCCATTAAAAAACATTTTTTATCTGTTCTGTGCATTCTGATTCCCCAAATTGAAATTATAATAAAGGTCAGTTTTAGGCCTTAAGAATACCTAATACAGTTCTTTGTACTTGTGGCTTTATAAAGGCAATGAAAATAATTAGCGGAAGTTAAACTGAGCCTATGCTTTGGAATTCATTTAAAAAAACATACATGAGTAACTTCTACATGCCAGATATTATTTCAGGTTTGGAGAATATAGCAGTGAACAAAACAGATAAAAATTCACTACTCTTATAGAGTTTACACTTTGGGGATGGAGGATAATAAATAGTTAAAATGTATAAACTATGAAATTTACTAGGCAGTTAACTTGAGAATTATGGATATATTAAAATGTGTATATATGTATAAAACAAATAATACACAATTATAACCAGAGTGTGAGTCTCTATAAAAACCCTTAGACATGAATGGCTAGAAAATGTGTTCTTGGTTTTGTGGTGTGTTGCTTTATTCTTTGTTATTTGCTAACCCTTTTTTAGGTTTCATTTTGTCCATTTTAGTCCACTTTGTATAGATAATTTTCTTTTATTGGAACTATATAAAAAATTCTATCTTTTTGCCTTCACTTTTCGAGAATTTAAAGTGCAAACTGATCAGTGGCTTTTCTTTACCTTTAAGTATCCCTGTTCCTATTCATTGCATCAGAATTTGCAAATGCTGAAAATTTAAAATGACTAAGTTTCCCCAGTGTCCTCTCTGCAAAATATGCTTACCTTCTATAGAATGCCTTGCAGTGTGGCAGTGGGAAGGGTTTTATAAATCTCCCTGGCTTTTGCAAATAGAATATACTACTAGCCTGAAGGTTAACTGAAAGTTTCTCCTTGCAACTCTGAAGACATTTACTCTGTGGTTACTTCCTATGTTACACTTGTAACAAATGCATTCACAAACTGACATACTCACACACTCACTCTGTCTCATACATGTAAGCCTACACACTAAGTAACCCACACAGAATTATTCCTCACATTTAGATGAAGTAGGAAGAGTTTAAAATTCTCCACTCACAGCTTTGCTGTTTTTTTAATTTAACAATGTAAGACTACTTTCATATCACCAGAATGTGATTAAAGTTAAAGGGACCCTTTTAATAAAATAACTAAATTTAATTTGAACCTACAAATAAACTCCTTTTTGTTTTTTTCATTTTATTGTTTTCTTCATGTAGTTTTATCTCCTGTAATATATATTCTTTTGCTGTAAGAAAACAAAGAAGTTTATAACTAGTATTCTAAAATTAAGTCTCAACCAAATATAAAAAGATTTCTGCCTGGAAGTTCTTTGTTAACAGCTAATTCATTTTCTATATATATTTGAAGTTAGTAATACTATTTATTCAACAAACTTTTATTGAGTGCTGATAGTATGTTTAAGTGCTAGTCAGCATGGGAAACAAATGGGACAGTTCAGGTCTTTAAAATGCTTAAACTCTAAAGTAGGAAAAATTAAGTGTTAATGAGGATGGGGAGACAATTGTGCACTTGCAGGTTGCTAATGATAATGTAAGAGGGTGCCGATATTGTGGAAAATGCTATGGCGGTTACTCCACACATTAAGCATGGAGTTACCATATTATCCAGTAAGTCTGCTTCTGGGTGTATCTCCAAAAGAATTGAAAACAGGAACTCAAACAGATATTTATATACCAATGTGCATAACAGTGTTGTTCACAATAGCCAAAAGACGGAAATGATCCAAATACTCATTGATGAATGAATGGACAAACAAAATGTGGTTTATGCATACAATTTATTATTCAGCCTTAAAAAGGCATGATGTACCGATACATGCTACAATATGGATGAACCCTGAAGACATATGCTAAGTGGAATAAATCAGACACAAAAGGACAAATACTCTGATTCCACTTATTTGAGGTACCTAGATTAATCAAGTTCATAGAGACAGAAAGTAGAATGGTGGTTGTCAAGGGCTGGTGGAACAAGGGGAATGGGGAGTTATTGTTTAATATATGTGGAATTTCAGTTTAGAAAGATGAAAAAGTTCTGGAGATAGAGGTGCTGTTGGTTAGACAACAATATGAATGTAATTAATGCCACTGAGTAAGTGACTTAAAATGATTAAAATGATAAAATGTTTGTCATGTCTTTAACATGAAACAATTTTTAAAGAAATCTAAAGTAGGATTTATAGTCAGTATATGTGGGGACACAGGTAATATTCATTTCCATTATGATTTAATTGGTTTAAATTACAGAGGGTAACCTTATTATTTCTAAAACATTAGGAAGCTCTTATTAATATAAGAGGCAAATTAGTGTAGTCAAATGTAGTATGGGATAGTTCTGCCTTCTGGATAGACAGATTCCTTGAGAGCACAGCGAGTAATCTTTTATCTCCTATGCCTTGCTATAGGAAAACAAAAAGTCAGTAAATTGCGCCCTAAAAATATGGATTTCCCAGAGGACCAGTAAAATCACCCCTATTCTTGCACCTTGAAAAGCCCATCCTGTGTCACCCCATTCTGTTTTTTGTAACTTTCAAGGGACATTAGCAAGAACATTTTTCATCTAGATTTAGAACTAGATTTTTCCATGGCTGCAGAAAATAGAGCAAGATATATGAAGCACAATGAGTGATAAAATCAAAACCCCATGCTTAAAATGTTTGCATTATGAAATATCTAAGCCAACCACTCTTCCAGAGCATGAGCTCTGCCTTGTGGAATAATAGGAAACTCCGTAACTGCCAGAGAAATCCAAGTTTAGCATCACGTGCCTGAGATTCATTCAGTTTCTCCTTATATTGACCAGAACTCTCTCCACACAGTCAACTTACAATGGCTTATAGTCAGAAGACCTGGGGTTGTGTTCTGTCTCACACTAGCATGTGAAGCAGTTAGCTCAAGGCAAGTAACTAAAGCCTCTTTAACTCCATATAAGATAGAAAAATACCACCTGACAGACTTGGAATGATAAAATAATGCATGCCAAAATGAATTGTCCCTTGTAAAAGTGTTCTGTCACCCTTAAAAAGTATAGTAAAAATTTGAGGCCTATGGAAAATAGCTAAAACTTAGTATGCTAGTGATTTCTTATGTTTTAATTATTTTTAATTTATTTTAAAAGCATATCTTTTTGTCAGATTTGCTACTAGTCTCCCAAAAGATGCCTAGCCCCTTGCCTACTATATAGTAAATACGCTCATGCACATTTTGGCCAATGGCAGACTGCACTAGACAATGGGTGGTCTGGTAAGATTATAATGAAGCTAAAAAATTCTTTTTTTTTTAACCTTTTATTTTAAGTTCAGGAGTACATGTGTAGGTTGTTATATAGGTAAACTAATGTTATGGAGGTTTGCTCTAAAGATTATTTCATCACCCAGGTACTAAGCCTAGTACCCAATAGTTAGTTTTTATGATCCTCTCCCTCCTCCCATCCTCTGCCCTCCAGTAGGCCCCAGGGTGTGTTGTTCCCCTCTACGTATCCATGTGTTCTCATCACTTAGCTCCCACTTATAAGTGATGTTTTCTGTTCTTGCGTTAGTTTGCTAAGGAAATAATGGAGCTGAAAAATTCTTATCACCAAGTGACATGGTAACCATCCTAAGGTTGTAGCACAACACATTACTCTTATTTGTGGTGATACTGGTGTAAACAAATCTGCTGTGCTGCCACTCATAGAAAAGTATAGCATATACAATCATGTACCACACATAATACTTGATAATGAATGTCTATGTTACTAGTTTATGTATTTACTATGCCATACTTTTTTTTTTTTTTGTCACTGAGTCTCGCTCTGTCTCCCAGGCTGGAGTGCAGTGGTGCAGTCTTGGCTTACTGAAACCTCTGCCTGCCAGGCACAAACAATTCTCTTGCCTCAGCCTCCTGAGTAGCAGGAGCTACAGGCGCGCACCACCATGCCCAGCTAATTTTTTTTTTAAATTAATTTTTGGAGAGATTGGATTTCTCCTTGTTGCCCAGGCTGGTCTCCAACTCCTGAGCTCAGGTGATCTGCCTGTCTTGGCCTCCCAAAGTGCTGGGATTACAGGTGTGAGCCACTGCACCCAGCCTACCATGCCATGCATTTTGTCATTGTTTTAGAGTATACTCTTCTACTTATTTTTTTAAAAGTTAACTGTAAAACAGCCTAAGGCCGGTCTTTCAGGAGGTATTCCAGAAGAAGGCATTGCTAACAGAGGAGGTGTCAGCTCCATGTGAGTTATTGCCCCTGAAGACCTTCCAATGGAAGAAGATGTGGAGGTGGAAGACAGTGATAGTGATGACCCTAACCCTATGTAGGCCCAGGCTAATATGTATATTTTGTGTCTTATTTTTTAATTAAAATGTTAAAAAATTAAAAATAGAAAAAGCTTACAGAATAAGAATATAAAAATATTTTTTACAGCTGTACAGTATGTTTGTGTTTTAAGCTAGGTGTACTTACAAAAGAGTCAAAAATTAAATTTTACAAAGTAAAGTTACAGTAAGCTAAGGTTAATTTATTACTGAAAGAAGAAAAAGCTTTCTTAAATACATTTAGTGTAGCCTAAGTATACAGTGTTTATAATATCTACAGTAGTATACAGTAATGTCCTAGGCCTTCACATTTAATCACCACTCACTCACTGACTCGCCCAGAGCAACTTTCATTCCCATAGGCTCCATTTGTGGTGCAGGGGTATCATTTCAAAAAATCTTTTATATCATATTTTTACTCTACCTTTCCTACATTTAGATACACAAATTACATTTGCCTACAGTATTCAGTGCAGTAACATGCAGTAACAGGTTTATAGCCTATGAGCAATAAGCATAGAATGTTGCCTAGGTATGTAGCAGGCCGTACCATCTAGGTTTGCACAATGACAAAATTGCCTAACAATGTATTTCTCAAAGTGCATCCCTATTGCTAAGTGATACATAATTGTATTTGTTGAGTGCTTTCAGTGAGGGGGTATAAATCACTATCCACATTCATCCAGATTCTGGGGTGACATAGTCAACATTCAGTGACACAGTGATAAACAAAAGACTGAATAATTCAGTTCTCTTTTGGATCTTTCCCAATCCCTTTATTTTTCCTACCTGGCAGTTAAGTGTTCTCTTAGTCATTTCAGGCTGCTGTCACAGAACACCATAGACTGGGTGGCTTAAGCAAGAAACATTTATTTTTCACAGTTTTGGGGTCTGGGAAGTCCAAGTTCAGGAATTGGCCATAGGAGCATTCTTCCTCTGTAGATCATGGTCTTCTCATTGTATTCTCACATAGCAGAGAGAGCAAGCTCTCCTATCTCTTTTTATAAGGGCACTAATCCCATTCAGGAGGCTTCCATCCTCATGACCTAATTACCTCCCAAAACGCTTACCTCTTAATATCATCACTTTGGGGTTTAAGATTTTAACATACAAATTTTGAGGAAACATAAGCATTTAGTTAATAACGAGAGTCTACCTGCTAAATACTTTTTATGTCAGTTAAGCTTTCTTTTCCGGAACTCGGAGTTTGTATCCATGTGATAAACACTGGTATTCATACCTGGTGCTATAGAGCCCCCAAATTATTTCTTTAACGTCTACATAAAAAGGGACTCCTTGTTACAGCGGACTGTAGACTCTTAAAAGTGTTCTTTCTAGCATGTATATCTCACCTAGTCATGAAGGAGCATACAAGGAATGGACATATCCCCCTAAAGTATATATACTACACAGTTCCTGACATTTAAGAAGAAAGTGAGTCATATTAGGATAGTCTGAATACCGGTATTAAGATGTATTTGTCATTATGTGTGCTGGCTTTGTGAGAAGACAACTAGAATTCCAAAAACGTCTTGCAGGTGGTTGGAGAAGGTGGGATAAAGTAGTAATGTGTCAGGCTCTGTGTAAGACCCGTGTTCACAAAGTTCATGTCCATACTGATGTCCAGGGAAGTTTAGGGAATTCAGTTCCTTTTTGTGCTGGTATCATTGCCCAAAGCGTTGTCTTAAAGGTGAGGGCACAGCAGTAGTCTGATCTATGAGAATACTGGTCATCAGTTAGGGAAAAGTGACTTGATAGGAGTGGAAAATGAGGGAAGGGAGAAACTCCCAGCTGCTGAGGAACCAGTGGCAAGAGGTTAGCCCTATCTAGGCAAGTTTTGGGGATGAGAATTATAGTGTCCCTCAGGAACCGGACAAGAAGACTAATCACAGCCTAGAGGTGCTTCTGGGTTTGAGAAGTCTACAGCTAACTTAAATTTATCCATTTCTGTTCTGTCTTATATAACTTACCATAGCCCTAGAGAACTGGCTGGCAGTTCATTTTACTAAATCCTGAAATATCTTACCAAGTGTCTCTGCAACCCCAAGGACTTTATAAATAGAATAGATCACCCATTTGCTTTAAGTGTTATGGAAGCACTCCTTGAGGCAAAAGAACAAAAGAAATAATTAATTATTTCAATTCTTTATTCTTCATTCTGTCTTACAACTTCTAGAGTAAGGTTCAAAATTGAAGAGAAAACAAATTGTAGCCTTCAACAGAGTTATGAAAGCAGCAGGTACAGCCTTCTCTGTGTCCAGCTTTAGCATAGCTCCAAGAGTTTTTATATCTACAAGGATATGCAGCAGAAATAGAAACATTTGGGAGATGTAACTCAAAATTGAGTGCCAAATTTAAATGACAAATAAATTGTTCCTTCTAAAAGCATTCTTGATTGTTTTAACGAGTTCAGCCTTTACAAGATAATAGAGTGGATGCTGACCACTCAGATATGTGTGTGTGCTTGTATGTATGTAAATAAATGCATATACCAAATGTTGAACCTTTCATTTTTAAATAAACTACATTATCCTTTCTTATTAAAGTCTCAAAGTCTCATTAGTTCAGATCATTTTTAAGAGCAGATATAATTCATAAAATTGTATATTCTTCACTTTGGACATGACTAGATAAAAGTCAAATTTTATTTTATAAGCAATATCTTTTTGGTTACAGTCTTCAAACAGAAAACAAGAATAAAAATGGCCAAATGGTTAATTTTATCCTTTATACTTACAAGTTATCCTTAGTTCCATTTTCTCTTTCAATACAAAAGAATTTTAATTTTATATTAAGAGCATATTCGCATTAATGCTGATGTAATAAGTTATTTATATGTTTTGCAATCATGGACTTTAAGCTTTGCTATTTTTCTAAGATAGTTTTCAAACATCTGCAGTCATCATTTATATCATTTATATCTCACCTCTAAAGAAAGCCACAATTTGTAAGTGTGAGTAATAAATTTAATATTGTGACAGTTGCATACCAGTTCCTAAAGGTAAACATCTGTAAGTGTTTATATGTCAGAGAAGCTGAAAACCTGTGTGAAATCAGGGGAAATCCCTCCAGTAATAGAAATCACTCTTTGTAACAGGAACAGCCAGAATGACTAGGAAGATCTGCCTTAAGACTACCTGTAGACCAAGCCAAACTTAGTTGTCAGATATCCCTGTTAAATTTCTATGCCAAGAAGTTTCACGCTATATGAAATCTTTCCCTGTCCATTTTCCTCTTTCTGCTGAAGAGTTCAAGCATGCATAACTGCACTGATATGCCTAGGAGTATCATCTCTCCTTTTTTATCCACGAGAGAAAAAGAAATCATGCAGACTTTCTGGACTTTGTAATCCCTGGCAAATACCATCTGAGATGAAGCCCACAACAGCATAATTGTTGGGTTTGTGGTTTCAGATGTATTTGATAGGGAGCAAGAGGATCTTTGCTGTGGTCAGTCAGATTGCCACTTCTATCCAACTCTAAAATCCTATTAGTAAAAGGTCAGCTGTGCCTTTATGTACCTCAGAGATTTCTAAGGGAGACTTAGCCCCTTCCAGAATGCATAAAGGATAATATAATTAACTATAAACTCCTTGTATGAAATAAATATCCATTTAATCTGGACTTCAAAGTAGAAGAAGGCTTGGGTCTCTTGTTCTTAGTTTTTTAAAAACATTTTGCACTTAAAAAATATGGCAAACAAAAAAGCAGACTATGTGAATTTTTAATGTGCTTTCCAAGGTATGCCATATTTTAAGTACAGTTTCAGTCCTAACTCTAACCAACCTGGGGCTATATGCTGAGAATTGATGTTCATGTGGTACTGTAAGATTTTGAAGAGCTTTCTTGAATCACTGAAGATTAAATTATGTTCCATCTAACTTTCCGGTTAACTATAATTTATGATGTTTAAGAATTAGTATGATATAAGTAATAACTCTCAATTAACCAAAATAGCCAGTTAACTTGAAAATTCCACTTGTAACCATTTTTACAAACAAAATCTTTTGGTAATTCATTCTAGACTAAGCAGAATTGTTTTGTGTACAATCCATGAAAAAGTTTGCTAAATAAATGAATAGTATAAACTTATTAAAACCAGAGTTGTTAGTGCATTCATTATCTGAATGCATATTGAGTCTGTCCCATAAAGCAAGAACTATTTGTAAAGCAGGAAAGACAGATACTTAAATTTTTTTAGTTGACAGTTACTTTAATTGTGTTCATTTGAAAATAGTAAGTATGTTTTACAAAATGTTTTGTAGTTCTGACTTTTTCTTTCTCTAAATTTGTTTCAATTATTAACTATTTTATTTTCTGTTGTAAAATTCCCTTAATTATGACTGAGCCTTATGTATTTAAAAAGTAATTTTTGAAACACCTCTTTGAAAGCTGAATTTACAGTTAGCAATAATCCAGAAGGTATAAACAGCAAGTAGAGTGAGCACTGGATTTAGAGGAAAATACTGTCAATTGGTTCATAAAAAGGGAAAATGGGAAAATTAAATTAAAATAAAAATTTTAGATCTCACACTAACTTGTAAGATATATGAACTTTTGTCTAAAATTATATAATGACAAATACTATGTTTCTTCTAATCCATTATAGACAAATAGGTTCCTTGCAAGGGCAGTAGATGTACACATACTATGCACTTTGATTTAAGCATTGTACTGCTTTTGGAAATACAAAATATGTTAGCCTCTATACAAAGCTTAAAGGAAACTTACAATCCAGTAAAACATGGTTGGCACACAGTTGTGTTTAACTTTGAGGCTTTTCGTTTTATTGGGAACCAGAGCAAGAGAATAAAGGGAGTTGGTAGTAAATTAGTAAATGGACCTCCTGTTCCATTTTGGAGGCTTTCTGGAAGAGTTCTTTGAGCTTGACTCTTTAAAGGTAATATCTATGTTGAAAATTGTTCAGATCACAAGATAATAAGAGTATATTTAGATTTAAACTTGAAAATGAAGTTTGCAAACAAGATAACTAATGCCAACACTTTCTGGTCTGGTGAGAGGTCTATGATATTATTACATAGGAAATTATATAACCAGTATGTTCTCCAAACTATGTTTCATGGACCACTAATTCAGCCTGATAAATAGACCATGAGAAAAGGATGGACAAATGAATTTAGAAATAGAATATGATATTGCCGTCTTGGAGAAACACAGTGCCTGTTAGCCTCTTAAAGACTCTTAAGAGGTCCTGAACTAAAGGAAGCATTTAGAAGTTTGGTTTGCATCCCAAGTTTATTTGATTAGAGAACAATTTTAGAAAATGAAACACTAACTTCTGCTTTGTTTCTACGAGTAAGGGATGGGAAATTACTCCCTTCTTTTGTCTTCCTTTTAGATGGGAATGCATGTGGTACTAAGTGACATCATTTAAATAAAAATTGCCCAGTAGTTTTGTCATTTTTTGGTGCATTTCTTTCACAGCTAATATTAATGTTCTCATTTATTTGCAAAACTGACATCTTTGTCAAATGTAACTCTTTTTTCACATCCAAAAAGAGCAATTTGTCAAAATTAAAATGTACTACTTTTATCATTATCCTTCAGAAGAGAGCTGATCATATTTTTTTTTCTTATTTCTAAGATGCTTTTCCCACTTCTTCACATTCCTGAAAGTGGGATGCATATGCAATAAGTGTATGTTTGATGTGGTAGATTTTTCCCCCTAGAAAAGCTATTTCAAAGTCAATGTATATATCTTCTGTTCATCTGTATCTTAAAACTGAAGAAATGTGCTCTTTTGGTATCTTACACTTTCCTCAATAGTAAGTTTCACGTAAGACAAATATGTGAAGTGTTTCTGTGGAAGAGACACAGAAACTCCTGTGTTTCTGAGGAAGACACACAGACTCAGGCTACGTTAAGGAGAAGGTGGATTACTATAAAGATAAGAAGGGACTTAAACTAGAATGTTCTTTGGTCTGAGGCAGTTCTCTGGATCAGCTGTGGTCTCTCTTTCTCCTTCATGGCTGATGTGGTCTATTTGTTTGTGCCTGTCTGCTCTTTAAATTCTACTACTACAGCCCATCTTTTCTCTTGTCACCTGTCCAAATTTAGGAAAGAGCCATTCTGATTGGTCTAACTAACTATAGAAACCTTAGCGGAGCATAGCTGAGCACCTAGACAAAGGCCATGAGGCCACCCTGAGTCAGATGCTGACAGTGATGCTGTCAGTGGTCACCCTAGCACAAAAATGGGCCTGATGCTACTTCCCTGTAGGGAAGGGGGCTGGGCATGCTAATCATTCCCATTGACATATTCAAGGAAACAAGTAGTTTATCCCTGGTTGATCTAAAGGACAAGTCCACGAAATGACTTAACAAACTTCTTAATTATGACAGACTCTCATGTGAGGCTAGGTAGCTGAGAATAAGGATAAAAGAAAGTTTCTAGGATTCAGAAGTAACTGGGGCTGTGTTTCAGATTGTCTTTTACTTACCACCTATAACTGTAGAACTGTACTGGATGAGTTGGAGTTCTATAGGCAACTTAGTGAAGCAGAGGGAACAATAAAACTTGACCAGAAAAGTTATATAAATTATGAAATTTAAAAATGTAGTCTACATTTCATAAACTCAGCAGTTTGCAACATGTGTATTACACTTTGATATGCCAAACAACTTTTCTATAACAACTTAATCAATGGGTATACTTTTGCCATTTTTTTCCTCTGAAGTTTTTACTCTACAGCTCTTGAGATGTTCGGCTCTAACACAGACATGTGGATTGATGGTTCTCTCTCATTCTTTTATGAGTGATGAACATATAGTACTGCTTCTGTGGGCCTGTGTGCCCTAGAGATGACTGTAACCTGCTATTGATCAGCTGATTGAAGATAAATGGCTTAGCTGCTTGTATTGCAGATTACATCATTAACATGGTCAGTAAACCATGAATTGTTCAATAAGGCGTTTATCTTTTTTCATTTTACTTCTGCTCTTTTATCATTTTTATTAGGAAAGACAAAATTACCCACACTAACCAGCAAGATCAGTAGAAAAGCGATCCAGTAGGGTACCATTATGGCTGCAAAGTTGCAGACATCTGAATTCTAATGGTTTAATGATATTTAGTATATGTTTTTGAGCTGAAGAAAATATAGAGTTTTAATAATCGTTTTTGTGTTTCTTTTACAGCTTCCTTTTGCCTCATATTTGCTAGAAGCAGTACTGGAAAAACTAAATGAAAAAAAGAAACTAGTTGAAGGATATTTTACAATTATGAAAGATATTAGATGATATTAAAATGGAGAGCTTTATTACAAATGTGAAAACTTTTTATATGGTGTGCTTGGAATATATGCATTGCAATTCTGATACAATTATCTGCTCCAACTATCAATAGTCAGGTTCAATACCAAAACAGGAAGTCTCTGAAACTAATTAATTGCTGAACAAGTGAAACTAATTAAGTGCATAGCCATTTAAAAGGAAATAGTGTAGCATTTGATTGTTGAATACAAATATTGCCACAAATCAATGCAAACTTAAAAATGATTTTCCTTCTAGTGCAGTAAAAGAAACTGAACAGGCTTGGCACACACAAATTAGTCTGAGCATAAGAAGAAAAAGTATCAACTAAGGATTTAGTGCATAGAGAAACTAGATTTTTTACATAAAACTGCTATAGATGGCCTTAAGTGGTCCAGGGAACAACAGATTTGTATTGTGAGCAAATATGAAATGAAGCATCATAACTTGAGCATTTATTGAAATAAATTGTGTGGTCCAATTGAATCTATTCTTATTGATGTGCTGGTTTATGTAGGAGATACTGTTTATTTCTGTAACTATTTGGCAAAAATAAAAACATTTTCTTCTTCTCTTTCTTAAATTCACAATACCATACTTTGTGTAGTCATATAAATTCACAGGGGACCACAAACCCAGTGTATAAAATTAGGCTATACTTAACAGAACTCCTAGTGTGGTCAACTAATTAAAGTTACATTCTTAACCATGATTTCCGAACATTCCCGCCTCATTTCACCTCTTCCCTGTGTTCCTGCCATACACTTTTTGGTTCCTCTAATTCACCAAACTGGTGCCTGCCTCCCACATTTGCTCTTCATCTTCTCTCTTTCTAGAATACTCTGCATTCACTTTTCATCATGGCTGGCTCCTTGTCATTATTCGGGTCCACCTTTCCCAGTCCCTCAGAGACACAGTCTCTGACCAGCTTACTATTTTATTTCCTCATAGTACAAAATTACCTATGTATCTGTTCGTGTATTTGTTTTCTTGTTTATTTTCTTCTTCTCCCCCTTTAGTATATAGGTCCCATGAGATTAAGGCAGAGGTTGGCAGATTATAGCCTGCAGGGCGAATCTGACCTGCCACCTGTTTTGTAAGGCTCACAAGCTAAGAATGTTTTTTTGCAATTAAATGATTTTAAAAATCAAAAAGGAGAATAATATTTTGTAGCGTGTACAAATTATATAAAATTCAAATTTTGGTGTCTGTCAATAAAGTTTTGTTGGAACACAGTGGTGCTCATTCATTTCTTTATTGTTATGGCTGCCTTCACACATTAGTGTAGTTGAGTAGTTACGGAAGAGACTGTGCTGCTGTAATAACTTTGCACTACTGCTTGGAATACTAGAAATCACAATGACAGAGTTGCAACTTGACAGAATTTTAAGTGACACAAATACTGCCTTACTGCTTATAAAAAAAAAAAAAAAAACAACCAGTACACTCTTTTCATGTCAAAACAAGAAAAGAAGAAACAAATGACCATCAAATGTCACACACTTAAGGCACAATGAAGTGTGGATTTTGATAGATGGTAAAAAAAAAAAAGTGTTTATTATGTGACTACACTATATGCCAAAAGAATACAATTAAAACATTACCATACTAAGCATTCATCAGAGTGTTCCCAACTCACAGGAAAGAAAGAGCAATAAAAATGTACAAAACTTAAAATGTAACACCTCATTACAGCAGAATTTTGTTACAAAGATAAAAATGAGACTGTACAGTATGACCTTGATACCAAGACTAAACAAAGACAATACAAAAAAAGAAAATGTGGTAGACTGAAAAATGGCTCCTGAAGATGTTCACTCCTTAATTCCTGAAACCTGTGAATGTGTTACTCTATATGTCAAAAGGAAATCTGCAAATCCGATTAAGTCAGGATCTTGAGTGGGAAGATTATCTCGGATTACTGACGTGAACCTGATGAAACCGCAAGCTTTCTTTTGAGAGGGAGGTAGGCAAAGTCAGAGAAAGAAAGAAAGAGTAATGCTACCAAGAGAAGCAGAAAAAGAAATTTGAAGATGCTACACTACTTGCTTAAAATATGGAGGAAAGGGCCATGAACCAAAGAATGTGGATGGCCTTTGGAGACCAAAAAAGTCAAAGAAACAGATTCTTCCTAGAGCCCTGGGAAGAACTGTCGGCACATTGACTTTAGCCAGTGAAACGGATTTTGGGCATCTAGAATTGTAAGATAATAAATTTTATCTATTTTAAGCCAGTAACCTTGTGGTACTTTGTGACTCCAGCAATAGAAAACAAACACAATTTGCCAAAAATCTGTTTAGAATTTTTACATCTATGTTCATGAGGGATATTGGTCAAAAGATACAAGATCAAGCCTGGTTCAATATTCAAAAATCAGTGTAAACCACCATATTAACAGTCAAAAAATACCAAGCAATCATAAAATTTGATATAGAAAAAGCATGTAACAAAAGTTGGCATTCATTTATTTTAAAAAAAGACTCAGAAAACTAGAAATAGGAACTTCTCAATTTGATAAGACCATCCCTAAAAAGCCTACAGCTAACATTGTACATAATGATGAGAACCAAACACTTCCCCCTATGACCAGGAACAAGGTGAGGATTTCAACTCTCACCACTCTCACTGAACATAACATGGGAAATCTAACTAACCTACGAAGGCAAGAAAAGGAAATAAAAGGCATCCAGATTGGAAAGGAAAAAAAAGTTTATAAAATTAGTGAGTTCAGCAAGATCTCCAGATACAAAATTAACATAGAAAAAAACATTATATTTCTATACACTAGTAAACTAGTAAAAAAAGGGTGGAAACTGAAATTGAAAATAACAGCACAATTTACGATTTCCCAAAACCAGAAATACTTAGGTATAAAACCTGACAAAACATGTAATACTTGTATATGAAAACTACAAAACACTGATGAAATAAATAAAAAAGAGCTAATAAATTAGGAGACAGTGAGAACATGGGTTAGGTTACTTACATTAAAGATGCCAGCTGTCTCCAAATTTATATAGAGATTTAACACAATTCCCATCAACATCACAGCAAGAGATTTAGGAAATAAAGAACATTTTTCTAAAATGTATATGGGAACTCAGAGAAACTAGAATAGCAAAAATCACCCTAAGAAGCATAACAGTGGGAGGCATCACTTTACCCAGTTTCAAGATGGATTATATAGCTACAATAATCAGGAGTGTGTGGTGCTGGCAGGCAGAGGGTGGGACAAATAAATCAATGGAACAGAAAAGAAAACCAAGAAATACACCTAAGCAAATATGCCCAACTGATTTGAGACAAAGGTTCAAAAGCAATTCAATAGAAGGGTAATCGAGTTTTTGACAAAGGGTCCTAAAGTGGTTGGGCATCCTGGGTTAAAAAAACAAAACAAAACAAAAAATTGACCTAAACCTCACACACCACACATTCAGACATAAATTAAAATGGGTCAACATTTAAATGTAAAATGTAGAATATAACATAGAGAAAATCAGGACCTCAGACTTGCTGAAGAATTTCTAGCTGTGACACCAGAAGCATGATGCAAAAAAGAAAAATTGGTAAGTTTTATTTCATCAAAATTAAGAGCTTTTGCCCTGGGAATAGACAAGCTGCAGACTGGTGGAAAATATTTGCAAATCACATATCTGATGGAGGAGTCATATCTTAAACAGTTCTCAACACTCAACAGTGAACTCAACAACAACAACAAAATCCTCCGTAAGTAACATTTACATCCTGGGAGATTATGAAATAAGCTTGGGGCTATGGCTGCTATAAGTGAAAGCTGTCATGTTTATGTGTGTTTCAGAATATGAGACAGCAGAAAGAGTGAATTTCACTCATCAGCACTAGTCCTTAGTCATATATTGAAAGCTTTGCCTATTTTAATTTCTCCTTCAAATTATGCAGGATTCTTCCCAGTAGGACAAATGACCTTTGCATTTAGGGGGTTGAAAGTGAAAATTACTATAATGAATTTGTAGCCATAATGAGAAAAGCTTACTTAATGCTCCCAAATAACTGTAAAACCAAACAAAATGTATCAGAAAACATTTTGAGAGAGCCCTTTATTGGCCTGTGTTCTGAAGGGGTCATGAGATTTTTGGGCGAAAGAGTTGCTGTTTTTTTGTCTTTTAAAAATTTTTGACTGGGCATGGTGGCTCATGCCTGTAATCCCAGCACTTTGGGAGGCCGAGGCAGGTGGATCACCTGAGGTCAGGAGTTCGAGATCAGGCTGGCCAACATGGTGAAACCCTGTCTCTACTGAAAATATGAAAATTAGCCGGGTGTGGGGGTTGGTGCCTGTAATCCCAGCTACTCAGGAATGAGGCAGGAGAATTGCTGGAATCAGAAGGCAGAGGTTGCAGTGAGCCGAGATAGAGCCACTGTACTGCAGCCTGGGTGACAAGAGAGAGACTCTGTCTCAAAAGAAAAAAAAATTTAATTAATACATAAAAATTTTACATAAGTAAGTGTGGGGTAAAATGGAATGTTGCAATGCATGTGTACATGGTTAATTATTAAATCAGGGTAATTATATCTGTCACCTCAAACATGCATTACTTGGTTGTGGTAAGAACATTCAAAATCCTATCTTTATTTTATTTTATTTTATTTTAGATTCAGTGGATACGTTTGTTTTGCTAAATGAATACATTGCATGATTCTGAGCTTTGAGTTTCTAATCTGATCACCCAAGTATTGAACGTAGTACCTGATATGTAATTTTTCAACCCTTTCCTCCTACGTTTCCCCACTTTTGGAATCCCCAGTGCTTATTGTTTCCATCTTTGTGTTTGTGTGTAGTCAATATTTATCTCTCACTTTTAAATGAGAACCTGAGGTATTTTGTTTTCTGTTTCTGTATTAATTTGCTTAGGACAATGACTTCCAGCTCTATTCCCACTGTTGCAAAGGATACGTTTTTGTTCTTTTTTATGGCTGCATAGTATTCCATGGTGTATATATTTACCACATTTTCTTTATCCAGTCTACCATTGATAGGCACCTGCGCTCTATGTCTTTGCTATTGTGAAGAATGCTGCAGTGAACATACAAATGCAGGTATCAGTAGAATGATTTACTTTCCTTTGCGTATATACCTACTAATTGGGTTGCTGGGTCAAATAGTAATTCTGTTCTTAGTTTGAAGAGTTGCTGTTTTTAATTCCTACATTCCACTCACATAACTGACTTTGGTATTAACACAAATTTATATGAGTGGCTTAATATAGTGGGATAAAAATGACTTTTTTTTGTTGTCTGTGATAGGAAAGCTTTCCTCAAAAAGATGATTTTTTTAAAGGCTCTTAATTTACCTTTTAATTTTTAAATACACAAAGACATATTAATTTTTTTTCTGCTCACTAAGAATGGTAGACATTACAAATGCTTTCTCACTTAGTTTAATCCTCAGTTTCCTTTTTTTTCAACACACAGTCTACAAAACCACAGTTTTGACATCAGCTCCTTCCAACACTTTTGCCACATTCAACTTTCCTTTCACCTAGGAAATGATCATTAATGATAATTTAAAAGAAGGTGGTACCCACCTGCCTTCTGTACACTGATATTTTGTGACAGAGAAAATGTCATTCTTTGTTAATGCTGACCCTAGCACGGAGGCTTCAGTCACTCAGAGAGAAGTATTAGAGACATCTCTGGGTTCGTGCCCCACCCTGTAGGTCAGAATCTGGAAAAATATATCTTTAACCCACCTGAACCTACTTAAAGCACTATCAGCATATATTGGGAGTAGATTTAATAAAGAGAAAGTGAAAGATATAAATGAAGTTTCATTTTTCTACCACATCTTATCTCAAGCTACTGCTATTTAACTAGAGGTGGCAGAAAAATCTTCCAGTCCTTTTGATGTTTTTCTGGCTTGGGTTCTAGTTCTTTGGCATTTAATCCTCATTATGTTCTCTATTCTAAAATATCTGATTGTATCTTCCCTATCCTAGAACTGTTTTAGCATACACTCCTTCCTGTTCCTCCTTAGTGCACCAATCATGACACTCTCCTCATGAATTCAGTGATGGACTCAAGCCAGAAAAAGAAAGGCATAGTCAAGACATTTTTATTTTCATCTTATTTTATGTTATTTTGAGACACAGTCTCACTGTATCGCCCAGGCCAGAGTGCAGTGGCACAATCTCAGCTCACTGCAACCTCTGCCTCCCAGGTTCAAGTAATTTTCCTGCCTCAGCCTCCCGAGTACCTGGGACTACAGGCACCCGCCACCACACCCGGCTGTTTTGAATTTTTAGTAGAGACAGGTTTTCACCTTGTTGATCAGGTTGGTCTAGAACTCCTGACCTCAGGTGATCCACCTGCCTCATCTTCCCAAAGTTCTGGGATTACAGGCATAAGCCACCATGCCTGGCCTTTTTATTTTTATATAACTTTTTATTTCAAAATAATTTAACATTCATAAGAAGTTGCAAAAGTGTAAGCAGAGTTCTTGAATATGCTTCACCCAGATTCCCTGAATGACAACATCTTACATAACCGTAGTACACTGTCCAAACCAGGAAAATGCCATTGGTGCAATATTTTTAACTCAAATATAGACCATAGATGGATTTAAGTTTTTACATTGACTTTGTTGGAGTCTTTTTTGGACATTTTGTCACATGTATAGATTATGCAAGCATTACCACAATTGAGACACAAAACTGTTCCATCAGCACACAGACTGTCCTTCATGCTACCCCTTAGTACTCACACCCTCCTCTTAACTCTAATCCCTGGCCGCCAATCATCTGTTCATCATCACTATAATTTTGTCACTGAAAATGTTATATAAATGGGATTATGGAACACATAGCCTTTTGACATTGGCTCCTTTCACAGAGCATAATGTCCTTGAAATCCACCTAAATCATTGTATATGTCAATAACCCACTTACTTTTAACTGGTGAGTATCATCTCATTATTTGGATATAACACAATTGGTTTATTCATTTACTTGTCAAAGGACACATACAATTACATACCACTCTTAATGGTCAGGGACTGAGAAAGAATATGATTGAAAAATTGGTGACAAGGAAATCTGAAGAAGAGGTTTGTAGATGGACGTCTCTGAGTGAGCAAATAATGTGAAGATATTTACGTCCTATGTCATGCTCACCAAAGTATGACCTCAGCAGAGGAGGATTTTAATACTCAAATTGATAGGATAGGATAACCTGTTCTGTGGATGCCAGTCAGCTTCCTTCTTCAACCACCCCTGTCTTTGCCCAATGGGCTCCTGAGCAAAGTGGCCATGGTGGCAGGGATAGAAATTATGGGATGTGCTCAGAAACATGGATTTTTACTCACCAAGACTGACCTCGCCATGGCCATTAGTGAGTGCCCAATCTGCCAACAGCAGAGACCAACACTCAGCCCTTGTTATGGCACCATTCCCTGGGGTGATCAGCCAGCTACCTGGTGGCAGGGTGATTACTTTGGACCACTGCCATCATGGAAAGGGCAAGGTTTTGTTCTTACTAGAATAGACACTTACTCTGGATGTGGATTTGCCTTCTTTGCCCAAAATGCTTCTGCCAAAACTACCATTTGTGGACTTACAGAATGTCTTATCCACCACCATGGCATTGCACATAGCATTATTTGTGATCAAAGAAATTACTTGATGCAAATAAAGTGTGGCAATGGGCCTGTGCCCATGAAATTTATGTTCCTCACCATCCTAAATCAGCTGGTTTGATAGAATAGTGGAATGGCCTTTTGAAGACTGTTATAGTGCCTACTAAGAAGGAAAACTATACAAGGTGGGGAAAAGTTCCCCAAAAGGCTGTATACACTTGGAAATCAGTGTCTTTAATATATGGTGCCATTTCTCCCATAGCCAGGATTCATGGATCTGGAAATCAGGGGGTGGAATTGGGAGTGGCACCACTCATTATCCCTAGTGACCTACTAGCAAAATGTTTGCTTCCTGTTCTTGTGACCTTATGCTTTCCTGTCCTAGAGGTCTTAGTTCCAAAGAGAGAGATGCTTCCACCAGGAGACACAACAATGATTTCGTTGAACTGGAAATTAAGACTGCTGCCTGGCTGCTTTGGCCTCCTCATACTTCCAAAGCAACAGACAAAGAAGGGAGTCCACATTGCTGGCTGGGGTGATTGATCCTGACTACCAAGGGAAATTGGACTACCACTCTACAATAGCGGTAAGGAAGAATATATCTGGAATACAGGTGATCCTTATGGTATCTCTTAGTGTTACTATGCCCTGTGGTTAAAATCAATGGAAAACTACCGCAACCCAATGTGTTCAGGACTACTAGGCCCAGACACTTGAGGGTTGAAGGTTTGGGTTGCCCACTAAGGAAAGAACTACAACCAGCTGAGTTGTTTGGTAAGGGCAAAGGGAATAGGGAATAGGGAATTGAGGAAAGTAGTTAGAAATACCACATAACCACAGTGACCATATGACCATAGTGACCACATGACCAGTTACATAAATGAGAAATGCAATTATCTGAGTATTTCCTCCATATTTTGAAGTGAATATGTTTGTGTATGTGTGTTCACTTGACAAGGATGGACTTAATGGTTCATTGTATGTGTCAACCTGAGTGGATCATGATACTCAGATATGTGGTCAGACATTCTGTATGTTTCTGTGAGCATGTTTTTGGACGAGATTAACATTTAAATCAGTGGACTTTAAGTAAAGCAGATTGCCCTCCATAATGTGGGGTAGGCCTCATTCAGTTAGCTGAATAGAACAAAAAGACTGACTTCCCCTAAGCAAGAGAGAAATCTACTAGCAGTTTGCCTTTGGACTTGAATTACAACATTGATTCTTTCTGGGTCTCCAGCCTGCCTGCCTACTCTGAAGATTTTGGACTTGGTAGGCTCCATAATTCCATGAGCAAATTCCTCCAAATAAATCTCTCTTTCTCTCTCCCCATATTGGTTCTGTGTTCTGAGGGAACCCTAATACATCAAGTTTTGGCTGTTGCATATAATGTTATCATAAATATTCAAGTACAGGTTTTTATATGAAGCTAGATTATCACTTCTCTAGAGGAAATAACCGCAAATGTGATTGCTGGGTCATAGAGTAAGTGTGTATTTAAATTTATAAGAAACTGCAAATGTTTTCCAGAGTGCCTATAACATTTCACAGCCACACCAACCATGTCTGAAAGATAAAGTTGTCCTGCATCCTCCCCAGGACTTGGTACTGTTAATATTTTTAGTTTACAATTCTAATGGGTGTGTGGTAGAGATATATTTTTTTTAAGTTCTATTCCAACTTTACCATTCTCAACCCAACATTTGTCATCTTTTGTTTTTCTATCTCCAAAACCTGCTAATGTAGTCTTTTTAGAAAGCATGGGGTGATGAGGATAGGTTGATTGGGATTGGATGGGACATATATAACTCTTCTCTAGAACTATTTCCTGGAAAAACACCTCCCAGCAATCATCATGGGTTTTACAAGGAACTTTGAAAAAGCAGGTATCATGGTCTATTGCTGCATAATAAATTTCTCTAAAACCTAGTGGCTCAAAACAACATTTATTTGGGCCACTTTCTGTGGGTCAACATCTGGATCCTCTGATACTGGATTTCTCACAAGGCTGCAGTCATTGCAAGACTTCGCTCAGAAGGATTCACTCCCTGGCTCTTTTGTATAGCTGTTGGCAGGATTCATTTCCATACAGTTCAGTGTTCTCGGTTGGGCTTAGGGCTTCCTTGCTAGCTATTGGCTGGAGTCTGTCCTCAGTCCTTTGCCACATGAGTCTCTTCAGTATGGCAACTTGCTTTGTCTCACACACTCACACACACACACACACACACACACACACACAGACACACACACACATACACATACTGGGAGGGGTTACACAAGAATGTGAATAACAGTTGGCAGGAATTATTAGGAGCCATTTCATGAGCTGCCCACCACAGCAGGTGTTTAGTTTTGGTGCTCTAGATAAAGGGGAGGCTACTGGAGAAATTGCCTTGAAGCTGTTTACAAGGTAGGATACAGTGGACTTAGAATAAATATTTATTTGTGATGGTTTGGGGGAGGAAGACAGATGGAGGTTATGGGTTGCAAAATTGCAACCATCACTTAGTACTACTATAGAATATACATAAAAAGAACCCTACCTAGAGTGAGATCTGTCACATAAAGATGCTCTACATGTGAAATTAAGGAGGTTAATGTAATACCTTTTCTAGACTTGAGCTCAAGAGGTCAGGACAGCACAATTATTCTTCCACAGGAAGTGAAATAAAACCAGCATCAGAAATCTACAAATTTAAAAGGCCAACTAAGTCAATTATATGGACCTTTCTCAGATTTGAATTGTAGAAAACAATGTTGAAAGCAGGAAGCAAGCAGTGTAAAGCATTAGAGATTCAAAGCCAAAGGAGAATAAGTCTGGGACCCCTGAGATCTACCATGCCGTATCAGTGGCCTTAGGAGGCCTTTTAACAAATTAAACTGAAGCTAAGGAATACTTTTCATACCAAAGAATGAAATAACTTCCTTTGCAGCAACTTGGATGAGTTGGAGGCCATTTTCCTAAGTGAATTACTGAAGAAACAGAAAATCAAACACCACGTGTTCTCACTTAATAGTGGGAGCTAAACAGTGGGTCCACATGGACATAAAGATGGAAACAGTAGACACTGAGGACTACAAAATAGGGGAGGCAGTAAGGGCACAAGTGTTGGAGAAACTATCTGCTGCATACTGTGTTCACTATTCGGGTGACTGGTCCACTAGAAGAGCAAACCCCAGCATTACATAATACAACCATGTAACCATGTAACCAACTTGCATAGGTTCCCCCCTGAATCTATAATTGAGAAGAGAATCGAGTTCAAAAAAAAGAGGACTTTTCAAAACACATATTTTCACAGAATATTCATACTCCTAGAAAGAAATACCAGAATCTGATAAGATTAGTTACTGCTGGAGAGAGGACTGAGAGCTCTGTGCTGGGAGACACGCAGGCCTCTTACTGTGTATCATTTTATACTGGGTGAATATGTTCCCATGGGCGTAAAATTAAAAGAAAAATAAAAGGCAAATATTTTTAACTTAATAACAATTTTAACTCTTGTAAACCATCTGTGAGGCAATAATAAGATGGAAATGGCAAATGATCTAGAAAATAATGAAAACGAGAATACTTTTTTTAAATCAAAAAACCTATGGGACATAGATAAAGCTGTATTTAAAAGAGAATGAATAGCTTCAAAAGTGGTCATGTTAAAAATGAACTGAAAATAACTAAATATACAACTTAAGAAATAGAAAAAATCATGCCGGGCATGGTGGCTCACCTATGTAGTTCCAGCACTTTGGGAGGCCGACGCTGGCAGATCATTTGAGCCCAGGAGTTTAGACCAGCCTGAACAAAATGGCAAAACCCCTGTGTACAAAAACAAAAACAAAAACATAAAATCTAGCCTGGTGTGGTGGCACGTACCTGTAATCCCAGCTACTCAGGAGGTTGAGGTGGGAGGATAGAGTGAGCCCAGGAGGTCAAGGCTACAGTGAGCCAGGATTGTGCTACCGCACTCCAGCCTGGGCAACAGAATGAGACCCTGTCTTTAAATAAATAAATGAATACATAAATAAACAAACAAATAGAGTAGGGGGAAAGAATTCATAAAAGTGAAATTAAAACGAAAACAACTAAAAAAGAGATATAACAAAGCTGATCCTTACAATTAAATTAACTCTGGTAAGCCTAATTAAGGATAAAAGAGAAAAGGGAAAACATGCAACATTAGTAATTAGCAAAGATGCAAAGAGCATTTCAAAAATCGTAAAAGAATATGTACAGGTCAATTTTAAGGCAATATATGGTTTTCTAGCAAAATACAAATAACCCAGATTCACTTAAGAAGTGGTAGAAAGTTGGCCAGGCACAGTGGCTCACACTTGTACTCCCAGCACTTTGGTAGGCTGAGGTAGGAGGATCGCTTGAGCCCAGGAGTTTGAGACCATCCTGGGCAATATAGTGAGACCCCATCTCCTCAAATAATTAAAAAAAAATAGCTGGACATAGTGACATATGCCTTTAGTATTAGCTACTGGGGAGGCTAAGATGGGAGGATCACTTGAGCCTTTTGAGGCTGCAGTGAGCTGAGACTGTGTTACCACACTCCAGCCTGAGTGACAGAGCAAGATGCTGTCTCAAACAAAACAAACTAAGCGGTAGGAAGTCAAATAAACTATTACACGTAACAGAAATTAGAACATAGATAAAGACCTGCCATTTAGAAAGGCATCAGGACCAGATGACTTTGACATCTATCTAGCCTCAAAAACCAGACAATTCCTTTTCTTATAACTACTCACAGAAAAAGATGAAAGGATCCCTTAAGTGATAGTATGAAGCAAGGATAGGCTAAATAACAAAATCAAATAAAAATACCTAAAAGGAGAACTATAAATCAATATTTACTAATAGAAATGTAAGTGTTCAGAGTAAAAATGGAAATTCTAGTTTATTCAAATCACAGCATACCTGGCCAAGTAGATTTTATTCCAGGTATACTGGTTTTTGAAGGAAGTCCAGCCTAGGTCAGCTGATTGTCAGCCAAGCCATAGACTCCTGAGCAATATTAATGCTTACTGTGGCATGCCACTGAGATTTTGTAGCTGTTTGGCATGCAGAATTATTGCGATCATAACTCTGGTTAACTATTATAGTTAGCTCCTCTGGACCATGTGCCTTTATGACCTTTTCTACTTGTTCCTTCATGTTCTCTTGAGAAACTAAAGCCATCATTTTGAGGCTAGAAGCCATGTGCTAGGATAAAGGAAAAGAATAGAAAACTAGAAGGAACCTGGGTCCTAAATTACCACAGAGCTGTACCATATAGCCCTGGACTACCTACATTCAGATGCTTTTATGTTCAAGCCATTGCCATTTTTGGGGCTCTGTCATGTGAAGTCAAACCAAATCCTGACTCATATACAAATGGTTTATACATTGTCAAATCCTATGGCCAGTTTTCAGCCTTTCTCCTGCTTCATCCATCAGCAATATTTGGCCCTGCTGGTCATGCTTTCTTGAAAGTCTTTGCTTTGCTTTGCTTCTTGGACCCCACTCTTTCATAGACCTTCTTTTAACTCATTGGCTACTCCTTCTCAGTCCCAATTTCTAGATAGCCCTTATCTTGCTTAATTCTAAATGCTGGGGGTGCTACCAGGCTCACTTTTAAGAATCTTTTTTATTTTAACTGATACTCAGTGTGTAGCTGATCTTAACTAATCCCATGACCTTAATTACAATCTATAAGCTGTCGACTCCCAACCTTATTTTCCAGCTCTGACATCTCCCCTGATCTCATCTTATTGCTTATTCGACATCTCCACTTGATGGTCTCATAGGTATCCCAGACGTCACATGTCCAAAACGAAATTTGTGCTGCATTTCCAGCACTCTCCCAGGTCCGTCAGTGGCAACATTAAACTTCCATTTTGTTAGGCCAAAAAGTCTCAGCACCATCCTGCCTCCTGTTTTTACTCACACCCCAATCAATCTATCTGGAAATTCTATTGACTCTATCCTCAGAGTGTCCAGAATACAACAGCTCACGACTGCCTCCCCCATTTTCACTCCAGTTAAACCATCAGCTGAACTACTGCATCACTTTAGTTGGTCTCCCTGCCTCAGCTGTTGCTCTAATACAGCATATTCTCCGCCTCGCATTCATTGAAAACACGTGAGACCATGTCATTCCTCTGCTCACAATCCTCCAGTCACTTCTCGTTGTACGCAGAGTAACGGAAGAGTCTTTCCTGCAGCCTTCAAGGCCTGCATGACCTGGCTACCAGTTCTCTATCACACTTCATCTTCTTCCTCTCCTTATAACTCACTCCACATCACTGCAGTGGCCTCATCAACCACACTCAACCTGTGCCCAACTCAGGACCTTTGCACTGCAGTTCTCTGAACTCTGTCTCCCTGGTAGCCACATGATTTGCTCCCTCCTTTCATTCAAACCGTTACTCCAACTCACCTCTTTAAAGAGACTTCCCCTGACTACATTCTCCACAGCAGCACATTTCACATTGCACTCTCTATCATCTACCCTGCCTTATCTTTCTTCTTAGTGGTATCATGTTGTACATATCCGTGTATCCTCCGTCTCTCCTATAGACCGTAGGTCACATAACAGTGTGGGGGAGAAAAAGCAATACCATTCCTCAGCCATCGCAAGGGTTGTGGCTGACACTCCTGTAACAAAAAATTAACAAGAGAAAAGCATAACCAGTTTATTCAACCAAGGTTCTATGTGATATGGGAACCTTCAGACATGAAGACCCAAAGACCCAGGGAAAAGGATATAACTTTATGCTTAGGTTCAATGAAGAAGGAACAGTTGTGCAGAAATGTGACTGGACAAAGGGGGAGTCTGACCTGATGGCAACACACTACGGAAAACTCAACCATCTCTGTTTGTTCAGATTCTTGGCCCCTCTGGGTAACATGCCTTTACTTTGGGCATAGGGTGGGCTACCTGTCACATCAGGGTCCTATGGTCTAATTTCACGGAAGACAAGTCAGAGAGCCCCTTTATGGCCAGCTCTCACATAAACAGCTGGAAGGTCAGAGAGCAGCCTTTCCATTTCTGCTGTTTTCTCAGTTTCCAACGTGCTATATTTTGGGGTAGTGTTTTCTGAGCCCCAACAACGGCAAGAACTTGATCCAGATTTTGTCTGTTTTGTTGTTATAGATGTAATCCTAGTGCCTATAACAATGCCTGACACATAGTAGGGATCGAATAAATACGCATTGAGGAAAGAATCTTTCTCTCTTGAGCACAATCTTTCTGTCTCCTGGAATGCAGTGGGCATTGCAACAGATGCTGCATTCACAAAGTAATGGGATCAAAAGGCATCTTGAGGTGAATCATGTCCCCTAAGGATATGTTGAAGTCCTAGCCCTCCTGTATCTTATTTGGAAATAAGGTCTTCGTAGATGTATTCAAGTTAAGAAAAGGCCATCCTGGATTAGAGTGAGCCCGCATTCAATACCTAGTGTCCTTAGGAGGAGAGAGAGATTGGGAGACACACAGATGCACACAGAGGGACGAGGACGATGTGCAGACGGAGGTATAGTTTGGAGTTAGGCTGCCTCGGCTGAAGGAAGGCCAAGGACTGCGAGCCACCACCAGGAGCTAGAACAGACCCATGGGTTACATTCTCTCCAGCAAGGCCATCAGAGGGAATATGGTTCTGCGGGCACGTTGGTCTTGGACCTCTAGCCTCTTGGACTGTGAAGGAATACATTTCTGTTGTTTTAAGTCATCCAGCTTATGGCAGCCGTGGGAAAGTCCTACGAAGGGTGAGGAGAGCTAGGCCTTCCTTCAGTGTGATCAGTTACCTCGTCTCATTAAATGCCAGAGTTAGAGCTCAGGCCTCCTGACTCTCCAGTTCAGTGTGCTTTCCCCGGACCAGTGCTTCTCAACTTTGTTTCCATTGACCACCCCCAAGGATCCTCTTTAGGCTTTTTTTTTCCTAATCACCTCCTACCCCCACCTCCATAAACTTTTAATACCACAGCCATACAGCATACTGTTTATATGCCGTGGCCCTTTGCAGGGCCATAGACCATTAGAATATCTAAGTTTTAAGATTTTGCCTCTCCTCCCATGAACTCCAAATTTTTACCTCCTGGCAGAGGGAAGAGTTTTGGCATTGACAATGCATGCTCTTAACTGAAATATTATCTGATAACGGCCATAAATGAAATATTTATTTTTCTGTTATCAGAAAAAGAACTGTAGGTACAGCTCATGCATACATATTCCAGCTTCCCTCTGTCCTCTCTCAGAAATGAAGTGAAGCCATGTGACTTGTTTTAGGCAATGAAATGTGAGCGTAACTGCCATGTGTAACCTTTAAGTAGAACTCTGAGACATTGCTTAATTCCCTGCCTTCTCCCTCCTGCCCCTGTAACTGTGGAAACACAGGGTATGATGGAGCCTTCAGGAGCTGGGACCCCAAGTGACAGTGATGAACAGAGCTTTCCTGATGGCTTTCAGTGCACCACATCTATGAACGAGAAATAAACTTCTCTGTGAAAAGCCACTGAGATTTATTTACTTTTTTGAGATGGGTTCTCTGTCACTCAGGCTTTAGTGCACTGGTATGATCACAGTCACTGAACCTCTGCCTTTTGGGATCAAGCGATCCTCCTAACTCAGCCCCCTGAATAGCTGGGACTGTAGGTGTTTGCCACCAGGCCTATTTATTTATTTAGTTGAGACGGTGTCTTGCCTTGTCTCCCCCGCTGGAGAGCAAGGGTGCCATCTCAGCTTACTGCAACCTCCACCTCCCAGGTTCACAAATCTCCTGCCTCAGCCTCCTGAGTAGCTGGAATTACAGGCACATGCCACCATGACTGGCTGTTTTATTGTTTTTTGTTTTTCTTAGTAGAGAAGGGGTTTCACTATCTTGGCCAGACTGGTCTCAAAACCTGACCTCGTGATCCGCCTGCCTCGGCCTCCCAAAGTGCTGGGATTACAGGTGTGAGCCACTGTGCCCGGCCATTTAGTTATTTTTTAAAGAGAGATAGGGTGTCACCATGTTTCCCAGGCTGATCTTAAATTCTTGGGCTGAAGCATTCTGTCCACCTCAGTCTCCCAAAGTGCCGGATTACAGGCATCAACCACTGTTCCTGGCTACTACTGAGTTTTGTTTTTTTGTTTTTGTTTTTGTTTTTAATCAAAGAAAATCCTATTCTATCCTAACAAACATAGTATTGCATGAGGGGAAAAATCAGATGCATAAAATTTATCTTTATTTTAATAATTAACATTTCACCTTAATTTTAATTTAACATGGTACTCACAAGGGAAAATAAAAACTCCAATAATGTTTTAAAATGTAATTAAATAGAACATTTCTGAGCTTCTTGTTTAAAATTTAACTTCTCACTTGTCTTATTATATATTAAATTTTGAAACATAAATAAAACAAAGGTTCACTGCTCTAGAACTCTTAAGTTAGAGCTTCAATTCAAGTATAGATTGACCTATTGTAAATACATGGGATGCAGGGAGACTTGCCAGGACTTAGGGCTCAATGCTTTTTTCACACTTTCTTTGCAAGATATATAGTGCTGGATCATGGACTTCATCTCCGATGAAAAATAAAATTATGTGTTTATTGGATTTGTGTGACCTTTTCTTCCAACAGTCTCAGGGCACCAAACTTTTAGCACATCCACTCCTTAAGTAATTTTAACATGCAGAGAGGATGAGAAGGTCAAACAATTACAAGAAGTCTGCTAACCAATGTCAGCGGAATGCATTAGGTGTCAGTAGAGTTTCTATTTCAGATATTAACAAACAGGACATAAAGCTACAGTATAGCTGGGGTGAAGCAAGAGGCATGCCGGGGAATGTGCTAAATAACCCTCAGGAATTGGGCAGTGCAGCCAGCCTTCTCAGAGAGTACAGGAGAGGAAGAAGTAAAAGGCAATGTTTTTAAAACCGAAAGCTAAGATTTTTATCAGGAAAGATGCCTCACAGTGGAGCCTTACCCTCCTTCAAATATTTATTTTGCTTGTATGAATTCAATCATTTGTAAAGGTAGAAAACTTTCTTTTCCATTTGCTCCATTAATTACTGTTTGCCTCCTTTCACTGAACAAATTTTGCAGGATTTTATGAAGCGTTTTCTTTGTCTGATCTTCTGTAATAGCCACCTATAGAGTTTTGGGTACCGGAAGTAGATTCAGTCCAGAAAACAGACCTACTGCAGGTGTTACAGGAGCAAAAGGATTTAATATAAGATTTAGGTTTACACATATGTGGGAGAGCTAATGGCAGGGTGGGGCTGAACAGCAGGTAGAGGATCAGACAAACAATCCCTTAATAATTCCTGCCTGAAGAGCTGGAGCAGGAAGGGAAGCTATTCTGGCCACCATGTCCTCCTGAGAATAATGGCTCGGCTTTGCAAATCCCACACAAGTTCCTCTCAGTGGCAAAATCAAACCCTGAATTGTATGGAAAGGGCATTCTGAGAAACATGGCTCCCACCTTGGAGGTGAGAGGTGGTACTTCTCAGATGACCAAATGCAATCCAGCATAGTTAATTGCTCAATGAAAAGGGTACTCTATTTATTGAAGTTGGGTCTGTTATTTTAACTGATAATTGGGGTGCAAGCTAAAAATATGAATTCAATTCAGTACATTGCTCTGTTAAGAACAAAATATCAGCTGATGTATTTTTAGTTTTTCATGAAATGGTTTTCATCACATTTGAGATGTGTGTTTGCAACAAAGAAAAGCGCTAATGTCAGTGGTCAGAGCAGCGTCCCCACCTGCCTCGATGCCTTGGCAATGGAGGCTAGACAGTGGCAATGTCTTGAGTAGCCTATTTTGTCTTCATCAAGAAAATAATTGAAGCTGCCTCTTCTTGTGGTTCTTAAACATAATTCAGGTCTGAAGCATGTAAAATTCTGTGGACTATTACTTGCAGTAGAATTGAAAACTGTCTTGTAATATGAGTTTATAAATAAATAAATGAGCATTTAAACTGTTTTATCTGCAAGTAATCTAAATAGAGAAGGCACGAGGTAATTGTCAAAGTGAAGTTTTAAATTGAAAAAGAAAACCCACAGGCTTTCATTAAAGATTCTGCAGTATTCAGGATTTGATTTCCAAACCTTCAGGGTTCCCAGAAGACAGAAAAGAGGTCCCTTGTGGTTTAGGAAAGCTAGCGAGAGAGAAAGAGAGAGAGAGGAAATGGAACACAAAGAATGGTAAAGGAAGCAGCAAAGGCACTAATAGAGCAATCGTAGGGGTAAGTAACAAAAGAGAATGCTCCTGTGATCAGGTCCTGTAACAAGCTGAACAGAAAGGAGATTTAGCTGGTTCTAGAAAAGGACAACTAGAAAGACACTTGCTCAATTGAGTAACTCTTTTTTTCCTCCTAATTCACTCTTGAGTACATCTGGTGTGGATAATACTTGTTTAATTTAATTGCCTAGTTTTTAGCCATTTTTACATAGAGAAACCTATTCCTTGAACAAAAGCCAATATGCATCTTTACAGCTTATTTCATATTTAGGGTCACCCTTTTCTCTTAGATGGTGTGGAACTCTACTATCACCAGGTGGCAACTCACAACTTTGCAGGTGAGAGACAAGGGTGAAAGGAAACTGCTCCTTTCAAGTGCTAAACAGCATTGCAATTATGTTCATTTTTGACATTAAAGCCATAACTGCCAGGACAAAATGCATTTCTGAGTTTGGGCTGCTTCAGCAAGTCCTGAAAAATTAATCACTAACAGTTTCTTTCAGAGATACTTTTAAAAGATTGCAAATGCTGATTGATTCATAGCTACAGCATTTCAAATATTTTATTGTTTCCCCTTAAAATTCCTGTCAATACTGGGAAAACCTGACTATAATTCTGTCTATATATACATATGTTTTATCATATTGCGTTTTAGAATCATGACCTGTTAGCTCAAATAGGAATTAGCAACTGCTGTTTACAATGAGACACCCCACCCCACCTCTGCATTTTCTGCTAAACTTTGCTGCGATGGTCTGTTTCCAGTCTCTTGTCTCCTATGACATAGAACTACCTATCTCCCAGGGATTTTGTAAGGATTAGGAGGTAATAATGGCTAGTACAGTGCCTGCCACATAGTCGATGCCTTATAAATGTCAGTTGCTGTCCCTCCCCCCATACAATTTGGGTGAGTATAGGGTGGCTACTGATTGTTGAGCTATGCATCTGGCATTGTGCTAACCGGTTTCATTCCTCAAACAGCCCTATAAGGAAAAGGAGACTCAGCCACTAACTTGCCCAAGATTCCCCAGCAAATACCTGGCTGACCTGGAAATTCAGCCTCAGGACTTTCAAACTCTTTCCTGGTATGCCATCCTGAGCTTGGTTCTTCAAACCAAATATGAAATCCCATGATACCTCATGCAACCTTTTCATCACTTGGAGGGCTGGGCTCCTATGGGAGAAAGATTCTTGTGGTTTTGCAACATTTACTTTTTGAAAATGCAATATAGCACTGCCAGGCTCTAAAGCCTGAGATTGACACAGAGACGCACACTTGGCTGGCACACAACCAAAAGTTGGCCTGCCTTCTCCCCAAGCTACAAGGATATTCAGGCCATCTAGCCTTTTGTATGACACACATGAGAATAAACTAAAAAAAATAATAATGCTTTTTAAAATTTTTAAAAATTATTCTATTCCAAGGCTTGATGCGCTTATATATTTCTTCAAGTTTCCTTACCTAGTGAAAATAAAAATATATATAATTCTACCTTGATTTTTCACAGTGGAAAAATGAATTTGAAGATTATCTTATGGATTATTTGCTTTGTTTTTATTTGTTAACAGTAGTACTATATGGATTCTTGCCATGTGCAATCCTTTTTTTGTCATTTGCTTGATATCTCTGAGACTTCCAGAACTTTTACACTAACATCTCAGGAAGTAGAATAGCTGGTATCTTTTGAAACTCTTAAGAGGGACCCCATAAAGAAGCTTGGTCCTATAAAGAGGAATCGATTAAAGCTTGCATTAAGGAGCACTCATCAATTGAACACTTTCCTCCATTACAGGGTTGACCCCTGTGGATCTGTAGAAATTTCTTTGGTCAAAAAACGTTAAGAGCAGTTTTCACTAATAAATCCCTTGCTCTTCCTCTTGGAAACATCCCTTTACTCTTATATCAAATGTGTGAAATGTTTTCTAAAATGGGAAAGGTTTGAAAGTGACTATTTGTAAATTAACTACCTGTATATAAGCTTTCTGTGTATACCAGTTAATGGTAATTTGATATTTAATCCGAGTTTTCCAGAAAAGCAAAACTAATATTCTGTATGCATGTATAGGTATGTGCATACATATGTGTTTTATTTATTTGTTTGTTATTTAGTTATTATAAGGGATTGGCTCATGGGATTATGGAGGCTGAGAATTCCCAAGATCTGCTGTTGGTAATGGAGAACTGGGGTAATGGATGGTACTACCAGTCTAAAAGCCTATATTTCAGTTTGAGTCTGAAGGCAGGAAAAGACCAATATTCCAGCTCAAGGCTATCAGTCAGGGGGAGTTTCCCTTAGCTTTTTCGTTGTATTCGGGTCTTCCACTGGTTGAATAAGGCCTTCACATGAATAGGGAGGGCAATCTACTTTATTCAGTTTACTGATTCAAGTGTTCAAATGTTAATCTCATCCAGAAACATTCTCATAGACCCATCCAGAATAATATTTGACCAAGTGTCTAGGTACTGAATGTCCCATTCAAGTTGACACATAAAATTAACAGTTACAATAGTCCACTGCTGATAACATTGAATACATCTTAAACTTTCACTCTCAGCTTATATTAAGGTTAAGAACTTGACTATTTGTTGTAAACTTTAAATCCTGCTATTTGTTAATTATGATTCAGTAGCTCTATCAAACACATTTTACGTGTGCTTTAAGAATAAAACCTTGACCTGTGTAATACATATATTTCCAAGTTTAGCCTCCAGAGAGTTACAAAGAAAGAGAACAGCAGCCCCTGACGGCTGGGAGGTGGCTTCTTACTGTCCACTTGGCCTGTTGTTGCTAGGAGCTAGCCTTGCTATTTTCCTCTTCAACATAAATAATTTCACAAAATATCAAAATCAGATAAGACCGCTCTGTGACCATCAGGGATAAAGACGAAAACAAGGCCACTCTCAAATCATGTTTGAACATAGATAAAAACATGAACATTATTGGACATTTTACTAATTTGTTTCATTTCTAAAAGAGCCCTATTCGGAAAATGAGGCTCAGCTGCTAACTTGCCCAAGATCCCACAGCCAAAACATTACCCAAACCATAAAAATGACCAAAACATCCCTCTATGCTGATTAATATGAGTGACTATTGTAAACTTTAAAACTTAACTGATGAAAAAAATCTTTCAGTCATTTTTTAAGTATTGCAGGAATATTAAGTACAGGTAAACAGTAAACATTTTCTAAAAGAAAAGTTATTAAATTATGTTTCTCTTTGTGGATACTGGAAAATGTTTTTAAAGCTATGAGATGGAACAGATTTTAACTTCAAAATAAAAGGGAATTTTGGCATGATTCAGAGTTTTTAAAAATTAGTTTACCATATAAAAATGTTGTTAGCATAACATTTTGATTTGTTCAAGACCAGTGTTATTCCTCATAATTCAAACTTTCCTACAATGATTTTATGACTTAAATGATCTACCAATGTTTCCATAGCATGTTTAAATTTAAAAATTATATATATAATTGTATTCAACTAAATAGAATGATAATAAATATCCTTTTAAAAGACTTAATTTTATGAAAATATATAATACTGTAAATAAAAAATATGTTAGCTAAATTGAAATTTCTAGATCCTTCACTAAACTTAAGATCGCAGAGAAATGACTGAACTCATTAAGAAAAGATCTTTGAAGACCTAAATAATTTCTAAATAAATTTTTAAAAACACAAAACACTGAATATGAAAAATAATTTGACCCTTATTTTTTAAAATAACAATAGGTTAACAAAGCATACAAATGTCTTTGGACATTTTTTATACATTATTTTCCTATTAAAAATAGCAAAAATAATTAGAAATAAGTGCTCATAGAGCAATAAACAAGATTGCTTAGGTTTGTCTAACATTCTCCAAACTTAAGTAAATTATTATAAGAGAGTTTGTCTACCAGAGTCAGTATAAAAAACTGACAAATTATAAAATTTAACTTCTTTTGATAAATAACGTTAAATATGCCAACATAAGTGTCTTTAAATTCCTGAATACTTCCTAGTTAAAAGGAATATCTCATGCTAAACATCTCAGGGCACAAAGACTGATAAGACTGATACAATAAATGTGCACCAAAATATTTTCCATATTTCCAAATTTGCAAATATTTTACCCTTTTACTCATAAAGGGTCTGTACATATTGTGATGGGAATCATTTGAAACGTATTGGTTCTTTCACTCTTTCACTAGCCCCAATAGCCGAGTCATATGTAGATTCTCTAAGACCTACAATAGCAATAGCAAAACATGTAAAAAAATCAATTAATTTAGCTCTAGAGTTTCCACTAAACAATGATTATTATGCTTTACAAATTCTCTCTCTCTTTTTTTCTTTTTTGAGACAGAGTCTCGCTCTGTCGCCTAGGCTGGAGTGCAGAGGTTCGATCTCAGTTCACTGCAACCTCTGCTTCCTGGGTTCAAGTGATTCTCTTGCCTCAGCCTCCTGAGTAGCTGGGATTACAGGCATGCACCCAGCTAAGCTAATTTTTTGTGTTTTTAGTAGAGACAGGCTTTCACTATGTTGACTGGGCTGGTCTTGAACTCCTGACCTCAAGTAATCCACCTGCCTCAGCCTCCCAAAGTGTTGGGATTACAGGCATGAACCAACATACCCAGCCACCTACCTTCTCATAAAAAGCTATTGCTTCTCCCTTGACATATCACTGTCTATTACTGTGACACTGCAAATTCAGCCATCCTCCATCCTTTACCTGGACAGAAATCTCATTGTTCATACCCTGCACAGCCTTTCTACAGATTCCCCCTAAATAATCCTGATTTGATTGTCTTTGTTACTTGTCTATACACTACTTAAATACAACAACTAAAACTTTTCAAGAAGGCGATATGATCAGAGACTTAAATTTATCCTTAAAATAGAAGCTCTCACTCTACTCTAGTTGATAAAGTTGTTTCCCATGGAGTACACACTGACAATTCTGATACTGTGATACATTTATACTGGAACAGAAGAATTCAGTAAATGGATGGCAGACGGCAGGAGCTAGGATTCTCACTGGTGGAGTGGGAACTTACAGATAAGCAAAGGGAGGAGAGTAGAGTGATGTGTGTGGTAATGAATTAGAGTTGGCAATATCAGCATGAACTCAGCTGAGCGAGCCTGGAGGTCATGGCACTGGAATAGCAACGAGCACACCTGGCACCCAAATCTTGGTTTCCAACAATAGGAACCAGGGCTCTTGGCAGAAATGGATGATTCTGGAATTGGGACAGGAAATACACAACATGAGCCTGGAGCGGTGTTTAGTGCCAGAAGGTAGGGCAGCAGAAAATCCTGCATCAATGGGGTGTGTCAAAGGGACACAGGAGCCAAAGGAAAGAGTCCCCAGTGGCTAAAGCCGGAACAATTTGATCAACGAAATAAATATTTCATAGCCCGAACTATAAAATAAAGATTCATGAGTTCATACTGGCACAAATAATTGATTGAATAAATACCTACATGTATGGAGAAGAATAGACAAGTCTCCCAAGCAGAAGAAAATAAAGATAGCAGAAACGTTGATACGTTTCCAAGTAATTGATGTAGGTACTCTGCCTTCAGGAGGGTTCGGGAAATCCCCCTACTCCTTATGTATGGGCTGCAGGTAGTGACTTTTTCCTAAGGAATACATTATAGAAAATCGGGGAGGGGGTCCGGATCCAAGATGGCCGTTTAGGAACAGCTCAGGATCGCAGCTCCCAGTGAAAGCGCAGAGGGTGAGTGGACGCCGCGTTTTTATTGCCCACAGACTAGGA
>NW_016107498.1:1640031-1663944 GCF_001604975.1 Cebus imitator
AAAAAAAAAAAAAAAAAAAAAAAAAAAAAAAAAAAAAAAAAAAAAAAAAAAAAAAAAAAAAAAAAAAAAAAAAAAAAAAAAGAAAGTCGGGGAAAATAGTAGCTGTACCCTGGAGAAACCTGCCAAACACTACCTCAGCCAGTTGATCAAGTTCAACAACAGTGACAAGTCTCATTGATAATACTGTGTGGACCCTCACATGCTGTGATGAAAATGGAGCTTTACCTCTGTGAGTTTTCTTTCCTCAAATCCATAATCCCAGCTTGATTATGAAGAGGACATTACACAAACTCCAGTGGAGAAGCATCCTACAAAATACTTGACCAGTGCTCCTCAAAACTGTCATGCTCATCAGAAACACCTGAGAAAATGTCCCACCCGAAAGGACACTGAAGAGCTATGACAGCTATAGGTAATGTGGTATCTGAATGAGATTCTGGAACAAAGAAAGGATATTGGACAAAAACTGAGGAAATCTGAACCAACTATGGATGTTGGTTAATTAAAATACATCAGCATTGTTCATTCATGGTAACAAATGCCTATACATTAAAATATCCAGAGCCAAGCCCTACTTCCTTGAGCCTTGAATGCTGTAGTAAGTCCTTTCTGACACATTTTTAACGAGATGCCCCATGGTTCCCCATGAAGTGTGTCCTCGCTCATTGCAACGTATAAAAACACAACGCAGGAATATTTGTTGTGCTTTTGGTCATTGGCAAAGCCATGATCCAATCAACCATGATGACCCTTAACATGCTGATAATGGCAAGTTTTAGATTTGTTTTCTCAGAAGAATTCATGTTTTTGGCTTAGTATTGTCGTTCTTATTTTTTAAACTTTTATTCCAAAATGTCATGCTCTTTTTATACAGTATAGATTCTTGTAAAGACTAAGTATTTCTCTAATTGACCTCAAGATGGCAGGCTTGAATAAAAGATATTTCCATTTTAAAGATCGGGATTTCTCAAAAGTTCTCTTTGAATTTGGAATTACAAATGAATGGTGTTTTCCTCACTTTTTGTAGGCTTTTTTTTTTTCGGTATTTGTTTTGTTTCTTTTATGTTTGTTTTCTTAATTGTCTTCTAAAGGGCTATGACATTTTATTCAATTTTTTTTCTTAGAATATCAAAGATAGTCATGAGAATCTGCAGATTATATTCATTCTTTTAAAAAAAAATGATGATAAATGGAAGAGGTACATTTAGGCAAATGTCCTAGGATGAGATCAGTGATACACGTTCCTACACTGCCCCATGAGAATGCTAAATTATTATTATTTTTCATTTTTAAAAATTTTACCTGGGGTCCATGTGCAGAACGTGCAGGTTTGTTTTATAGGTATACATGTGCTGTGGTGGTTTGCTGCACCTGTCAACCCATCATGTAGGTTTTAAGTCCCGCATGCATTAGATATTTGTCCTAATGCTATCCCTCCTCTTGCCCCCTACCCCTCAACAGGTCCTGGCGTGTGATGTTCCCCTCCCTGTGTCCATGTGTTTTCATTGTTCAACTCCCACTTATGAGTGAGAACATGTGGCGTTTGGTTTTCTGTTCTTGTATTAGTTTGCTGAGAATGATGGTTTCCAGCTTCATACACGTCCCAGCAAAGAACATGAACTCAGAGAATGCTAAATTATTATTGCACTTTAATTGTAAAAAGCCTTGTAATATTAGTTCCAAGTTACCATCATGCATCTACAATAATTGTATACTGGAGTTTTGGGGGATGAATTTTATCTACGATATCAGCAAGTCATTGGAAAAAAAAAAAAAAACAGGCTAATGTGGGAACTCTAACCAGTGGTTCTATAACATTGTCATGTCTAAAATTCTCCCAAAGTAAGTAAAACAATATTTTGATTCTATTTGGTCTTTAAAAAGTGTATCACATATTCCTTCCTTCTTTCTCCTAATTTTATTAGAAGAAGCAATATAGTATGGTAGTTAAGTATCTAGGTTTTAGAGCCAGACAAACTCAAGTTCAGGTCTAATTCAGCCTCTTATTGGCTGCTTCTTTCTTCTTGGCCAGGATGCTACTTAACCTCTCTGAATCTCATCTGAAAAATAATATTTCTCGCAGGTTTATGAATGGAAAGCACTTAGCACAGCTGAAAAAATGACAGGCATTATTATTATTTGGGGAGAAGGAAGGAAGGGTGAAGTGAGGAGTATCACCAAACATACTGTGAGTTGTGAGTTACAACTCTGAGGAGATTAATAAAATTACACGAATTTTTAAAAACTATGTGAGAATCCATTAAAGCTCAGAAGACCCACCTTTCCATAATGATCCCACTAAGGATTTGCTCTGAAGCTCAAAGCAAATTATCTAATGACTTTAGGACTCAGTTTCCTCATCTGTTTTCATAGCATGTCTGTGACCACAGATGTGGATCAAAGGCCAGAAGGAATTTCCTGAATGTTCTGTTCTGCATAAGACCACTCAGACTCTCAGTCAGTTCTGAGGTTAGGGTGAGATTTGGGTCATAAGAAACCCCAAGAGCAAGCCTGATTGAAAGCCTCACCAGCCCCACAGGACTGGGGACCAGAAAAGCTTCAATTTAATTTAGAACAAATATAGTATTTACATACCTAATGATAACAAATTCACACTCATTCATAAATACAGACACAGCTTTCTTTTATATTCATTATATGGCCTTGTGGCCCTACAGGAGTCAAGAAAGATATTGGTTTGTTGAGTGCACTTGGTGACTCAGCTTAGCTGATGGGACACCTGCTGAAAATAGAGGAAGATACTTCTAAACCTAACCTGGACCTTTGGGCAGCAACTGGTGACAAAAATTGACATAGGATTCACAGGAATCTAAGGAAATACCTTAATACCATTTAGATCTACCCGTTGTACTTTTGGTGAATAGAATACATTCTCTACCCCTATCAGATCTCTCACCAGAGATGTTAACTGTTGACCAATTGATGGTTAATTGCCTCTGTCAACCCCCAGAGCAGAAAATGCAAAGAAATAGCCAATAGCAGTGTAGCCAGAGGAGGAGGACAATTAGGCCTTTGTTTTAGAAATTTCCCTGAGTTGTTTTCACTGGGAATTAGGGGTACTTTCTCTTTTCCAAATAGTATCCATTTTGAAATACTCTAACAGGGCTGAATACTCAAAGCAACCTCTGTGATTACCCAATCCTTACTCAGGTTTGTTGTGTTCCAGGTGTTTTGCTGTTGCCTTAATTTTTAGGCTCGCTATTCTGAATACCACATTTTTAACCCAGGAAGACAGTGAGAATTCACTGAACAGTGAGCAATGCAAGCCATTTTTACTAAAAGGGAAAGAAAAGTCAAGAAAGCCCCACCAGGGTGCAGTTCTTTCCAAATAAAATACACATGTCAATAACAGCAGTGGACACGGGGGGGCAGTAACACACAACACACGCAGCCATTGTTTTCCTTAAATTTATTAATTAAATTGCATAAATTAAATAATGGTTTTCCAAGTCTCCACTTTGAAAAAGGAATTATCCCAATAGTGTCTGTTGATCAAGAGATACTACGTAGAGATACATGATTCAAACTGTTGTCTTTTGAATCTTAATCAGAAGATCTGATTCTGTTTGTGAATCCAGTAATTTTGCCATTTTACTTTATGGACTCGAAATTAGGACAGACTATCTTTTTAAATTGGCTTTTACTATTTTGTCTCATCTCATGGGAGAATGACCAAAAGCTGTATATAGTTTCTTTTGTTGTTGTTGTTGTTTTGTTTTTTGATTTTTTTGTTTATTTGAGACGGAGTCTCACTCTGTCCCCCAGTTTGGAGTGCAATGTCGTGGTCTCACCTCACTGCAATCTCTGCCTCCCAGGCTCAAGTGATTCCCCTGCCTCAGCCTCCCAAGTAGCTGGGTTAACAGGTACACACCACTACGCCCAGCTAATTTTTGTATTTTTAGTAGAGATGAGGTTTCACCATGTGGTCCAGGCTGATATCGCATATAATTTCCTATATCCATGTTTGTAAGTCAGACCATCCTAGCTTGAGAGGAGGACAGAGTGGGCCCTGAGGTTGTGTGTAGTCTGTTCCCCTGGCCATGGTGATGGGCTGGAGTGCAGGGGCAGGGGGACAGAGCTTCAGCTCAACAATTGTTTTAGGGCCATGATCATCTTGAGTGGCAAAGGCACCCTGGAGAGGCGAGGTGAAGAGACCTAGAGGCGCCAGGGGTTTGAGAACAGATGGAGAGCAGGTGAACCTGGAGCTCACCTTCCTCGGGGCTGGGACAAGAAGAAGGCCACCTGTGGTGTCCCTGTGCAGAGCGGGCTCCTGCGGGACACACTAAGGCATCCACGCCCTAGGAGTTTCAGCTTTTCTCAAGTGCCACCGACAGCTTCACTCTGCCAGCTGCTCCTGCTTGTCAGACTCTAGGGACCTGCGGCAAGAAGATCACTGAAGACCAAGCAGAAAAGGAGAAGACTAAAGCCTCAAACTTTTGAAAGCTACTGGCCATACTTTTATGGAACACAGAAGAAAAACAAATCCTGAAGTATCTGATACTGTTGAGAAATAAGTACAAACTGCAGTTCATCCTGAAAAATAGCTAAATAATAACAGCTGACTGTGTAGAGTGCTTAAGGGGGTTGGCCATGGTTCTAAACTCATTTAAGTCTTATAATGACCCTATGAGACATGTACCATAATTATCCCAGTTTTATAGATGGGGAATCTGCGGTGCACAGAGGCTAAATGACTCTGCTAAGGACACTTGAGCTCTTGAGAATTGGAGCTGGGATTTGAACCCAGGTAGTCTGGTATCAGAGGCTACACTCTAAATTACGCTCTGATGCTGGCAAAATGAGAAATGCAAACTTTCCTCCTCTACATGAAAGCAAAGCAAACTCTTACTTTGAATTTCTATAACTGGATTTGGAGTTAAGTTACTTGAATACATATATGATAAATTATCTGAATGAAAAATACTGTTTTACACTGATACTTAGTTAAAACTAATAAACGGATTTTTATTTTTAGTTATTTTAATTCCACTTCCTGGTTATACATACTTAAAAAAAAAAGCTTTTATACACCTCTACTAGAACTCAAGCATCCCTAGAGAGAAATCACGTCTTTTCCTGACTTTTTTAGCATTTGGCATATTTAGCATGGGGTCTAACCCAGAGAAAGTATTCAACAAATATTTATTAGCTGCTTGAACAGCTTTAATAACTATTCTTGCTTCAATAAACATTCATTATGGGTGAAAAATACATCTACCAGAAGCTCTTGTTTTACTATATATCAAAATAGGAAAATAAATTTATGTTTCTAAAAGATGGAAAAAAATTATAAGCTAAAATATATCTTAATCAGTAATATATTTTCGGGAATCATTGATGGTTTCTTTAATTGTTAATGCACCCAAGAGGAAAGGGAGAAGTAATGGAATTATGAAAATGTCAAATTCAGGATTCTTAAGAGAGCTAAGATTATGTCAGGCAATAGGCTGGGCATTTTTATAATTACTTTTTTTGGCTTCTTCGAATTGCTAAAAGGCTATTATATTGTTCCCATTTTCCAGATGAAGAAGCTGAAGGTTAAGAAAGTAACTTCCTTTCCAACTAGTCAGGATTTAAATATGTCTGGTTTCAAAATCCATACTCTTTCTATTATACATTATATCAATCAAATTATATCAATCAAGAATTCATTCTATAGCAATAGAATTTGTTGACGTTGGTTTAAAACTGTGGGATTTATTTTCTTGCATGAAAGTAGTGTGGTGACACCTGGGTTTGGCAACGGCCCAGTGCCCCAGTGACGTCAGAGCAATAATACTGTGATGTTCCTGGCCTTTCCTCATGGTTGCAAGACTCAAGGGAGGAAGATGAGAAAGGGAAGTAGGCAACACTTGCACTCAAATCCAAAAGCTTTCTTAGGAACCTCATAGCAGATTTCATTTATGTCCCATTGGCCATGACAGAGTCAGGGAGAAGGATGGTAAAGAGTTGGACAAGCCAATGAACAGTGTCTACACATTCAGGTTGTGATGTTTGATAGTAGATTCCTTTGATGCTGTCTCTGTAGAGTAATGGTTAAATGATCAAGCAGCTCCTCTGAGCTCATCTCTGGTGGGTACATTCTGGGTCAGAAGAACTGAGTTTTCAAGTGCATCTGGGGTATCTGGTCACTTTTGCTTCTGCCAACATAGTCTTGTCCAGTGTCACAGAGAGGACAAGCTGTTAAGTGCTGCCACTTCTCATGTGCTTCCTACAAGTCCCATGTCTGTAGCTCAGTGCTGTAAAACTGGGGCACTGGGTTTTTCTACTTTCTGTTTTTTGGGTTTCAAATAGAAAGAGCATCAGACAGGGAGTCAGAAGGCTTGGACTCGAGTCCAGCTTTGTTACCCGCGGAGTGACCTGGACGAAATCCCTGAAGCCCCATGGGCTTTTATCGTTTCCATCTACACAGGATGGTGATAATATTCTTGGCTGTTTTTCAGGATTGTAGATTGTATCAGTAAGCACTCTGAAATCACTAAGGTCTTATATAAATGAAGGTGTCATTACACTTACTAGATCCAAAGGGGCTCTCTGGCTCCAAGGATTGCAGCGACCATCTTGGATCATGAGGCTGTAAGATCCCAAAGGCTGGAGCCTCTGTCACCCCTACTTCTGTCTCCCCAGAACTAGCACAATACCTGCACTTACTAGCAACTTATTAAATGCCTATGCAATGAGGGGGTGAGTAGGTGAATGACTGTCTGAATTTTAAAAAATGAATGGAGGCTGATGGAATGACAACCGATTTCTAGCCCTTTGGCTCTGCCTGTGCTCTTCTGTGTCTGTCTGTCTGCCTGCTGGAGGTACTGCCTGAATGGCTTTCCCGTAGCATCCAAAAGTGATTTTACCTCCAAGGTACGGTAGCTCTCATCTTCTGCTCAAAGCTGTAGGACTTCCTATTCCTGCCACCAGCATCTCTCTTCTCCAGCCCTTGGGCATGCTGTTCCATTATTTGTCTCTTTGTTTCCTTTCATTCTCAAATCCTATCATTTGGCAAGCCTTTGAACAGTACTGTACTTCTGCAATATTCAGGTGTGAGACAAACTTCAGCCAACATGCAGTTTTGCAAAGAGCTGCTCCTAATCGTGAGACCCTCTCTTCTTTCATTAAGTATTGATGCAGTTGTGGCAAAGCCTGATTTTGGTTACTGAGATGGCTCAGTGGGGCTGTTGCTTTGAGGCAGAGACTGGGCTGGATGGTCTCGGACAGTCCCAGCCTGTCTTAGGGGCCTTGCCTGTGTGGCTTTGATGTTTCACAATCAAACATTGCCAGAAGCAGACTTGAGTCTATATTTTCTCAACTAAAGAGCCATGGGTTAGACAATGATAGCATGTGTTCAGATACGGCACTGAAAAATTATATACTCAGTTTGGTTTGGGGATTCCTTTTCACTTTCACCATTTGTAAAGTATCATCTTGATTAAGCTATAATTCACATACTCTTTAATCCACTCATTTAAAATGGATTATTCAGGCTTTTAGCATATTCACAATGTTGTACAACCATCACTACAATATATTTTAGAACACTTAAATCACTTTACCCCCTCCCACCAAAATCCTTACCCATTAGCAGTCACTCCCCTCTCTCTTCCTGTCCCCCACTCCTCCACCCCTAACCCTAAGAAACGACTAATCTGCTTTTGGTCTCTATATATTCATCTTCTCTGGACATGTAAAGTAAATGGAATCTTAATCCTATGTGGTTATTTTGTGACTGGCTTCTTTCACTTGACACGATGTTTTCAAGGTTCATCCTTGTTGTGGCATGTATTATTAATTCACTCCTTTTTATGCTGAATAATATTCCATTGTATGGACATATCACACTTTATTTATCCATTCATCATTGATGGGTATTTGTGTTTTTCTATTTTGGGGCCATGATGAGTAATAATGCTGCTTTAACCATTGGTGTGTAAATTTCATGTGGACATGTTTTCATTTCTCTAGAGCAGATATCTATGAGTAGAATTGCTGGATCATATAATAATTCTATGTTTAACCTTTTGATGAATGGTCAGACTGTTTTCCAGTGCAGATGTGCTATAACTCTGGGTTTAATTCTGTAGCCCTTTTTAACTCGAGGAGAATTTTAGCATCAGAATAGGGATGGGCATTTCAACTGAGACTGATAACCTGCTGATTTTAACCTGTCAAAAGAAACACAGTTTTATTTTACTTTAAAGTACTGTGCATTTATAACTTGTGTCCAAGTCACTATTAGCAAATCTTCCAGGAGGCAAGATTGCATTGTGCCATCTAGCTTGTCCATGGCAGAGGTAACATGCCTGGTTAAATATCCTTGCATTTAAAGTCACCTTCACTGGAATGTGGTCTTGAACCAGAATATTTCCTGCCACCCCTTGTGCCCCTTGTCAGGGACGTTCAGCCTCAGTCTAGTGACTGTTGTCCTTGTGTATCATTCCTGGATTCCACGCTCAGCACAATCTTTTGTCCATGGATGTTTTTCTCTAGTGGGTGACTATGATAGGGTAGAGAATTATATCACAGAGGCAACATCGTGATCTGCCAGTAGAATGCAACAGAGAAAGAGAGAGAGGAAGAGAAAGAGCGTTGCTAGAAATAGGGCATTATCCCCACAGTGGTTAAAGAGGGTAGAGGAGAAGAAAAATCTGTTTTCATAACTTTAAGATTTTAGATGGTATGTTCTAGAATTCTGACTACATAAAATGTAAATGCTATCACTCTGGGTTTAATTCTGTTGCCTTGCCTTCATAATTTAAGAAAATAATATGGAAAGACAAGACAGAAAAATGTATCATTGTCAGTTGAGTGTAACCTTTTTTAGACTCTATATCTCACCTCTGGTATACTGAAATTACATGAATTTCTTATTGTAGCAAAGAGGAGAAAAAGTGCTTTTCTAACAGACTTAAATGTCTCTTTAAGATAGTACTGGTAGTCACTCCCTATGTATTTCTTCTTCTAAAGAGTTAGGATTCAATGGACACAGTTTTAGGAAACCAGTAAGTTTTAAAACATACAGAATGTTGGAAGTAGAGGAGAGACAGCTAAAGAAATTGAAGCCCAGATAAGTCAAACATGGTGGTCAAAATCTCCTGGTCAGCCGCGGCTCTGAACCACAGCTGGAGCACTGGCCCTCACGCAGGGGCTCCTTACCTGCACACACTGCCGCAGTCTGCCCTGGCTGTCCTGCACATGGAGGGCAGCAAGGAAGGAGCCTGCTAGCTGGCACACCCGAGCTCCTGTGCCCATATGTGCTGGGGCTCAGTGGCAGCCATTATAGTACCGGGTGGTGGGGTAAGAAGTTCCAGCTCTCATATCTGATCCTCAATCTTGGCCACTACTGTCACAAACAATCCCATTATGTGAATTAGAACAACCCAACATTCCTGAGCATGGTTAAGCCTCACACTAGGCCTTGAGAGTGGCCCATAGGCACCATCTCAGCCCCATTTGTAACTTTGCCTGGGAGGTCTCCTGCAGGGCCTAACCCACACTATCGTGTAGGATGATCCCATTACTCTTGAAAGCAGGTCACTTTGCTCACCCACAAAATGATCAATCACATCAACCTCATGAATAATAAGACTCCTCTAGTAAGGGATTGTAATGATTGAATAAGACCATGTTGGTAAAAGTGCTTTGTAAATCAGAAAAGATAAACAAAAGATAATTATCATAAATGTGCAGGCACACGCACATGCACACATGTGCACGCACACACACACCACACACACACGCGTGGCTTTTGTTATTTCTAAATACTTAGGAAAGATCTTCAATCCTTTAACCTCGTAAACAGGCCTTTGTGATCAGTGAAAATGCCCCTGGTTCTTGGTACCAGAGAGAATCTCAGTAGATATCTCAGCAAAATATAAAGAACAAAATGAAGGGTATCCCCTGATCCAGTGTTTCTCAAACCTGGCTGCATTGAAGTGACTGTATTCATTTGCTAGGACTTCTATAACAAAAATCCCACAGACTGAGTGGTTTAAACTACAGAAACTTATTTTTCCATAGTTCTAGAGGCTGGAAGTCCAAGATCAGGTTCCTTCTTAGGTCCCTCGCCTTGTCTTGCAGATGGCTACCCTCTTGCTGCTTCTTCACATGGTCAGCCCTCTGGGCATGCACACCCTAGGCATCTCTTTTTCTATGTCAAAATTTTCTTTCTTTCTTTCTTTTTTTGAGACAAGGTCTCACTCTGTCTCCCAGGCTGGAGGGCAGTGGTGAGATCTCAGTTCACTGCAACCTCTGCCTCCCAAGCTCAAGTGATTCTCCTGCCTCAGCCTCCCAAGTAGGTGGGACTACAGGCACAATACCATGCCCAGCTAATGTTTGTATTTTTAGTAGAGATGTGGTTTCACCATGTTGCCCAGGCTGGTCTTGAACTCCTGGCCTCAAGTGATTCACCCAACCTGGCCTCCAAAAGTTCTGGGATTACAGGTGTGAGCCACCACACCCAACCCAAATTTTTGCTTCTTATAAGAACACCACCTAACAGCCTAATTCTAACTTAATTACCTGTTCAAGGATAATTAACTTCTGGTCAGATACTAAGATACCGGAGGTTAGGGCTTCAGTATATGAATTTAAGAGGAAACACTTAAAACATGACAGTGGCCCCATTAAGGAAACTGATGGTGTGTCCAGGACAAGGGAGCCCCATGTTGGCACCCTGTACAGTGCCAGCCGCCAGTTGCACCCAGGACTGGGACCAAAAAAAGTGATGTACTCAGGGAGAGCATTAAAGTCTAACAAGCCCTTGTATTCTTTGAGGAACTTTAGAGTTAGAGGCATCATGCTCACTGAACTCCTATTCTTAGATGAATTCTGTGAACTAATAACAAAAGAGTATATATACTATGAGTAGGTCTCACCTGGTCCTCTTGAGACAGGATCTATCATGAGCTCTTGGGTCTATAGAGAGAGCCCATTGTGAGGGACCAGTAGGCAGCTTCAGCTCCAACCAACTGATACAGCATTGGAAATATAGGGTCAGCTGTGGTAGAGAGGGGTTAGGTGTCAGGACTCAACTTGAGGGTGTCCCATTCCTTCAGAGCCCAGAATCAAACTATCGGGGAAATCAGGGAACAAAACCTGGCCCTGCTTCTTACTCTCTGTATAGCTTCAGGAAACCTGCAATACTCTCTCTATGCCTCAGTTTCCTCATATGTAAAATGTAGAGAATATACTGTCTCAGAATTGTTGTGAAGATAATCGTAGTATTTCATAAGATTAATGTAAGTAAATAGAAATACAAACAACTATCAGAGAATACTATAAACACCTCTATGCAAATAAACTAGAAAATCTAGAAGAAATGGATAAATTCCTGGACACATACACCCTCCCAAGACTGAACCAGGAAGAAGTTGAATCCCTGAATAGACCCATAACAAGATCTGAAATTGAGGGAGTAATCAGTAGCCTGCCAACAACAACAACAACAACAAAGCCCAGGATCAGATGGACTTGCAGCTGAATTCTACCAGAGGTGAAAAGAAAAGCTGTTACCGTTTCTTCTGAAACTATTCTAAACAACTAAAAAGGAGAGACTGATCCCTAACTCATTTTATGAGGCCAGCATCATCCTGATACCAAAACCTGGCAGAAATACAACAGTAAGAGAAAATTTGGGCCAATATTTTTGATGAATATCGATACAAAAATCCTCAGGAAAATACAGACAAACCGAATCCAGCAGCACATCAAAAAACTTATCCACCATGATCAAGTCGGCTTCATCCCCTGGATGCAAGGCTGGTTTAACATACACAAATCAATAAATGTAATTCATCATGTAAACAGAAGTAAAGACAAAAACCTCATGCTTATTTCAATAGATGCAGAAAAGGCCTTCAATAAAAGTCAGCATCTCTTTATGTTAATAACTCTTAATAAACTAGGTATTGATGGAACATACCTCAAAAAAATAAGAGGAATTTATGACAAACCCACAGCTAATACTGAATAGGCAAAAACTGGGAGCACTCTCCTTGAAAACCAGTGTATGACAAGGATGCCCTCTCTCACCACTCCTATTGAACATAATATTGGAAGTTCAGAGCAATCAGGCAGGAGAAAGAAATAAAGCATATTCAAATAGGAAGAGAGGAAGTTAAACTGTTTCTGTTTGCAGATTACATAATTCTATATCTAGAAAACTCTATCATCACAGCCTAAAGTTTCTTAAGTTGGTAAACAACTTCAGCAAAGTCTCAGGATAAAAAAATCAATTTGCAAAAATCACAAGCATTGCTATACACCAACAATAGACAAGCAAAGAGCCATATCATGAATGAATGAACTGTTCACAATTGCTACAAAGAGAATAAAATGCCTGGAACACAGCTAACAAGGGAAGTGAAAGACCTCTTCAAGAACTACAAACCACTGCTCAAGGAAATAAGAGAGGACACAAATGAATGGAAAACATTCCATGCTCATGGATAGGATGAATCAATATGAAAATGGCCATCCTTCCCAAAGTAATTTATACATTCGATCTATTACCATTAAACTACCATTGACATTCTTCACAGATTTAGAATAAAGACTATTTTAAAATTCATGCAGAACCAAAAAAGAGCCTCTATAGCCAAGACAACCCTAAGCAAAAAAAACAAAACAAAACAAAAAAAAACAAAGCTGGAAGCATCATGCTACCTGAGTTCAAACTATACTACAAGGCTACAGTAATCAAAAGAGCATGATACTGTTTTGATTATATATAGATACATTGGTCTATATATCAAAAACAGGTATATAGACCAATGGAACACAACAGAAGCCTCAGAAATAACACCACACATATACAACCAACTGATCTTCAACAAACTTGACAAAAACAAGCAATGGGGGTAGGATTCCCTACTTAATAAATGGTTCTGGGACAAGTGGCTAGACATATGCAGAAAATTGAAACTGGACTGCTTCCTTATACCTTATACAAAAATCAACTCAAGATGGATTAAAACCTTAAATGTAAAACCCAAAACTATGAAAACCTTAAAAGAAGCCTAGAAGAAAATCTAGGCAATACCATTCAGGACATAGGCATGAGCAAAGATTTTATTACAAAAACATCAAAAAGCAATTGCAACAAAAGCAAAATTGACAAATGAGACCTAAACTAAAGAGATTCTACACAGCAAGGAAACTATTATCAGAGTAAACAGGCAACCTACAGAATGGGAGAAAATTTTGCAATCAATCCATCTGACAAAGGATGAATATCCAGAATCTACAAGGAACTTAAGCAAACAACCCCATCAAGAAGTGAGCAAAGGACATGAACGGACACTTGCAAAAGAAGACATTTATGTGGCCCAAAAACATGAAAAATGCTCAACATCACTGATCATTAGAGAAATGCAAATCAAAACCACAATGAGATACCCTCAGACAAGTCAAAATGGTGATTATTAAAAAGTCCAGAAACAACAGATGCTGGCGAGGCTGTGGAGAAATAGAAATGCTTTTACATTGTTGGTGGGAATGTAAATTAGTTCAACCATTATGGAAGACTGTGGTGGTTCCTCTAAGACCTAGAACCAGAAATATCATTTGACCCAGCAATCTCATTACTGAGTAAATGCCCAAAGGAATTGAAACCACTTGATTATAAAGATTCATGTATGTGTATGTTCATTGCAGCACTATTTACAATAGCAAAGACATGGAATCAACCCAAATGTCCATCAGTGATAGACTAAATAAAAAAATGTGGTATATCTACATAATGGAATACTATGCAGCCATAAAAAGAAATGAGATCATGTCCTTTGCTGGGATATGGATGGAGCCATCATCTTCAGCAGGATGATGAACAGGAACAGAAAACCAAATACCAAATATTTTCACTTATAAATGGGAGCTGAACAATGAGAACACATGGACACAGGAAGGCAAACAACACACAATGGGGTCTGTCAGAGGAGGGGTCAAGGGAAGGGAGAGCATCAGGAAGAATAGCTAATGCATGCAGGGCTTAATACCTAAGTGATGGGCTGATAAGTGAAGCAAACCACCATTACACATTTACCTATGTAACAAACCTATACATCCTACACATGTATCCTGGAACTTAAAATACAAGATTAATTGAGTAAAATGCTTAGCACAGTGTTTGGCATGTTAGAAATGCTTGATAAATATTGATTATTATTTTTATCATTAATATGCAAAATACTTTATAATAACTGCATTCTAGCTCAGGAGTGCTGTGAAAAGTATTGATAAGAATGGGCTGATGTTATTTAACATGGGATCTATAAAAGAGAGCAGAAGTTCACCTCTCTAATCTACCTAAATACTCACACAGAAGAGCTAAAACATTTGAACATGAGCTAGCTGGGAGTTGAGATGGTGAATCATTCTCCCCAGTGATCTGTAGTGATAGCTAAGAACCACCTCTAAAGGCTGGAGGCCTAGGTTACTTACAAAATAGGTGAGGAGACCCTATACTCAGAAAGAGAGGATGGTTCCCCACCAGGGTAGAGGGTTTAACACCTGGACCCAAGAGTCACAGCAGTTTATCCATCATGACTACAGCCAGAGTCCCTGCTTGTAAACTGAGCAAAGGCTTTAAGTCATTCTTTTAACAAGTATTTAATGAGTACTTACCATTTTCCAGGGGGAATATGATAGTTAAACTCCTGGGCGCAGTCTTCATGGAGCTCACAGTCTAGGGGTTCATCCTTGGAAAACCCCAAGTTAAGCAAGAGCAGTCAGAGTTTCCTATCCTCTTCCCTTTAAAATAACTTTTTACCTCCAGGGAAATGATCTTTTTACAAAAATATGCCCCAAGTCTCTGGATTTGTCTTTAGTTTGTATTTAAATTAGCTTGGAGAAAGATCTATCATGGAATAAAAAATAAGAAGACTTAACAGGCTGTTGAAGCAAAAACCCTCAAAAGAGGTTGTTTCAACCAGACTTCCCTTTCCGATAAAGCATTGAGACTGCCTAAACTGAATCCCATCAGTCCTCTGTCCTCTGCTAGCCCTTTGCCTTAGTCCACTTGGGCTGCTATAATAAGAATGTCATACACTGGGTGGCTTATAAACAATAGAAATTTATTGCTTACAGTTCTGGAGGCTGGGAAGTCCAAGATTAAGACACCTGAAGCTGCTGTGTCTGGTGAGGGCATGCTTTCTGCTTCATAGATCACACCTTCTAACTATGTCCTCACAGGGTAGAAGGGGCTAGCTTTCTGGGTTCTCTTATAAAGGCACTAATCTCGTTCACAAGGATGGAGCCTCACCACGTAAACCCCCTCCCAGAGACCCTCATCTTGTAATACTGTCACATTGGGGATCAGGTTTCAACTTACCAATTTTGGGGGAACATAAACATTCAGATCATATCATCCTTCATTCCCCACATTCTCTGAAACTTCTTCCCTAGCTCATTTCCAACTGCTTTACTGTCCTGAGTACCTGTGATGGTTAATTTTAGGTGTCAATTTGACTGGACTAAAGGATACACAGAGAGCTGAAAAAAGATTAATTCTGGGTGTGTCTGTAAGAGGGTTCCTGGAAGAAATTAGCATTTGATTCAGTAGACCGAGTAAAGCAGATGGCCCCCACCAATGTGAGTGGGCATCCTGAAATCCATTGAGGGCCTAAATATTAATAGAAGAAAAAGGTAAAAGAGGGGCAAATTCACTTTCTCTGTTGGAGCTGGGACATCTGTCTTATCCTACCCTTAGATATCAGAAACCCTGGTTGTCAGGCCTTTGGACTTGAACTGAATTATACCACTGGATTTTCTTATTCTCCGTCTTGCAGACAGCAGTTCATGGTACTTAGCCTCCATAATCACATGGATAAATTCCTATAAATAATAAACCTGTGTGTGTGTGTGTGTGTGTGTGTTTCTTTGGAGGACCGTGACTAAAACATTACTCAAGACTGCCTTTTCTTCATCAGATGTGTTGATGCAGGTAGGATGAGGTGTCAGCAAACCAGCCATATTCTAATTTACTCTTTCACTTTAAAAAACAAAACCAAGTAATCATGTCAAGAAACCCTCCTTGACCCCCTGCATTTCTGTCTTATTTCTTGTTTCATCCGTAATCAAAATTCTCAAGCATTGTCTACGTACTCTGCCTCCAGTTTTGCATGACTCATTCACCCTTTGACCTCCTCCAGCTCCACCCACGACATTGGTGAAGCCATAAATTACCTTCAGGTAATCAAATAAAATCATTTGGTATATTTCTTTTTAATGAAATATAATGAGCACATAGAAAAGTACAAAAAGTGTAAGCATACAGATTGACAATGTTTTTGAAGGTGGTCACATCCGTTGAACCATCACTAAGGCCAAGAAGTAGGAGTGTGTGTCTTAAGAAAACATAACATGAAATTTATTATTTTAACATATTTTAAAGTGTGCAGTACTGTATTGTTAACTATAGGAACTATATTCTACAGCAGATAAATTCTGGATAACTTATTATCTTGCATATTTTAAACTTTGTATCTATTGAGGTCTATTTTTTTTTAAATTGGGATTTGCATCCTTTTCTAATTTATTTTTTAAGATAATTTACATTTTATGAATATGGTCTTTTTTGGTTATATTAATTTCAAAATCTTCAACTTTGTGGCTGTCTTTTCTCTCAATAATTTCTTTTTTGTATATATTATATCTCTCTATTTAAATCTTCAATTTTTCTCAACAGTATTTATAGCTTTATTTGGGAGTTTTATACACATCTTTGATTTATTTCTATGCATTTGATATTTGTTGATACTAAACACAACCTCTTTTTTCTTTTAGAATTTTCACTGTTTATTGCTGGTGTACCAAATTAAAATTATTTTTATGTATTAACTTTTCATCACCCATATTCCTAAATTCACCTATTAATTCCAGTAAGCATTAATTATCTGAAGTTTCTTTTTTGTTTCCTAGGTATACAATAATTTTATACGTAAATAAGTTTTATTTCATACTTTCTAATCTTTAATACCTTTTATATTTTTACCTTGCCTTTTGTACTGGCCAGTATTACCTTGAATAAAATTTTAAATAAATGTAGCAATAGCAGAAATTCTTATCTTATTCTCATTATCGAGGAAAGCATTTTTAATAACTATAATATTTGCTTTGTAATTTTGTAGACCTAGCTTATCAGGCTTAAAAGTTGTCTCCTATTCATAGTTCGCTAATACTTTCTTGTTGCTAATAATTTTTTATCATAAATGTTAAACTCTATTTTTTTGTACTCATTAAAATGATTATCTTTCCACCCTTTTGTCTCTTAATATAGTTGATTGATATTTTTAAATGTTAAACCAACATCATATTCCTAGAACAAACCCAACTTGGTGGTCATATATTATTGTTTGCTACATTTTATTTGTTAATATATTGTTTAGAACTTTTTGCATCTATGTTCATGAGGGAAATGAAACTGTAATATCCCCTTCTTACCAGGCTTTGACATTCAGGTCATCCCACCCTCATTATGCTTGCTGGGAAATGTCTCCCCAAACTCCTAATTTTTATTTATTTATTTATTCACTTACAGACAGAGTCTCACTCTGTCACACAGACTGGAGTGTAGTGGTGTGATCATGGCTCCCGGCAACCTCAATCTCCCTGGCTCAAGTGATCCTCCCACCTTAGCCTCCTGAGTAGCTGGGACCGCAGGCCCATGCCAGCATCCTGGCTCATTTTTCTTTCTTTTTCTCCCCTCGCCTCCCCTCCTCTCCCCTCCTCTCCCTTCCCCTCCCCTCCCCTGACCTTCCCTCCCCTTCCCTCTTCCCACCTTTCCTTTTCTCTCCTCCCCTCCCTTTACCCTCCCCTTCTTCTTCTCTCTCTCTTCTTTCTCTCTGTCCATTTCTCTTTCCCTCCCTCCCTCCCTCCCTCCCTCCCTCCCTCCCTCCCTTCCTTCCTTCCTTCCTTCCTTCCTTCTTTCTTTCTTTCCAGGGTCTCATTATGTTACCCAGACTGGTCTGGAACTCCTGAGCTCAAGCGATCTTCCCACCTTGGCCTCCCAAAGTACTGGCATTACAGTCATGAGTTACTGTGCCCAGGCACCCTGATTAAAAAAAAAAATCTGAAGAATTTGTGTAAGATACTTTGAAATAGCTCACCAGTGATACTATAGGAACTTGAAGTTTTCTCAGGAGGTTTTAACCAAGGATTCAATTTCTTTAAAAGACAGTACTGTTCATATCATTAGTCAATGGCAAAATGCAGGATGTAATGACTTCATCAGGTTAAAGTTTGGAAGTTCACTCTGGCCTCACTGCAGAGGATAGATTGAAGGCAGACAATATTGGACAGAGGCCAGTGAGGAAACTGACAATAGTTGCTTGTTGACATCAGTACTAGGCAGTGGCAAACAGTTGAAGAAGTGGGAACAGGTGAAAATAAATACTTATATATTTTTTAAGGAAATGACTTATAAAAGACAGTACGATAAGGATGGTCTATTTTAAAAGTCTGAGTTTACTGTGTGTTTTCTCTCCTTTTATAAGCAGAATCAGAGAGCTGGTACCATTTCAGTGGGTCCTTGGGCTGCCTGAAAACTATGACCCTGGAGCATCATTTACTCAAAATGCTCATCCAAACACAGGACATCAAAACTAGTCACTCTTCACCTTATGGAAACGAATACCCCAAGGTAATATGGTATTAGTATTATTAGTTTCTGATTGGCTTATAGCTCTGGATTTTACACTCATGCTGTATCCTTCCTGTCTCTCCTTTCCCTTCTGTAGATTTCCTCTGGACACTTTCCACACATCCTCATCTGGTCCCTGCTCATGAGCAAGTTGAATTAGGAGGTGGTGCCTGGCAGTTCCTCCTCTGATTATCCAGGGAAGACAGAAAAAGAGGAAAACAGGAATTGAGAGGTAAAGCTTAGAACAGAGAGATAACCATTAACTAGAAAGGCCTAATAGATGAGTCAGAGAAAAGATAACACCGGAGGCAAGGAGAGCATGGTGAGCCATGGGAGGGGTGAGGGAAAGAGATTGAAGACTCAACTCCACCACTGTGGGGTCATCTTTGGATGTGGACTCTGTTGTGTCTTTGGTTCAGGTTATTTAAGAAGCCTAGTGAGCCAGATGGTCCCCTCCTTAGCATCTGGTTTTTGTCAGGTTGTAACTTGGCCTTTCAGTTCCCTAATAGCTCACATTATCTCCTCTTCCTGCTAGGCCTTAATCGCTTCTTACCTTTTTTACCTCCCAGTTGGTTGATATTGACTTCTTATTAAATAAAATGTGGTCTTTGCTCTTAAGTTAAAATTCTGATGGGGAAAGAATGTATACACAGAAAGAATGTCACAACTATTTATGTTAAATAAAGAAAATACAGACCAAGGGCACTGAGTTCAGGCAGTTGAGATATTCCGGAGAGGGGAGTTTCCTTAGGATAATGTCGTGTGGACTCACGTGCTCCCTGTGGTACAGAAACATCTGGCGACTTTTCTTTCATGTAAGACTTAGAGGCAAAGTTACTGTAATCAAGAATATGTTGTTAGGAAGGCCTGGTATTAACACTGTCATTGGTAAGCATTTTGTAACATATAAAGCAGACCTTGGGTTTTCAACACAGTTTATCTGCTAATTGTCAACAAAATAGAGCTGAGGTTGCAATGTGTCAGCAAGAATGTCAAGGAGGAAGTCAGAGGGTTAAATCAGCTGGGCTTGGCTTGTTTGCCATAGGTGGTGTTCTTAGAGACTCAGTGGTTCATTCTGTTTGGCGGCTTAAAGAGCCATTGAGGTTCAGAACTAAAAATGTGTGGGCCAGGAAGAAGGCAGTGAATGACTGGGATCAACTTGCCAGTGTCTCCCAGGGGCACTGGTTCAGATAGCTGGAAGTCTGTCATACGCATCTACTCCCATAAGCAGCTCTTGGCAAGATTGGAAAAAAAAGAGCTTCTCACTTGTGTTTCTTAACTGTCACTTTGCCTAAGAATCACATGGTGCTTGTCAAAGGGCATATTCCTGGGCCCTGCTCCGAGACATGTACCCGTTACTTTCTGGGGCTGGGCCCAGAGGTCAGCATTTACTTTTATAGGCACAGCAGGTATTCCAGAGTAAGATGCTCTGTGGACCACATTTTCAGAAATGCTGCTTTAAAGTCTTCCATGTCTCCCAGCTTTCTAATCACTGTATGAGGGGCCATGATTTAATCTACTTCCAAAGAAAGGGGTCTGGAAGTCGTTTTTCTCCTCCTACATTCCATCTGTCATCTCCTTCTGCCACTGTGTTCTAACATTTCCTTTACGTTTGGGCCCTCTCCTCAAGCTTCTCATCCAAAAACACGGTGTAAGCTGGATGCATTGCACACAAGAGCTTCTGTAGTTGCGACTGCTAAGTTAAACCAGCGTCCTCGAGAGTGTCCAGCAGAGAGGTGCACCTGAGGGATGAGGGCAGCAACCTAGCTCCGGCCTCAGTTACTGCAGAACTCAATTTGCAAGAGATCCCAACGTGAAGACAAAAGGTTGAGTCTTACACAGGTTTTCCTTTTTGTTTCTTTAAAACTTGGACTTTTTGTCAGTATTTTTGAATGGGGGGAATTTCTCATAAACATCCAAATTTCTGACTGTTCTTAGAATATCAGATCTGGCCCGTTTGGCCAGTTTCCCTAAGGGCAAACTGGTTGAGGAGAGGCTGCCTTCTTGAGACACTGTACCAACCCCACCAAGCAGAGGTGCATACTTTCTGAAGATAAGGAAGCGAACACGTTAAGGCCTGCTCTTTCAAGGCCCTTGACCCAATTCTGTATTTGCAATGCTGTGTTGTTTTCTTAAAGAGGCCTCCACAATTGTATATGTTTCCTATTCCAGGAAACCTGGATCTGCTCCTGCAGCTCTGCTGTATGGACTCCCCACACTGAGGTCAAGGGCAGCTGCCATTCATTGTAAGACCTGACAATGGATTTTCTTTAAGTAGAGAAACATTTCTCTGAACTCATAGGTCTACAGAAACAAACAAAGGCCTCGGATTTCTAGAAGGAGGGGAGAGAGCCTGCCTCTTTGTGGATGTGATCTGGCCTGCATCCTGGCCTGTGATTTCATGATCCCTGGCTGTACCGAGGTCTCCATCTGCAATTCATGATTCCTTAAATTCTATGGAGTTGGAACAGCCTTTTTGTACATAGACCTGCTTGCTTTCTTCCCCATTTCTTAAAAGACATATTTAAATCCCATCGATTTAATCCTCATTTGGTAAAGTGAGGCTAGGAATCACCATGGTGAAGAAAAAGAAAAAGTAGAGTCTGCCCATAGAAAGAGAATGAGGTGTACATCTTGCTCTTTTGGCATGCAATGTCCTATGGGAAAGGACTGGATCGTTTCTGTAATTTTTAATGCAATTGTTTGCAGGCATGGCTAAATGCCCCCTCAGAACTCAATAGATATTCACTGATGATAAGACATGCATAAAATAGATTAAAACATATGTTCTTCAGTTACTTTCTAGGGTATTTTTTAATGTATTAGTCGCTGCTTGAACAGATCTTTCTATCCCACCATTTTAGAGCTCTGTGGAAATACAAATATTTTTGTTGTAACAACATGCTGTGATATTGTGAATTCAGTCATTGCCTTTTCCTCTCCCAAGATACTTTTTGCTTTACTTTGATATTTCTTGTGTTGCTCACAATGCTGTTTTAAAGCCTCATTTTTCACTTTCGAGATTGTTAAGGACTCGGTGATGTTTTCTGTGAATATATTTATTACTCAGGCACTATGTCTCTGCTTCTTGTCTGGAAAGGAGGAAAACTGGCATACATTATAGATCATCTGGCAGGGAGTCTTCCCAAATGATTTATTTGAAGCTTATTTTAACATTCTCCATTTGTACAGACAGTTAGTCTTCTCTTCTTTCTAGATAATGTCTTATTAAAAGGAAACACCTGTTTAAACATGTAAAAATAAGACTAAATGTAAACAAAAGGAGTTTTTGGTGAATGTGGCATTTGCCATATCTAGTTTCTAATTTTTCCTGTGTGGAAGTGGGCTGGGGGATGTGATTTATTACTCTGGGTAAGACCCATTAGCTACTTTTTCTGCAAAATAATGGGGTGTCCACCAGGCCAGTGTGGTCTGTGGGCCATGACTGTAGAACTAGGGAGAGGTTGATTATTTTAATGATATCATTAATAACATGAGCCTAATTTTTCAGTAGTTTTCCATCTAGTTGCCTACATAAATGTCAATCTAAATTTATTTTTTATACTTATTCTGGCCCTCTGTGTAACAGCAGCCCAGTTTTGGATCATTTCTAGTCCAAAGATAGTATTAAGATGATTCCAGAAGGCTTATGCCTTCAGATATCTGAAAGAATCAAACAGAAATCCTGAAAATCATATTACAAGAAAGGAAAACAATGGGCCAATTACTCTTAGGAACTTAGATGCAAAAATCCAAAGCAAAATAATAGCACATCTAATCCACCAGTGTATACAACGTAAATATACAATATGACCAAGTTGTAGTTTTCCCAGGAATGCAATGTTATTCAGATATTTGCGGATCAATCAGCCACATAATAAAGGAGAAAAAAAATAACTATATTAATAGATGCAGCACAAATATTTGATGAAATTCTACCATGTTAATAATAAACTCTTAGCTAACTAGTAGTAGATAGAAATTTCTTAAATAGAATAAACAGAGTACAAAACAGCATAATAAACAGAGTACTTAATAAGAAAATACTGAAAAGGTCTTTCTGAGATAAAAAAAGAAAGAATGCTTGCTATTACCATTGTTACCTTGCTGTAAATCAAGAAAAAGAAATAAAACATTGGAAAGGGTACAGTAATTACCATTCAGGCACCCCATTTGCATACTACATGTTTGCATTCATAGAAATCCAAAAGAATCCTTAGATCAACTATTACAATTAGCAAGTGGATTTATCAAGGTCATTGCATAAAAGTTCAGCATATAAATTATATTTTTACATACTAGCTCAAACAAATAATGAAAATTTAAATATACCTAAACATAGAGCTAACAAGATAAACCAGAATGCAGCATGGAGAGATAAAAGGATGAAAAATACAAAGGAGAAGATAAAATACATACATAATAGAGTAAAAAAGACTGAAGCTATGAGTAATTTTAGTCCTAAAGGGAATGTGACAGAAGCAGCACAAATTGAACAGTTCATGGCTAAGAAATGTCCAATCCTGGTGAAAGAAATCAAGACACAAACTAAAAAGTCCAACAAACTATAAATAAGATAAATAAAAAGAAACCCACACCTATGCATCACAATTAAATGGCTGTAAACAAATAACAAAGAGAAAACCTTAAAAGCAGCCAGGGGGGAGAGTGAAGGAGGAGTGAAGACAAATTACCAAAATTAGAGTGAGCTGACTTTGTATGAAAAATAATGGCAGCCTAAAGATAATGAGAAAATATCTTTAAAGTACTTAAAAAAACTGCCAACCTAAAATTCTATTTTCATTCTCAAAAAAAGCAATTGAAATGAGGACATTTTCAGATGAACAAAACAGTGGATTCATCACCAGCAAACCTATTCTTATGGAAAGCCAAAGGATATTGTTTAAGCAGAATAAAAATGTTCACAGATGGAAGGTGGGAGACCTAGGAAAGATGAAGAGCAATAGAAAGGGAAATGTATGGCCAGGCACAGTGGCTCATGCCTGTAATCCCAGCACTTTGGGAAGCCACGGCAGGTGAATCATGAGGTCAAGAGATTGAGACCATCCTGGCCAACATGGTGAAACCCCATCTCTTCTAAAAAATACAAAAATTAGCTGAACATGGTGGCATGCCTGTAGTGCCAGCTACTTGGGAGGCTGAGGCAGGAGAATCACTTGAACCCAGGAGGTGGAGGTTGCAGTGAGCTGAGATCATGCCATTGCACTCCAGCCTGGATGAAAGAGCAAGACTCCATCTAA
>NW_016107498.1:1664019-1665821 GCF_001604975.1 Cebus imitator
AAATCAGGAGTTGGGTAAATGGAGTTAAATTCTGTTATAGTCCTTGCATTGTCCAAGAGAACAGCATCAATAAACATGACATTCGAACCAGTTAAAAATATGTTTTGCAATATCAAGAGTAATTATTAAAAGAATAGACAAGCATTTATTTGTAACTTTGAACCTAATATTGGAAAAAAATGAAATAATAAACATTGAGTCAATCTAAAACAAGTTAAGAAAAAGAAACATAAATCAGATAGAGTAAAAAATACACAGTAAGATTATAGTCTTAGCTATAAGTACATCAGTAATTATAATAAATAGACTAAATGCTTCAATTAAAGAAAAAGCATTTCAGAATGGATTGAACAGATTTTATGAGGTTTGTAAAAGACACAGTGAAAATATAAGAATATAGAAAGGTTGAAATACAAAAATTAAACAAAATAAAGCTAAACACACAGAAAATTTACAAAATTTCACCATATGCTGGTCCCTGAAGCAAATCTCTAGTACCAAAAAAATCAAATTAAACAGGGTATGTTCTAGATCCACAATGCAATTAAGCTAGAAATCAATTACAAAGAGATATCTACAAAATTTTCATGTACTTGGAAATTAAGCAGTATACTTTTATGTAACTCACGTGTCAAAGCAGAAATCATAAAAGAAATTAGAAAATACGTTGAACAGAAAAATTCATCTTAAAACCTGTGGGATACTGGCTCAAACTATGCTTAGAAAGAAATTTATAACTTTAGTTGTGATGGATGTCTGAAATATCAATTTGTTTACTATTTATTTCAAGAAGTTAGTAAATTATATCAAGTCAAAATAAAAGGAGGGAAATAATAAAGATAAGAGAAATTAATGATATGGAAAACAAAAAATAGAGAAAATCAATGTCAAATATTGCTTATTTGAAGAAACTAATAAATCTGAGAAACACCTGCTTAGACTGAGCAAGAAAAATCAAGAGAAGTAAAAAAAAATCAGTGTCAGGAATGAAGAGGGCACATCATTATAGACACTAAGAATATGAAAATATAATTAATAACTTTATGCCAATATATTTGAAAATTTAGACAAAATTTATAAATTTCTTTAAGAACAGAACAGATATGATACGAGGGGAAATAAATAGTTTTGCATCTAGTGAAGATAGTAAATCTGTAAATTAAAAATCTACCTCATTGCAGGGAGCTGAGATTTCACCACCACTTTCTAGCCTGGGTGACAGAGTAACACTCCATCTCAAAAAAAGAAAAGCAAAAACAGTGTACCTCAAAGAAAACTTTGGGCCTCGAGGCCATTAGTAGTGAATTCTACCACTCATTTTAGGAAGAAATGACACTATTATTATGTGAACTCTTAAAGGGAATAAGACAAGAATAAGCATCTTGTCTAGTATAATTTATGAACCAGTATAACTTGGATACCAAAACCTATAAAGATATGATGAAAAAGGAAAATTATAGGTCAGTCTTAATCTTTACATTTTAATTTTTTTAGAGACAGGGTATCGTTTTGTCACTCAGAGTGGAGTGAAGTGGTATGTTCACAACTCACTGCAACCTCAAACTCCTGGGCTCAAGCATTCCTCCTGCCTCAGCCTTCCCAGTACCTGGGATACAGGCACATGCCACCATGCCTGAGTAATTTTTTTTCCCATTTATTTATTTTATTGCATTTTAGGTTTTGGGGTACATGTGAAGAACATGCAAAATTGTTGCATAGGTACACACGTGGCAGTGTGATTTGCTGCCTTCCTCCCCATCACCTACATCTGTCATCTCTCCCCTTGCTATCTCTCCCCAGCT
>NW_016107498.1:1665995-1674430 GCF_001604975.1 Cebus imitator
TCCAGGTTCATCCATGTCCCTACAAAGGACACAAACTCATCTGGATAGGGAAAATGTGGCACATATACACTATGGAATATTATGCAGCCATCAAAAACGATGAGCCTGAGTAATTTTTAAATCTTTTGTAGAGATAGGGACTTGCTTGGTTGCCCGGGATGGTCTCAAACTCCTGGCTTCAAGCAATGCTCCTGCCTCAGCCTCCCAAAGTGCTAGGATTACAGGTGTGAGTCATCATGCCCAGCCTAAGTCAGCCTCATCATTCAGTAAAGACAAATAGACTAATGGAGCAGAGAAAAATTCTCAGTGCCATATGTAACTGATAAAGGGGTTGATTTTAGACTATACCTAGACTGTCTACAAATCAGTAGCAAAAGACAACCCAGTAGGAATATGGGCAATAGATTTGAATGGCTACTTCACAATAGAGGATATTCAAATGATCAGTAAAAATATGAAAAGATACCTACAACTTCATCAATAAGCAGAAGGATAAAAAATTAAATCATGAGATATGACTACACACCTGCCAGAATGGCTAATCAAAAAGACTGATAATGCCACGTTCCAGCGAGGACATGGAAACAAGGGACTGTCAAACACTGGTGTGTGATGAAAGTGTAAATAAGGACAACCATTTCGTAAAACTGGTATTATGTCCTGGCATTTGGCATTATATCCTAAAGTTGAAACATACACTATCTTGTGACTGAACAATTCTACTCCTGGAAATACCCAGTAGGTATGCTTGCACATGTGTGCCTAGAGTGTTGCATACAAGAAAGTTTCAGTAGAATTATCAGAATAGTCCCAAACCAAAAGCAGCGCAAGTGTTCATCAATGACAGAGTAGAAAAATAAATTCCTACTGAGGAATCCTTTATATAGCAGGGGCCATGGAATTTGAGCTGGTAAAATAATAAATCTCAAAGTCATTCATTCCATGGTGTAGACGAACTTGGGTGGATAGAAATCACATTAATATGGAGAGGATCCACAACAACAATTGCTCTTCACAAGAGCCATCTAGTGAAAATCTCTAAAGCACATGTGATCCACCCAACAGAACCACCTGAACTTCTATTCCTCATCATGCACGACCACCAGAAAGCTTCATTCTTGTACGTCATCAATTTAGCCCCGGCAGAATTTTCTTTTCTAGCTTTCATTTATTGCTTTTCTCTCTCCAGGATGACAAGCATCTGTCCTGGACCCAGCTCTGAGGTAGGCAAAGAGACCTTAGAAACACGAACAGCAAGGTTTGAATTCCAGCTGCATCTCTTATCAAACGGTAAGCATGGGAAAAATTACTTATCTCTCCAAATCTCAATGTCCTTATCCATAAAATGGGTATAATAACATACATATATACCACACAGTTATATGAAGATCAAATAATATCTAAAAAATTTCATGCAAAGAAACGTGCTCCAATGGTAGTTATTAGTAGCTTATGTTGATTCTGACTGGCTTCCATTTCAGTATGCCATGATTTGAATGTTTATTTACCTCCAAAACTCATCTTGAAACTTATTCCCCAATGCAGTAGTGTTAAGAAGTGGGGCCTTTAAGAGGCGATTAGCTCATGAGGGGCATTCACTCATCAGTAGGATTCGTTCCCTTATAAAAGAGGTATTGCATAGTGCTCACCCCTTTTGCCCTTCTGCTCTTCCACCATATGAGAACATAGCATGTGTCCCAGCTAGAGGATGCAGCAACAGGCACCATCAGGGAAACAGAGAGCAAATCCTCACCAGACTCCAAGTCTTGGACCTGGCAACCTCTGGAAGTATGAGAAATAAAGTACCCAGTCTATAGTATTTTGTTATAGCAGCAGGAATGGACTAAGACAATGTGTTGTGACATTAATTCACACCTTGTCTTTTCTCCTCAATACTATGCTAAGAACCCCAAGAGTGATTCAACTGGTTCAAACCAAGCATAACTGCACCAGAGGAGTTGGGCATATTCCCAGCTGACTGCTTGGGAAAGACATTTGTGTTGTGTGTCACCTGAATGAAGGCTGATTTCTATAGACAGCAGCCAGAGGGGCGAAGAGGGAGGAACAAAGAAGGCAGGGAGGATATCCTGGCAAAGAGAATGAGATGAACCTCTGGATTCTCTTTTGAAAACTAGACTCTGATGTTGAGGCAAGAAAGCACTATTGAGTGTTGATATATTTTCTGTACCTTGCCAGCCAACCAGAATTTTCTTTACCTGCTTTCTTTATCTTCTGTGAGGGGAGCTCTGTTTTCACTAGCTCAGTTGTGAGGTGTGTGTGATGCATATTCAGGCAGTGTACACAGAAACACAAACTGGATTCTGGGAAGGCAAAAGAATAGGAGCAGATAGAAAAGAACAGGGAAGGGAGACAACAGGTTGGGCACTGCACTGAGAATTGTAGAAAGGAAGGCATTTGGGGTAAGCAACTGATGACCACTTTGGAGAACACTGTAAGTGGTGGAGACGATTAAATAACCACAAAGTGGCAAATCTGCCTTGGAATTTAATTTGGAACCAGTTCTGTTGGATCTGGAGTTCATTCTACCAAGCTCCATGCCCTCCTGTAACAGCAAGAGAGAGCCAGGGGCTTTTCAAAGAGATGACAAGGGCTATGGGTTTCAGATCTGCTTGGAAGGCATTTTTAGACACACAAAGCCAGGCGTGATTGTAGTTGTAAAGGAACAAGGGGGAAAGGAAGCAACTAGAATTGCATTTTTCATAAACATTGCCTTTGGTCTGCTTCACATGGGTGACTAATGAATATGTTGACTATTGCTCAATGAAATATTTATTATGTGTTAACTTTAACACTTCCTGATTTACTCTGATATGTTGAATTATTGAACATTTGAATTATAGAGCTATCTGAATACAAATCTTTATCTCTGAGGATTTGTTCGCAAAATTGCTTCTGTGTACCTGATCTTTGTTATATATAAGCCAGCAATAGATCTGGAATTAACTTAATGTAATATACATAAAAGTCATATATATACAAATAATTTTTCTGGGATATTACCCTAAGCTTAAGGTATAACCATAACCACAGTCATACATTATCTTTTATATGATAATTGTTTTGATTATATAGATTCCTACTGAAGAGAATTTAGATAATACCATAAATATAAATAAGATAAAAATCACCCATAGATCTTACCGTTCAGAGATAATAATTATTCATATTTTAAAATATGTTTAGCTACTCTTTTTATGCCTATGCAGTTATTATTATATAATTGAAATTATTGTGGCTTTTTACTTTTATATGCTGCTATTGTTAATTAATTCTATATTCTGACAAGTTTAAGATACCAAGAAATGTTCTTTAGAAATTTAATATATAATGGCTATGCTCTATTCCCACATGTTGGATACATCATAATTTATTTAAACATTCCTTAATGTTGGAGTTTTATGTTGTTTTCATTATTTTTCTATTATCTAATGTTGTGATAACTATCTTGATACAGTACTAATATTTGCCTGAATTTTGCTTTTATAACAACTTGTTTGAGATCTAAATCACAGACCAAACAATTTATCCACTTAATGCATACAATTCAATATCTATTAGTATATCCGCAGCCAGGGGCATCTTTTGCCAACATCCATTTTAGAACATTTTCATTATCCCCAAAAGAAACTCCACCCCCTTTAGCCATCAACCCCCAGTTCTTCCATACGGCCCCACCTGCACTGCAGACAACCACAAATCTATGTTCTGTCTCTAAAGATTTGCCTGTTTTGGACATTTTGTATAATGAACTCATACGATATGTCATCCTTGTGACAGTCATCTTTCATTTTGCATAATCTCAAGGGTGATCCATGTAGTACAGTAGCATTTATCAGTACTTCATTCTTTTATTGCCAAATAGTATCACATGTGTGGTTATACCACATATTACATATCCATTCATCAGTTGGATATTTGGGTTGTTTCTGCTTTTCAGATATTATGAAATAATGTTTCTATGAACATTCAAGTACAAGTTAGTGTAGACATATGTTTTTATTTCTCTTGGGTGTATAACTAGGAGTGGAAATGCTGGGTCCTGTGGTAACTCCATGTTTAATCATTTTAGGATTTGCTAGACTGTTTTTCAAAGTGTCTGTGCCATTTTATATTTCTGCTAGAAATGTATAAAGGTTTCAATTTCTCTATATCCTCACCAACATTTGTTATTATCTATTTTAAAAAAATTATAACCATCCATTTGGGTTTGAAGTATCATCTTGTGGTTTTGATTTGCATTGTCCTGATGTCTGAATTTCTATTTAATTAAGATACTTTTTGGATATAAAGTTACTGAATTAAGAATACAGTTTTTAAAAAGTTAATGTATAGTGCCAAACTGTTTTCACTAATCGTGTGAATTTTACTCTGTGTGGAAGTATGTAGGTTACTTGTTCCATAAGATTTTCATCACAACAAATATTTAAATGGGTATCACGTTAACACCATTTCTTATGACGCTGGGTCTTTTCATATACATAATGATTATTTATGTAACTCCAGTGAGCTACCCGTATTCTTTGTCCATTTTCCTATTGGGTCTTAGTTTTTACTTTTTATTAAGTTATATACATTTCTTATATTAGTCATATTTTTCATGAAGTATTTTAGTGTACATTTGTTTTGGAAATTTTTCTTAAAATAGCCTGCATTTCATCTTGAATAATTTTTGTTAAAAGGGAAAGTTTTTGAGTAAGTCATCATTATAAAATAACTGAAAAAGTTAATATTTCAGAGTCTTTGTGATAACCAATCAGAACAATCATTTCCAAAGAATTAAAAAAGATTTCGAAAATTTAAAAAATCATATTTATTTACACAATACAAAATATTAGGCAAATGGAGACTGAGACATAGCACTTTGATTACATGAGACACATTCATGCTTCTCCCTAAATCTAATTAAAAATTAAAATATACTTTATGTTCAATGAAATACAGGAAATTAGAAGTGGTAATCATTTGGGGGATGATCCTTTTCATTTAGTTTCTTTGACATTTTAATTACATTTGTGGAAATAACTGGAGTTTAAAAAATACATGTTGTTCAATGTCAATCTCTCAATGTTTACTTATATTTAAAAAACGGTCACAATAAAATTTAGGACTGAGCAGTCTCACTTTTTAGTTTGCAGAATTCTGAAACAGAAATCACTGAAGTATAACATGCGTTCTCAGGCTAATTGTGCTTCCAGAAGGCTAAGTGTGAGAGCTGAGATGTGTGAACACCAAACACCTTTCCCCAGTTCTGCTTCAAAGTCAGAATTGCTCGTAAGTTGATTACAAATAGCTCTAGTTTTCCTTTACAACGATCTATGAACCCCAAATGCTCACTGTTGAGTAGTTCAGAGTTTGTAGTCTTTTGAATTTAAGCATATTTTTTCAGGCCTAATGAGTCTCCCCTTCTACCCAGAGCTGGTTGGTTACTATGGCTGAAGCCAGAGGCGGCAGAGAGTAATGTGGGATGGATGATATCATATTCTTCTCTCTAAACTATGTGCTTCAGTGGCTGAATATTGACCCATCCAAGAGGAGGAAACTGCCTGTATTAAGTTTAAATGTACCAGATAAGGAATGGAGAAGAAAGGTCTGAGAAAACGTCCTGTGTTAAAGTACGTAAGCACCATTGGTCTGGGGACACACATCGTGTGATGGGAGTAATTTATCCCTTCTTGTTACTTTTTCTCAGCAGTGGCATTAAATAAGGAAATGTGCCAAGTGTCCGAAGTGTCCCGGTGCTGCTGTCATTAAGAATGTATTGTAACAAAATGCTAAGGACTAAGATGCACTCTTAACAGGAGTCCTGAGTTGGGCCCTATTATGGATTGAATTGTGTCCTCCAGAAACATTCGTGGAAGTCCTAATCCCCTGGTACCAGAGAATGAGACCTTATTTGGAAATAGGGTCATTGCAGATGCAATTAACTAAACTGGGATGAGGTTACACTAGAATTGGTTGGGACTTTAATCCAATAAGGCTGGTTTCCTTATAAGAGTGAAACTTAGATACAGATACACACAGAGAGTAGAAGGCCGGAAGATAGGAGCAGAGATTGACGTGACGCATCTCTTAGCCAAAGAATGCTGAAGAACACCAGCCATCACCAGGAGCTACAAGAAAGCCATGAAACAAGGTTTTCCTCCAAGTCCTCAGGAGGAATCAACCCTGCTGACACCTTGAGTTCAGACTTCTGGCCTCAAGAGCTGTGAGAGAATAAGGTTCTCTTGTTTCAAGCAACTCAGTTCATGGGCCTCTGTTACAGCTGCCCTTGCAAACCAACACAGGCTCCAAATCTCTAGCCAAACTGCTTAATCATTTTGCCTCAATTTCTTTATCTGTGGGATAGAAATTATAATAGCAGCCCATTGGGATGATCCAATAGACATCTTCTATAAGGGGAAAGCTTCTACATTTGGCTACCTGGGGCTTCTGGCCTTACATCTTGCACCCTTCTCCGTCAGCACTACTGCTGCAGTTTAGAGACCAGTGGCTGTTAAACCGCAGTGCACATCAGAATCACCTGGAGGGCTTGTTAAAACACAGGTGGCCTGACCCCACCTCCAGAGTTGCTCATCTAGGAGGTCTGAAGTGGGGCATTGCTAACTTTGAGTCTAACACATTCTCAGGTGAAACTGACGCTGCTGGTCTGGAGACCCCACTTTGAGTACTATGGAATTAGACACTTGGGGAAGTTTTATGGGGAACAAAGTAACAAGGCCAGCCTTAGAGGGAGTTCTGAAAGGGAAGGAGGCTTTGCATCACGTGCAGTAAGCCTTATTCTTGTCATCACAATGGGTCTCAGCTACCCTGCTCTTCCCCTATGCTGTAACACATGGACATTTATGCTATCTTCTTGGCTACAGGTTCTTTCCCAATCTTCATTCTGAATTTGGAAGTTATTTTCTTGCATATTCTGGGCTTCGACTTGAATGTCTACCTATTTTTCCATTTTGAACTTCCCAGAGTAATGAGATTTGAGATCTGACCTAAAGTTAATATCAGGATCCTTTTGTCTCACCTCCCCCATGAGCTCTTTTCTCCATGACCTCTTCTTTTCTAACTTTTTTTTTTTTTTTTTTAAGATGGAGTCTTGTTCTGTCACCCAGGCTGGAGGGCAGTGGCACCATCTTGGCTCACTGCAAACTCCTATGATTATTAGGTGCTTAATCATACGTTCATCTATGGAACCAGTTTTCATGTAGTAGTCACTCAGAGCCATTCCTGTTGATTTGTAACCACCCCACCCCCACCTCACTCTGATGATGTTCAGCTAGACTTAGAAAGCTAGGCCATGATTGATCCCCCAAAACACTTTAATTTCTTTTAAGTTTTACTAAATTTCCCAAAGCTTTTCTGCCCATTCATTCATTCATTCATGAAATGTGGAACACCTCCTGTGTGCTCTCAGTGTATGCTCGGTATGCAGTGGTGAACAAAACTTAATGGTCCATGCCCTTAAGGAGTTTGCAGAATAGTGAGAGAAGTGAGGGAGATATACATTTAAAAGAAATCACATTAATACATGCAAAATCATAGCTGTGACGAGTGCATCAGAGGAGAGTAGTACTTAGCTCTACAGGACTATACTGGTAAAATTTGACCATGTTAGGAAGCTCAGAGAAGTCTTCTAAATGGAGATCTGAAGGCCATGCAGAAAATTAGCCAGGTTTACAGTAGAAAATGGTCACGCAGAGAACCATGTGTGCAAAGCTCGGCCAGATGAAGGAGTATACCAGAGATCAACCTTTAGTGTGGGCATCAGGGTTTATGAGAGCTGCTGGTGCTGTGTGGCTGAACAAGTGGTGAAGTGCCCACAGTGCACAACATTCCTCAATGCTGTGTTCTCATTCTGAATAGGTATGAGCCATCAGGCATCTTCCTTGTTTCCACCGGCTATTCTCCCATCTGTCATCAGACTTCCTCCACTCATGATGTGGGCTTCCTCTCTCTCCACCTGCTCACCAGTGCTCTGTCGGCACCCCAGGGAAATAGGCATCCCTTCTCCTTTCCCAGGTGACCTCTCCATTTGGCCTTTCTTACTTCCCTACTGCATTATCCAGTGACTGCACTCAGTGAGCCTCTAAGTCTCTAGGGTGACTTATATCTGCAATTTAACTGATTTCTTCCCTTTGTTCATTAACACGCCCAGATGGCCCAGCTTAAAAAACAAACAAACACCCCCCACCCTCCTTCCCCTATTTCCCCCCAACTGCTGGGGAAAGATAGCAGGGGGAGAGATGCCAGATGTAGGTGATGGGGAGGAAGGCAGCAAATCACACTGCCACGTGTGTACCTATGCAACAATCTTGCATGTTCTTCAAATGTACCCCAAAACCTGAAATGCAATAAAATAAATGGGGAAAAAAAAAGTTTTATGAGACAAGTGGACATTTAAACACCAATTCCCCATTTGA
>NW_016107498.1:1675520-1707391 GCF_001604975.1 Cebus imitator
GCTGGGATTACAGGCACACGCCACCATGCCCAGCTAATGTTTTGTATTTTTAATAGAGACGGGGTTTCACCATGCTGACCAGGATGGTCTCGATCTCTTGACCTCATGATCCACCCGCCTCGGCCTCCCAAAGTGCTGGGATTACAGGCTTGAGCCACTGCGCCCGGCCGAAAAGTGTAATTTTCTTTTAAAAACATATTAAAGTAGAGTAAATATATTGTCAGTATTATTTTCATATATAAAGCTGATACAAAATATTGGAAGCTTGTACTCAAAGTTCTTAGTATTGTGGACAGGTTTATGCTAAATTAAATTATCTCTCCTTTCATACTTGGACTTTCTGTAATCAAGAGAATGTATCATTTAGATGACGGGGTAACATGCATACTGTGGCTAAGGAAAAGGTTTTCTTTGTAGGGCTAAGTAGCTACCAAAATAGCAACAGAACTTGGCCTCTTTTTTTTTTTTTTTGATACACAGTCTTGCTCTGTTGCCTAGGCTGAAGTGCAGTGGCACGATCTCAGCTCACCGCAACCTCTGCCTTCTAGATTCAAAATGATTCTCCTGCCTCAGCCTCCTGAGTAGCTGGAATTACAGGCACATGCCAGTGCACCTGGCTAATTTTTGTATTTTTTAGTAGAGACCGGGTTTCACCATGTTAGCCAGGCTGGTCTTGAACTAGTGATCCACCTGCCTCGGCCTCTCAAAGTGCTGGGATTACAGGTGTGAGCCACTGTGCCAGGCCAGAACTTGGTCTCTTTAACACAGTACTTTAACAGGCTGACTAGCCAGATCCCATGTTTAGGGTTAACAATATGCCTTCAGCAACTTTAGTGATAATATCCGGAGAGGCACAGAATAAATAAGCCAACGGTAAAGATGCCCTAACAATTATCCTCATTCCAGGAGTGCCACTGCTGTCTCAGAGTCCAGTTGCTTGGCATTTATTTACAAACATTCGGATGCCAATTCCCAGGATATTGGGAGGTTCAGACCCTGGCAGCCTGAACCATACTAACCAAATAAAAAAAAGATTTGATTTGTAAATCGGAATGTCAATGTCTTACAAGGAGAATTGACACTTTGATAAAAGACTATATTCCTTGTCACTCAATCTGTCCACCCTTTTCTTAGAAGGAAGCCTAATGCAGTGCTTAGCAGGAACTATAGTTGCCTGAATCTCTGAGCTGCTAGCCAAACAATAAATGGATTTGAAATTAGAATATTATTGCAGGAAGGGGAAAGAGGATAAAACACCCAGCGTTTTTTATTGCAAGCAAAATAAAACAGTGTTGCCTGAGTGACAAAGGGGAATTTATGGGAAAGGCATTGGGAACTGAATAGTCAGGACCCTGGAGAACCAGGCTTGAACCGGACTTGGACGCATGAGGTAGTAACCATAACCACTGAACAATCTGCTCAGTCAGTTTCCCAGTCTTTTTGACCCTCTGCTGGACTTGGCTTTCAAAATTTAATCAGCCTTTTAAAATTTCAATTAGCCCATATCTAGCATGTTTTTATATTATCTGGGAAGAATTATAAAGACTCTGCACTCAAAGAGGTAAGTATCAGAGATTATATATGAATGTCTACAGCACATATTAGACCAAATGCAGCTCATCAGGGCTGAGGCTTCAAAAATAAAGGGAGGACATGAGGGTAGAAGGATGGGGAAAGATTTCAAAGGACAAGCACTGCAAATGGGTGCTGGAGGTGGCAGGATTTTGTAGGGAAGTTGGAACTATTTCAAACTGGAATGAAATAATGACTATGGTACAGATGTAATAGTCTAACACGAGTCACCCACTTGGTTAAGCCCGTTCTTCTTCTCTGTGATTGTGTTAAGAGGGTTTAGCTAAGTGGAAAGGAAGTTTTTGCAGGTAAAGGCCCCTGTACTTTGGAGGGAGGAGAGTTATATTAGAGAGAAGGAAAGTTGGGGAAGGTGGCCATCCCCAGCAGAAAGACCCACACATTCCACTTCAAAAAAAAAAAAAAAAAAAAAAAAAAAAAAAAAAAAAAAAAAAAAAAAAAAAAAAAAAAAGCTTCTCTCTAAGTATCTGTTGGAGAGTGGCTGGCAGGTGACAAAACTGGAAGCAAAAAAACAAAGATGGTCTTTCCCTTGACTTCTCATCTCTAGGAAAGGGCTTGTTAGCCCTGCCCAGGCTGGGTGGGGGCTCAATACTACCGGTAGTGTCCAAAGGCACAAAATCTTATGTTAAGTGCCACTCACCCAGAAACAACTGTCTGGGTTTTGCACAATCGAAGTTTTAATATAGCGTGATCTGGTGAACATCAGATCCAATGTGGTTAGAAGAAAGCGTCAGCGTCAATGATATATTGTTCATTTTTTTATTCATTCATTCAAGCCTCTTCTATTTATTAACAGTGACTGCAGGCTCTATCTTCAATTGAGGCTAAAGGCTAGAGTAGAAAAAGTAGGATAAATCATTTCCTTTCATTGCCTTTGTTTTCTCATCTGTAAAATAAGAAGTTGCAGTTTAATGCCTTTGCTTTGCAATGTTTCTTATGCTTAACGAACTTACACATGAAGTCAGGAGCAGTTTGCCCCCTGTATGAGCCAGAGGCACAGTGACAGGGGTTGAAGCTCAGTAGGATGAATGCTGCTGCTTTTCCTCTACCTCCTTGAAGTTAGGGACCCTCTGAAAGGTGCCAGGGATGCAGCAGCCCTGTGCAAATGAGAGGTCTGGTATTTGCCAGAAGCTTTAGCATAATGCAAGGAGAAATAGTGCATGAATGATGTGATGGGATTATTGCTGACCATGAATTTACTGCCCAATTAGTGAGGTGGTGTTTTGTGAGGGTTTCATTTAATTGGGACTTTCCTGAGAAGATCTAGGTTTAACATTTTATGTTGATTTTATCCCAGGAGACTGTAGGGCAGCATGCTGAATTTCAACAACGTTTTGCCAAACAAAGATCTTCCTCACTGACTTTTGATTCCCCTTTCCCTGCAATGTGCTTCTGCATTTCTCTCCAAAGCCTCTGTTGAAGATTCTTTGCAACCAAAGACAGCATCCATGTTTAGAATTGTTCAGTGTCTGGGGTATTTGTTTCTCTGTATTTAAGTAACAGTACATGTTCATGGGAAGATTTTTTTTTCAAGTTACTGGTCTGGAAACCCCTTGGGATTCAAGGTCCAGCCCATACATGTCTTGATACCTCCCCTTCTCAATCCCAACATCTCCTGCCATGCTGCTTGCTAGTAGGAGGAGCTTAACAAATTTCTTCAAAGGTGACATCTCAAAGGTCTTTATAGGCATAAATTGTGGGCTTCGATATAAATGCTGGACTTAGATGAGGTATTTGTCTGTTTTCATGCTGCTGATAAGGAGGTACCCGAGACTGGGCAATTTACAAAAGAAATTGGACTCACAGTTCCACATGGCTGGGGAAGTCTCACAATCATAGCAGAAGGTGACAGGCACGTCTCACATGGCAGCAGACAAGAGAAGAGAGCTTGTGCCAGGAAACTCCCATTTTTAAAACCATCAGATCTCATGAGACTGATTCATTATCACAAGAACAGTGTAGGAAAGACCCGCTACCATAATTCAATCACTCCCACTGGGTTCCTCTCAGGACATGTGGGAATTGTTGAGATTTAAAATTTGGGATGAGATTTGGGTGGAGACATGGCCAAATCAGATCAGATGAGATGCAGAGGATGCCTGGGAGACTGAATAATGGTTTCCAAAGGATTTAATGTCCTTAAATAGTTTTTTCTCCCAACATAGTTTTTTTGAAGTTTAGCAGCATGAGACTTCTAAATTGGTGGATGAAGAACCAGGGAAAGATAGAAACTGGCTTTTGTATAATGTGGGGCTCAGTTAAGTATTCAAAGTTCCAAGGAGGCGATTCAGGCCTCCATTTCATATCTTTCATGATTAGAGAGCAGAGCTCATATCAATCCCAGGCCCTTCCACTTTGTAGATCAATTGCTCTATCTTTTGGTAGCTTCAACCAAGGCCTATCTTATGAAATATTCCATTGTTCAGATCAGAGATGTGGTAGTAAAAATTAACTATAAAATACTGTTTTCTATTATGCAAGTAGTTGGCAACTTTTTTTTAAAATTTTTTTTTGAGATAGAATTTTGCTTTTGTTGCCTAGGCTGGAGTGCAATGGTGTTATCTAGGCTCACCACAACCTCTGTCTCCAGGGCTCAAGCGATTATCCTGCCTTAGCCTCTGGAGTAGCTGGAATTACAGGCATGCACCACCACACCCAGCTAATTTTGTACTTTTTAGTAGAGCTGGGGTTTCTCCACATTGGTCAGGCTGGTCTTGAACTCCTGACCTCAGGTGATCTGACTGCCATGGCCTCTCAAAGTGCTGGGATTACAGGCATGAGCCACTGCGCCCAGCTGGGCGACCTTTTAAAAATTGGAAACATAGAGAAAAAAAGTTTATTCCTAATAACCAGAGCCTCAGTGAATTAAAATTACTCAGGTTTCCTACTGATGCTACATGCCCATTGAATGTCAGCTGGGGACTCTGGCCTGCTTTAGTCTCACTCTGGATCCTGGCTGAGATACCACAGCTTTCTAGAATATTGTGGCAGAGGAAAAGAGAGTTTTGCATCTCATACCCACATCTCATGCCACTTCTGCAGAAGTGACAGTCACTTTTCCTCCTAACCATCTAGTCAAAGCTTGTAACCATACCTCCACTTAACAAGAGGTTTGGAAAGTGAAATTCTGCCAGGTAGGGAAAGGTATATGAACAGTGGTAAGGGCTACCACACCGGAGAATAGCTCCTTTCATCTGCCTCTCTCTGCAGCCTGCGTCCCTAGTCCATGTGCTCTACTGCTCCAGTGCCCACCACTGCTTGACCCTGCCTTTGTGTATGTCAGTATCATACACAAAGTCAGTATCATCAAGAAAGACCATGACTGGTAGCTCTACCGGATGGATAGAACCCTTTTGCATCAGATATTCACCCTGTGCCTAAGCAGCAGTGTCTCGAAGAGTGGGGGTAGGTCTGTGGTTCCTATCAGGCAGCAGGAGTTCTGGAGACATGAAAAGTATTTCTAGGACTCCCATTCTGCCTTGTTGTCTCTACCCATCCTTGGCAATTTCTTCCATCTTGACTTCTGTCCTTCTGGCTTCTCCTTCTTATCACTGTGGTCCACATATGGGGACAGCGTCCAAGTTCTTTCCCACCAGCTCCTCAGTCCTAGAAAAATCAGACGTGGTTAAGTACCAGAGCACAAAAGGCATTTAGTGCTGCTCTGCTCCCAAGTCAACTGATTCTATCAGTTTCACTTTAGCCAGCCATACCTCCTTGGTTACATATGAAGTATCTGTATATAACTTAGTATCGTGCTTTTTCACATTATATTTTGATTTTTATCAGATCGGAAACCCTAAATTCACAAGCATTTGGTGTTAACCATAACTTGGTGTTAACCAAGTTCACATTTGGGCTTTTTAATTTCTGTAACCAGAGGATTAAATGCTATTTTTGTAGTAAGACTTCTATTTATCTGTCCAGGCTTAAGGGCTCCTGTTCTTTTTAAGTTGTTAAATTTTATCAGATCGGGGGAAAAGTGTGTGTGGCTTTCCTAATGTAAGATAGGGATATCGAAACCAGGGCAGAGAAATGTTTTCTGTGACCAACCAGGCAGGGCAAGGCACCGAAGGAGCAATGACTTAGTCATTAGTTCAGACAGAAGGCCACTCCTTTTCAGGCTGAGGCTGCGGAGAGGCCAGGCTCAAAGGGCAAGAGGGCCGTCTGCAGGCAGCGCCGCCGCGGCTACCTGGAAGCCCAGCAAGTCCCCTGAGTTTTGCGGGTGCCTGGGCTAACCATCTGCAGCGACCCGTCCGCAGCCCGCGGGGCCACAAACACCAGCCCCGGGACAGGAGGACGTCGTCGGCCCGCTGACCAGGGATACGCCCGCGGGTGCCGCTGAGCCACAGCCCCGAAGCGGGCGCCCGCGCCCAGGTACCGCGCGCCACGGCACCTGCCCGGGCGTCCCCGCGCCTGGGGCGGGGCTTCCCGCGTCCCCTTTAAGAGGCCGCATCACCCGCCCTTGACGTCAGAGTGTCTCTCCGCAGGAGCCCGTGCCCCGCTCGGCTCCGCGCCCTCGCGCCCACAGCCCCGGCGGCGGCACGACCAGCGGCGGCCAGGAGAGCGCGCCGCCCCGCCGGCCCTCCGGTCCCGCTCCGCCGCCGCCTCCCGCCCGCACCGCAGCCGCCCGCGCGGCCTCCTGCACCATGTCGGTGGCCGGGCTCAAGAAGCAGTTCCACAAAGCCACTCAGGTAAGAAGCGCGGCAGGTGCGTCCCGCGCAGTCCGGGGCGAAGCTGCGAAGGGCGCGCTCGACGCTGGCCGTCCGGCGGCAGCTCGGGGACCCCGGCACCGCGCCTCGCCCGCGCCGGCCGCGCCCCGCCTCGCCTGCCGCGGCGGCTCGGGGCATCCCCAGGCTGGGCGTCCGCCCTCGGTTCCCCGCCCCCGGCTCGGTGCGCGCTGCCCGCCCGCGGGTCCCCGGCGTCCCGCCTGGTAGCGCTGCCCGCCACCCCCGCACCACCTCACCACCGCGCTGCGGGAAGGGGACCGGCGCTGCACTGCTGCCGCGGAGCGCAGGTGCCCGTGCGGCGCGGCGGGAGATTATGTAAAGTCGCCTCTTCCCGGGTGACCTTGCGGAGTCGGTGCGCCCGGCTGTCCCGGGATGTGTCGGCACGAGCGGTGGCCGCACTGGGGGTGGCGGCGCGGAGGCCGGAGGTCTGCGCTCTTCTCCCTTCCCCGGTGGTCAGAACCCTCCTTCCCCGCCGCCCGCAGGCTCCGGAGGAATGGGAGGCTGGGGGCTTCCTTTAGGGACCCGCATACATTAACTTTTTCCTGGAGAACTAGGTCGTGAACTCCTTTGAGGCCAGGGCATGACCAGCAGTCTGCGGGTCTTAAATATTTCCCTTGAGTTTTGCAGCCTTAGCTTAACCAAATTATTGAAGACTTAAAATCATCTCGTATTTTAAATAGTTTTTAATGAACCTTTGACATCTTAGATGTACCCATTGTTCTTCATGGGGTTAGTACACTGTGATTGTAGTAAAACAAATTAACCTAGATTCTAATAATTAAAATCATTGGACTCGAAGAATTTTACATAGGGACAAATAAGTGAGTACTTACGCTGTGACCTATTTCTTACATAATGTGTTGTGATTACTAATTTTTTATCCTTCTAAAATAGGTTCAAATTTACGGGATCTCTAGCCAAGGGTTTTGATGACTTAACTTGAAATGTTTTTCATAATTTAGTGTTAAATATTTTTTCATCGGTTAGCCTTAATTAATGAGCTTTCTCATAATTTCTCAGAAGTAATGAGGTTTTTCCTAGGCTACCACAATGGCAGCCCCGTTATAAACCACATCCAGAAAAGATGAGGGTTATGTTTTACAGAACCTTGATTAACTTATGGTGACAGATGCAGCATGAAATTCACATCGTGTGTGTGTGTGTTTGCACACATGTGCATCATCTTTGTCCCCATAGACTTGCCTTTATAGAATCAATTATATCTGTCAACTTAGGTAATTAAGTAAGACGTTCTGTAAAAATGTTTCTTAATGTCATTATTCTTGCTTTTCTATTATAATTGAAATTTTCTGTGACTGCTCCACCAGACATGTTTGTGAATGTAAGTGCTTTGTTTGTTGATGTAGTTTGGAAGGCTTCGAATAACTGTATACTTCAAGTTCTTTCATGTTCACCAAACCAAGCATGTGTGCTGCCCAGGAATTCTCTGGCATAACTTCTTCAATATTACTAACCTTTTTGATTTCTCTGCTGGTCACTTCGACACTGGATTTACCAACATGACATCTTTTTTCCACTTTGATCCTAAAGATTTCTTTTGCAAAGCTTAGTGGCCTCAAAGGCAATTAGGAGTCTTGGCTTTGGAGTGGGAAGGGCTAAGGTTTGAATCCTGCCTCTGCTGCCTCTGACCTTGAGAGATTTATTTAACTTCTGAATCTGTCCTTGTTAAGTGATCAAAATATCCATTTCTCAGGGTTGAGGTGAAGAGAAATGAGTGTGTAGGACACATGTAAAAAGTGTCCAATAGATGATAGTTATTGACATTAAGGATAATTTTATTAGTATAAAATACTATCCTTTATGCTATGGAAGTTACCCAAGCTAGACCTTTTAGTTTTTCCAAAAATAGTCAGAGGGCTCCATTTCAGCTGAATCTTGAAGTTCTATGTAGCTCTAAAGTGTAGAAAAAATAATTTGAATTGTGTTAGGAAAGAACTTAAAAGGTTGGAGAAGGTAAGCATGTGATGCGATATGGTTTCTATTTGTCACACTGAATCCAAATGCAGAATCACCATCGTTGTCTTTCTTTTACTGAAAAGCCTTTTATTTGAAAGGTGAAGTAGCACATAATCTCTTATCCATAGCTTAGCGTAGCATACTCCTAGAAAGGCTAAGGCACAGCTAACTGTTCTTTGCCTATGTGTATATTTAGAAGAGTATGTAAAGCCTGTGTTATGGTTTGCGTGTGACAAAAAAATTAAAGAAATAGTCATGTCCTACTTTTGTAGCCATTTATTTCCATGCAGGTTCATGAACCTGATGTAATCTGCAGAGGAAGCTTCAGACCTAGAATTACTTCCTTTTGAGAACTGACTTGCTGGGTGATATAGCCTAGGTTTATTTATTTATTTTTTGAGACAGAGTTTTGCTGTTGTCACCCAGGCTGGAGTGCAATGGCGCCATCTTGGCTCACTGCAACCTCCACCTCCCGGGTTCAAGCAATTCTCCTGCCTTAGCCACCGGAGTAGCTAGGATTACAGGTGCCTACCACCATGCCCAGCAAATTTTTGTATTTTTAGTAGAGACAAGTTTTAGCCATGTTAACTAGGCTGGTCTCGAACTCCTGACCTCAGCCTCCCAAAGTGCTGGGATTACATTCATGAGCCACCACACCCAGCCTGGTTTTATAAGTGGAAGGCGCCTATTCAGGCAAAAGTTTCTTTCTATGGAATTGAGCTTTTTTTGCATGTGTTAGTAAGGGATAATATTTATGTTAATAAAACAGTATACTTTACTGTTTGTACTTGGAGTTTCTGATTAAATGAGTCACAACTGTTGTCTTATGTTAGAATTGATTATTTCTACCTTGTTGCTGACAGTTATTTTCAATATATTTACAATTTGGAGGTAAAAGCAATCTTATGCCAAGTAAAACTTATTAGAGGAGAAAATCCTTTCTGCACGAAAATATATAAATATAGCAAAAATTGATCCTATTTTCATATACTTCATTACTTAATTGCTCATAAAGATACAATTTACTATGTAATTAGCATAAAGTATTCTTTTTTTACTGCAGTAAAGGGCAAATGTGTGTTACTCTATTTTTAGTGAGTTTTATTCATATTGAGATTTCATTTTACAAAAGTCGTGTCAATTTTTTTCACTTGTTTTAAACTGACAGCAGCTTAGGTAAAAATAGCTGTTTCCAATGAATATGAAGCTTCTACAAAATCTGCACTTTAAAAAACTCACTCTATCATGCATATGGTGTATACACATTTTGCTTTATAATAACATGTAAAAGTAAAGTAAAATATATTAAGTCATTTTATGAGTGTGCTGGAGCTGCTGTAACAAAGTACTACAAGCAGTGGTTTCAGCAACAGAAATGTATTGTCTCCCACTTCTTGAGACAAGCACACTTGAAGTCTGAGACCCAGGTGCCAGGAGGGCCACAAGCCCTCTGTCAGTATGAGGCAGGATCTATTCCAGGCTTTCTTAGCTCTGGTGCTTTGTTGGTTATCTTTGGCCTTCCTTGGCTTGTAGATACGTCACTTGGTCTCTGCCTGCATGGTCACATGGCATTCTCCCTGTGTCTCTCAGTGTCCTAATCTCCCCATTTTATAAGGACCCCAAGTCATATAGGATTGGGCAAGCCTATCCCACTCCACTATCACTTCATCTTAAGGAATTATATCTGTAATGCCCCTATTTCCAAGTAAGGTTGCATTCCGAGCTATTGTAATTAGGACTTTAATATCAATTTTGGGAGGGGCACAGTTCAATCCATAACAGTCATTATTTGCGTAAAAGGATTAACCACAGTATTCTATATTTGATTCAGCATCTAAGAGGACAATTCAGTCTGTAAATAACATATAACTTTCTATTACATTCAAAAAGACACACTTTCTTCTTTTTTTAATGAGTTGGTTAGCATATTGCTAAGGTCTGAATGTGTCCCCCTAAAATACGTATGTTGAAACTTGACTACCAATATGACAGTATTGAGAGATGGGCCTTTAGTAGGAGATTAAGTCACAGGGGTTCTCATGATTAAGTCATAAATGGGATTAGTGTTCTCAAAAAAGGTTGAAGGTGTCACTCTGTCCCCTTCCACTGTGTGAGAGTTTAGCAACAAGGGACCATCTTTGATGCAAAGGGTGGGCCCTCGCCAGGCACACGATCTGCTGGTGCCTTTATCCTGGACTTCCTAGCCTCCCAAACTGTATTTATAAGTTACTCATTGTACGGTATTTTATTAGTAGACCGAGACAGAAATATACCTATTATAAACTGCGTTTTGTGGTTTTTTAAAATGATAAAATTAATTTGGGTAGGCTGGGTTTCATGATACTGTCTGGTATGTGCTTATCTGTGACACTTGGATTCCTTAATGGGGAAAATTTCATTATGTTTGTGTTCTGTGTCCTTTTGTTTTACCTAATTTCCTCATTCAGAATGCTGTATTTTATATAGATGCTTTGCTCAGGAGACCATTACATAAATCTTTCATGCATTTGTTGATTTGGTGAGATGTGAAACTTAAAAGTATTGGATTAAATAGTTATGACTTTATCTCAGTGAGATTCTCAGTTTCTTAATTGCCTCTAAGCAGTCCACTCTCGGCTGCCTTTAAAATCTTGGCTGTGGCTTGTTGCTTGACCCAGGATTTCCACACCTGTACCCTTTCAGATTCTTAGCCAGTGTCTGTAATGGGCTGCTAGGGGCCTATATATTTTATAAAATTATAAGTCATGTTTTGTACATGCACTTTTCTGAGGGAGAATGTCGTTAGCCTATTACCAGCTTCTTAAATAAATCCCTAATTGCTGTCCCTCCCCTCAAAAAGTAAAAATATCGCGGAGCGTGGTGGCTCATGCCAGTAATCCCAGCACTTTGGGAAGCTGGGGCAGGAGGATCCCTTGAGGTCAGGAGTTCAAAACCAGCTTGCCTAGTGTGGCGAAACCTTGTCTCTACTAAAAATACAAAAAGATTAGCCAGATGTGGTGGCAGGTGCCTGTAATCCTAGCAACCCAGGATGCTGAGGCAGGAAAATCGCTTGAACCAGGAGGCAGAGATTGCAGTAAGCTGAGATGCTGCCACTGCACTCCAGCTTGGGCAACAGAGTGAGACTCCATCTCAAGAAAAAAAATTGATCATGTCATAAGGAGAAAATGGGTGTTTCTTACAATACCCTCACTCCAACAGTTCTGTTACTGGGCTTTAGGATGCGTAATCAAAATGCAGCCTTCTCTGCATTAATTTTAGCAGCAATCAAATATAAAAAACCATTCCAGAGGTGTCAGGATTGAATGAAGATAATGCTTGTAAGAGTGCCATGCTTGCATAATAAGGATCAATTTAACCATGTAAAACAAAATGTTATTAATAAGCTTTAAGTCATCTATGTGATGATATACTGGCGCATGGGCCTGTGGGGATATGAAAAGAAAGTGGTGACTGAAAATGATTTCCCTCTAGCCTGAGAGTCCTCCTGATTGAAGTTTTTGTTGTTGAAACAAGTTATATTTTTGCAAGCTTTTCCCCCCCGAAGTGATTCTTCAATGTTTTAAATTTTTTTATGAATTTTTGTTTCAGTGTACTTGGAAAATTTTAAGGTAGCCTGCAAATTAATTAGAAGTATACTAGAAAATGGCAAGACTTGGTTGGGGCAAATGGTGACTGCTTTGAGGACAGATGTCATTGTGGAAGGGAGAGGTTTAATATTCAGGGGAGGGGAGCTGAAGCTTGCAGAGCAAATTCCATTCTGCCAAGCCTCTTTTGCTGCATACAGAGTCTCAGGGCGTCAAGCAACTTGAGGGCTTTCTTCAGAGGAATAGCTTGAGGCAGAGGAGAAAGAAGGGCAGGACACACTGACAAATGAATCTCGATAATTAGGTGAGAAGATGGAGTTTAAGAACTGCTTCAGACTTCAAAGTGGATACCTGGTGGGGCTTTCTAGGGATGAGCAGTCCTGAATTTAAGGCCAGATAGGGAAGATACTAAGTGGGGAAGATGTCAGTGGATTTTTTTTTTTTTTTTTGAGACAGAGTTTTACTCTTGTCCAGGCTGGAGTGCAATGGCATGATCTTGGCTCACTGCAACATCCGCCTCCTGGGTTCAAGCGATTCTCCTGCCTCAGCCTCCCGAATATCTGAGATTACAGGCATGTGCCACTACGCCCAGCTGATTTTGTACTTTTAGTAGAGACAGGGTTTCTCCATGTTGGTCAGGCTGCTCTCAAACTCGCGGCTTAAGGTGATCTGCCCGCCTTGGCCTCCCAAAGTGTCGGATTACAGGCATGAGCCACTGCACCCAGTCAGAAATCGGAGTTTTTGGCCTTTCTTTCCCCTTTTTGTTCTTTTAATCCTTTGTACACTTATCCTGTATTCTTTTAGGTAGTGGTCAGTGAGGTGTAGCCACAAGAGGGGACACAGGAGAGGCTCAAGAAAACAAAGTTTTCTTGTAACTGTACAGTTACTGTACTCACAGGTCTTAGAATGGCAGAATCACTGTACAGGAGAATAGGAGGGGGGCACATATTGGGTGGAGGTGGTGGCCCTGAGAGCAGGATCAGCTAAGCAGTTGGGAAACAGGTGGGAGTGGAGAGAGCAAGGACTGTGGGCAAATTCCTTTACTAGCAATCTTGGTGCAGTTCACAGGAAAAGGTGGGAGGGGATTTCATTGGTGCATTTTTGTGCATGTGATGAATTTGTGTTGGTGCATTGGTAGGCCATGGTCAGAAGGCAGAGAGGTGAACTTGTGGTAGGGGCCAGCTTTATCACACTTGTACACCTGGTTACTTGGGTGGAGTGTTCACAGTTAGTGTGTGTGGGAATGAGTGTTGAGACAGTAGGAGACACCATATGAAGCTTTGAAACTTTGTAATACAACCCTTCCAGGTGTTTTTGGTTTAGAATTTTTTTGTTTCCCTAAGCACTTAAGGAGCCCAAAAGCTTAAGAATGATGTACATGGTATCTGATGGATAATAAAGACTAAGAAGAGAGCTATAGCTATACTTATTAAAATGCCATGATTGTGAGACCCTGCCAAGTCTTTTGCATTGTACCGACAAAATGTTTTCGTGCTGTACTAAATCATTAGCTGATGACAAATGCTTTAGGAAGTAACTTCATTATTTTTGAAGGTTTTACATTTAGTACAACTTCTAAATTGCAAATATGATGTTGTAGTTGCTTTGCCCTAATCTCCCTCCCCCATCCCCTGAGTCAAATTGCAGATAGTATAGATGAATATGGAGAAGCTGTGTGTAGTACTTGTGAAGAACCCACAGTTCCATGGAGATTTGCTTGGATACTTAGGACTCTGAAGGACCTCTAGGCAGTGTTTTCTGGCTTTTTTTGAATTATGATATATATATATAAAAGACATATCTTTTTTATAGTTGAAACTGACCTTTCCCCATAGATCCGAATGGGAATAGTATTATAATGCTAAGAGATACCTCAATATCAAGGTATGTATTAGTCTGTTCTTATGCTGCTAATAAAGACATACCCGAGACTGGGTAGTTTATAAAGGAAAGAGGCTTAATTGACTCACAGTTCTGCATGGCTGGGGAGGCCTCAGGAAACTTACAATCATAGTGGAAGGGGGATCAAAAATGTCCTTTATGTGATGGCAGCAAGGAGAAGTACAGAGCAAAGTGGGGGAAAAGCCCCTTAAAACCATCAGATCTCATGAGAATTCACTCACTATCACAAGAACAGCATGGAGGTACCTACCCCCATACCCCCATGATTCAATTACCTCCTACCAGGTCCCTCCCATGACACATGGGGATTATGGGAACTATAGTTTAAGATGAGATTTGGGTGGTGACACAGCCAAATCATATCACGGAATAATGCTTGAATGAAACATAAAGCAGATAGTCAGCCTGTGCTTTTAAATGTACAGGAAATCGACTGGGCTCCATAGCTCATGCCTGCAATCCCAGCACTTTGGGAGGCCAAGGCAGGCGGATCACTTGAGGAGTTTGAACCAGCCTGGCCAACATGGCAAAACCTGTCTCTACTAAAAATAAAAAAATTAGCCAGGCTTGGTGGTGTGCATCTGTAATCTTAGCTACTCGGGAGTCTGAGGCAAGAGAATACCTTGAACCTGGGAGGTAGAGGCTTCAGTAAGCCAAGATCATGCCATTGCACTCCAGACTGGGCAACAGAGTGAGAGTGTCTCAAAAAAAAAAAGTACGGAAAATAATGTCCATAGTGAACACTCCCACTGAGGAAAGGAGAGAATGGGAGTCAGGACAGCTATTGTCCATAACAGTGATGGCATCCCGCAGGGGGACATTATGAAGTCCCCTGCCCAGCAGCAGAGGAAGTTCCTTGGTTATACAATCTGGCTCTGCAATCTGGGAAGAACTCTTTTGTTCTTATATATATTTGGCCAGATCTAAGAAGGGCGAGAGGAAATGTGCACCCTTTGGGAACTGCATAACTTTTTCAGTCAACTTCCTGTTTATTTAAATTTGAGGATTGTTTTACAGTCACAGGCTTTTAACTACTCATGGTTGATTTGAGTAATGGAATTTCTTTAGAAACTTAATAGGCTTCTGGCCATGCATGGTGGCTCGCACCTATAATCCTGGCACTTTGGGAGGCTGAGGTGGGCAGATCATTAAGGCCAGGAGTTTGAGACCACCCTGGCCAACATGGCGAAGCCCCTTCTCTACTAAAACCACAAAAATTAGCCAGGCATGGTGGTGCATGCCTGTAGTTCCAGCTACTTGGGAGGCTGATGCATGAGAATTTCTTGAACCTTGGAGGCGGAGGTTGCAGTGAGCCAGATTGCAACACTGTACTGCAGCCTGGGCAGTAGAGCAAGACACTGTCTCAGAAACAACAACAACAACAAAAAACAGAAAAACTTCAACTTAATAGTCTTCCGATATATGTTTTCTTCTTCTCAGTTTCATTTGCCACTTTCTATGATGGAAATTCTTTTTTAGATCTAATTTTATACCAGTAGACTTGGCTGTGTTACTCTGAACTTAGCGCCTGGTACTTTGGCTTAGCCAAGAAGTCTTAATGGTGCTTTGTTGCTTAAAGTCCTTTTCATTTATATTTCCTGTTATTTGCTTCAGAGAATCAGGATGACCCTGGATGGGTTCTGCCATCTTAGCACATGGTTTTCAACGTTGCCAAAGGGAAAGAGTATGTTTTAACAAGCATGGGAGATATTCATGAGCCAGGCCTGGAAAAGGAATGTAGTAGACAGAATGCTATGACTCTCAGTGACTCTTGCTCTTGTGTAGTCTCCTCGCCTTGGTGTGGCGAGGAGATGATATCAATTTGAAAAGATATCATTCCTGAGAATTTAACTTTATAAGACTAAAGGGAAGATTAGATGATTGGATTTAATCTAATCCCATAAGTCCTGAAAAAGCAGGATATTTTCTCTGGCTGGTAGCGGAAGGAAAAATTAGAGAGGCTGGAAGTGTGAGCAGGACTGGACATGCTGTTGTTGCCTTAAAGAGGGAGAGGCCATGTGAGTAGGAATTCAGGTAGCCTCTAGGAGCAGAGATCAGCTCTTGGATGACAGCCAGCAGGGAAAATAGGGACCTTAGACCCACAACCTTAAAGAATTGGACTCTGCCAAGAATCTGAGTTCTTCCCGCAAGCTTCCAAATAATAGACCAGTCTAGGCAATGCCTTGATTTTGGCCTTGTGAGGCTCTAAATGGGGAGCTCAGATAAGCTGGCCCTGACTTCTGGTTTATAGAATTATAAGATAATAAATGGGTATTGTTTATGTTTGGTTGACTGGAACTTGTAACGTGGCCCCTCTATGGTACACCCAAGAGAAAAGGAAGAAGGCAAGTGTAGCCTAGCCATGTGCCCCGGATGTAAAAGTGGGTTTTTGGTTAAAAAGCTAGCAGTTTTTGTTATTTCTTACGTCTATAATTAATTTGTTGTGTGTCTGTTTATTAACTTATTTGTGAGCTTGTAAATGTATGTATAGGTGCATGTCCATATGCACATACACAACATATATATACATGTATGAATTTTAAGAATTTTAAGTCTAGTTTGCTGAATAAGTCTTTTCTTATTACATAAGGCTCAATATGTTCCATGTGACTTTTGAGACCGCATTTCATTCTGTCACCAAGGCTGAAGCGTAGCGGCTCGATCACAGCTCACTGCAACCTCAATCTCCTGGGCCCAAGCAATCCTCCCACCTCAGCCTCCAGAGTAGCTGGGACTGCAGGTGTGTGCCACTATACCTGGCCCATATGCCTTTTTATTATATTTTATAGGGTTTTTTTTTTTCTACAGTGCTTGGGCTTTTTTTTTTTTTCACTCTTGTTGCCCAGGCTAGAGTGCAAATGCACTATCTTGGCCCACAGCAACTTCTGCCACCCATGTTCAAGTGATTCTCCTGCCTCAGCCTCCTGAGTAGCTGGGATTACAGGCATGTACCACCACACCCAGCCAATTTTGTAATTTTAGTAGAGATGGGGTTTCTCCATGTTGGTCAGGGTGGTCTTGAGCTCCTGACCTCAGGGATCTGCTTGCCTTGGTCCTTCTAAGTGCTGGGATTACAACTGTGAGCCATCACACCTGGCCTGAGCATTTTGATATTTAGATGTTTTTCTTTCATGAGGCACAAGTTTATTTCTGTGGCCCCTGATCAGGTGTTTTTTTTTTTTTTTTTTTTTTTTTTTTTTTTTTTGTTTTTTTTTTTTTTTTTTTTTTTTTTTTTTGGCTGATCAGTTTTAAACAGTGGCACTGTTAAGTACTTGCTAGGTAATACCTTAGCTTGTTAGCTTGGTGGGCTGGTAGAACAGTGACAGCTTCACAAACCTTGGAATGGAGAGACTATAGATCTGCAAAGAAGTTTTTGAATTCTTAGTCTCTAACAGTGTGGCAGGGATTTCAGTGAGAGTAGAGGAGTTGACCATTAACCTAGCATCTGTTTTTGTGCTTGGGGAAGGCTGATGCCAGCACAGACAGTGAAATGCCCTTACCTAGTACAGGCACGTCAGATGGTTACGTGTTATTTTGAAGTTGTTCATTAAGCTATTGAGGATTGCAGATTTGTGTAGCACACTTGAATTGTGTTGTGGTGTAAGCAGCAGGGGTGAGGATGGTCATGGGCTCCTTAGCATGTGGGCCACTTTCTGTGATGTGTTAGCCCTGGGTTCTTTGATGTGATTCATGGATCCTTAGCCCTGAATGGTTTTTTAGGTACGCTGGCTAAAGGAAGTGCCAGACATAATTTGGAAAGTATGAGGTCTGGAACCCTGAGATATATTTTAGGGACTTGGTGTCAGTTGAACAGCTTGGTCAGGGAGAGAATATTGTGGCCTGGTTTTATGCCTGAGTGGTAAGTAAGCTGAAGGGGAGGTGTCCTGTAGAAACGGATTACAGGGTGGACATACCTCTCACTTCCGTTGTCATTTTCTGCATGTACTACTCACTGAGGTGACCCTAATGTGCTTCTTTCTGTTGAGTTAACGTTGTGTACAGTGGCTTGATATTTGTATTTATACCATTCATTATTTCGCTGGTTAAGCGGCTGCATCTGGGCAAGGAGGACCTATAGACCCTTTGCTGTGGCCATTCCACATCATCATCATCATCTAATACACTGGCTAAAGGAAGTGTTTTCTGGAGCTGTTCATCAATACTGTTGTTAAGAGTTTACTGATGAATGTTACTAGCCTGTTAACCAGAGATCTTCTTGTGCTCAACTTTGTACTTGAGTTCTGTCTCCCATTTCACTTTTTTATTAAGTTTAACAAACATGAATTTGTTTCTTTTCCATTCTTCTCATACATTATGTTCTATGTATTTTGGGCCCTTTGAAGCTCATAATTCTAAAATCTTTGGATTTTTCACTCATTTGGTCATTATAGTAATCTTGAATACAGTCCAAATTTTCCAGAGTTGTCTGTAGTGTTCATCATCCCCGTGTTCTAGACATGGAAAGCTCCTTTTTCCTAGCTCCGAGAAAAGCTAGAAAGATGTCATTCTTTACATGACTTAAATCGTTCAACAGATGTTTTTGTGATCGTTAAGATGCATTTAATTTATTTTTGTTTTGTTTTTGAGACAGGGTCTCACTCTGTCGCAGTGGCGTGATCACGGCTCACTGCAGCCTCCTCCTCCTAGGCTCAAGCCTCCCTCCTCAGCCTCCCAGGTAGCTGGGACTACAGACTCACGTCACCACTCCTGGCTAATTTTTGTAGTTTTTGTAGAGACAGGGTCTTGCTATGTTGCCCAGGCTGGTCTTACACTCCTGGACTCAAGCGATATGCCTGCCTTGGCCTCCCAAAGTGCTGGGATTATAGGCATGAGCCATTGCACCTGGCTAATGTTTAGTTCATTTTCTGCAAGCTCTTTCAGCTACTTCCTGTGTCTGAAGACATACAGATTTAAAGCATTTTGATACATTTTCACCAAAATATTACCTTACATGAAAGGACGTGTCTTAAACAGAAAACTTATCATAAAATCACTGTTATCAATTGTTTTCCTTAATCAATGACTATTACCTCCTCCACTTTTATGAAGCAGTGAGTTATGCTGATATTATGTGATATGTACCAGTTTGCCCTTTGTAATATCCAAATTACCTAAATGCTTAGTGTTGTCTCCCCTCCTGCGCCTTCCAAAAAAGGTCGACTCCTCAGAGGTAAATTTGCATTTACTCAGGAATAGGGGTTGCAACCTGGGTAGCAGTCAGAGATTGCACCACCCAAGAGGGGCAAGGGGACTATTTATAAGAACTTATTTAGATTCCATAAATTGCTTGTCCCATTATTTCATTGGTGTATTGAACTTCTTTGTTCAATAGGTACATTTGTACCTATTGAAAAGGGTACATTTGTGTCAGTTAGTCAGGAAAAACCTTTATACAGAGTGTTTGTAAAGATTAGGACCAGTTTTACTTGTACTGTGTAGTGCTGAGAGCATGGTTGTTTGTGAAGTAATGTTTTCCACAGTTCCTTTTTGGGTCTCCAAGTTCATCAGCAGTTTGACATGCTTGTGAGTAGCCCTAGATGGAATTACTGGTGTAAAACCTGGAACCTTACTAAGCTCATAGTGTCCAATAAAACTGTGTCCAGTGGTTGTTGCTATGAATGATTCAAGTGAACGTAGGCATTTTCTGTAGGATCTTTCCATGTGATTATGGTGGAATAATTTGACTGTTTCATAAGTATATCGTTCAGTTGTATCTTCCTGACATTTTGTCCATCTTTATTCATGTTTGCTGACTGCATTAGGATTCTCCAGCAAAACAGAACCAATATGATATCTAGATATATGAGAGGAATTTATGATGGGAATTGGCTCATGTGATTATGGAGACTAAATCCTGCAGTATGTTTTCTACAAGCTGGAGAATGAGGAGAGCCGGTGGTATAATACAGTCCAAGTCCAAAGGCTTGAGGACCTGGGGGTTGCTGGTGTAAGTCCCAAACCCAAGGGCTCAAGAATCTGGAGTTCTGATGGCAAAGGGCAGGAGAAGATGGAAGTTTTGCTGAATAAGAAAGAGCAACTTTGCTTTTTGTTCTTCCCAGGCCCTCAAGCGATTGGATGGCGGCTGCTCTCAGGGCTTCCTTGCTCAGCCTACTGATTCAGATGCTGCTAATCTCTTCTGGAAACACCCTGCCAGACACACTCAGAAATATTTTGCCAGCTATCTGGGTATCCCTTAACCCAGTTAAGTTGACACATAAAATTAATCATCACACTGACTCATCTTAAAATCATTGAATCACTTTCTTAAATGGAAAAATCACTATCGATTATCATACAAAACAAATTTAAATCCTGGATACTTTTGCCTGAGTAAATCTGTGAGCTTGAGGTTTATTCTGCCATTGTAGAAACAGGAGATTAACAAATAAACAAGTGGTAGATATCCTAACAATACCGTGATATTTCCTCCTTCACTGAATTAGAATGGAAGAATAAAATAGATATTTTAATTTGGGGATTCAGTGTTCTTGAGGACTGTGATATTGTGAAATATGTATTTGGTCTCCCTGTTTCCTCACAGAAAAAAATTTATAAAACCCGTGGGATCACCAGAGTGATAACTGTCTTTTCTCTGTTTTGAAATGACCAGTGGCTGGGGGCTCCTATAGCTTCAGATTGGGGGCTGTTCACCAGAAGACCAAGGTATGCTTAGAAGGTTGGGACTTCCAGCCCTGTCCTCCAGCCTCCTTAAAGGGGAAAGGGGGTGAAGGTTAAGCAGATCACCAAAGGCCAGTGATTTACTCAGTCATGCCTGTGCAATGAAGCCTCCATAAAAACCCAACATCACAGGGTTTGGGAGGGTTTTCAGACAGCTGAGCACGTGGAGGTTCCTGAAGGAGAGGGAACCTGGAGAGGGTATAGAAGCTCCAGGCTGCTTCTCCCATACCTTGACCCATGCATCCTTCCACCTGGCTGTTCATCTGTATCCTTCGTAATACCTTTCTAATAAATGGCTAAACATAAGTAAGTGTTTCCCTAAGATCTGTGAGCTGCTCTGGCAAATTAATTGAACCACAGCAGCGAGTTGTGAGAACCCTGATTTACAGCTGGTAGTTCAGAAGCACAGGACTGTGCCTGTGACCGGCATCTGAAGCCAGTTGTAGGACTGAGCCCTCAACCTGTGGGATCTGATGCTATCTCCACGTAGTGTCAGAATTGAATTGAATTGAATTGGAGAACACTCAGCTGGTGTCCAGTGGAGAATCATCTGCAGAATGAGTTGCTGGTAGAGAGAAATCTCCACACATTTTGGTGACCAGTGGTCACAGAAGTAGTCTGTGTTGGGTATTTCGAGATATATATAATAGGAGAAACTGAGTTTGCTTTTTTGCTGCATCCTTACAAGGACACAAGTCTGTACCAACTGTCTTGTTCAAAACATGCTCCTTCCCATACATCATTTGACTATGGAAATGGTTGACTTTTTTCTGATCACCAAGGTTTTTGCCCATAATGGGGTATTTAATTATATTTTAGAAAAAGGAAGGTCATTTTTTAGAGTAACACTGAGTCATCTGTTCTGTGCCTGATGTTCAGAAAGGAGGTAGACATGTTATTTAAGAGAAGCTCTTGAGACAGTTTAGAAAATGGTGCAGCACCCTCCATCATCAGACTGTGTAGCACAAGATCAATAAGAGCCCAGAATTAGAAGCTCAGAGACTTCAGATCTCCTAGTTTTTCCATTCTGAGCACTTGTGAGACCCCAGACCAGTCACTGGTCACTTGATCTCAACCTCTTCCTCCTCACACCGGCATTTTCTCTGTTGCACAGCTGAGGTAATACGGTCTTGGGCATGGTTTTAGGTTCTGACATTTTATGCTTCTGGTCTCATTCCCCTCTGGTTCATTATCTAGTGTGGCTATAGTGAACTTTCTAAAGAGCAAATCTAGCATTGTTCTTCTGCTTAAAATTCTTCAGTGGCTCCTTATGGCTCCCAGGATAAGTCCTTTCAAGGTCCTGTTCAGAAGTCTGAAGTGTCGTCTGTGTCCTGCTCAGTGACCTACTCTCTCACTCTCACACTGTATGTGCTCTGAGCTGTAGCTGTGCTAGTTACCCTGACATCTCGCTGTTCTCCCACACAGTGTTCCTTGGCTTTCAAGCATTTGCACCATGCTGTTCCCTCTCTGTGGAAATTCCCTTCCTTCCACTTTGTATTTGATTAATCTCTACTTTATCAGCTTGATATTTTCTCAGAAAGGTTACCCTTCCCTCATTTAGTGTGGCTTAAATGTCCCTCCATGTGCAATGAAAATTGCCTGTTGTTGGAGGGGAACAATACATGCTAGGGCCTGTGGGAGGGTGGGGGAGCAAGGGGAGGGAGAGCGTTAGGATAAATAGCTAATGCATTTGGGGCTTAAAACGTAGGTGATGGGTTCACAGGTGCAGCAAACCACCATGGCACATGTATACCCATGTAACAAACCTGCACTTTATGCACAGGTATTCTGGAACTTAAAGTAAAAGAAAAAGAAAAAACCAAAATTACCTGTTGTATCTCTGAAGTGTAGTGCTTGGTATAAAGAGAGGGACCCTGCCTTTCTATAATTCATTATGTTCCTAGTTCCTAGCCTGTAGTGGGAATTTAATTGATAATTGTTGAATGGATACATAGTTCCTGTTTCTTCCTATTTATCCTTATGTATATTTAAAGAGGGTGTCCTATGCACATATTTTTGATGTATTTATTTCTGCTTAAAATACATCACATATTTCTAAAAGTTAATGTAGAACTTAAAACACACCGTAATAAAATTGTAAGTTTGAAAGTTTAAAATAAACTTCCTTCATTATGAAAATGGCTAGCATGCCTAGGTACTATTTTAACTCATGTGTTACTCATAGCAACCCGGTGAGCATTATTATATCCCCATTTTGCAGATGAGGAAACGGAAGCACGGAGGTGAAGTAAGTTGCCCAAACTTATACAGCTTCAGTGGCAGAGTCAGGATTGAAACCAGACCATCTCGTTTCAGAGCCAGTAACTGCCAGTAGTTTTTAACCGTGAATCCTGTTGTCACCTTACACATCAAACCAAGATATATCTAAAAGCTCTTAGTAATCACTAAGAAGAGGAAATGAAGACTTTAGTAGAAAAATTAGACAAGAATATGGAAAGGCAGTATTTGAAAGAACAAGTGGCCAAGATATGAATGCAAAAATTAAGGAAATCAAACAGCAATATCTGACATTTTTCATTGTTTAGATTGGCAGAGATGAAAAGGATAATAACATTCTGGGTTAGCAAGAGCATAAGAACATGGATCCTCATTTATGATGGAAGTGTAAACTGTCAAAACACTTCTGGAGATCAGTAGTTCTCTTCCCTGTAATTCTGTTTTTAGGGAACTATTCACAGAAAGTAAATGTATAAGTATGTACAACTTATGTACAAAATTGTTCACCGTAGTGGTTATTGTGATGAAAAATTGGAAACAACTTAAATAAGGGATAAGAAAGTAAATCTATATGTCAGTATTATGAAATCTCTACAGCTATTTTATCCATAGGGCAATATTTATGGTAGTAGGGAAATATTCATGATTATTGCTAAAATGAAAAAAGCCTGCCATAAAGCAGATATGCAATATATAGTAAGCCCAATATTGTAAAAATACAGCTATGATAGAGTTAAAATGCACTAAGAATTTATAGAAAAGGCCCTATGCTATGTCGCTACAGTAAGATTGTTTATCTATTTTATTTTTTTTTGAGAGGGAGTCTCACTCTGTTACCTAGGCTGGAGTGTAGTGACACAATCTCTGCTGACTGCAACTTCCACCCCCTAGGTTCAAGCGATTCTTCTGCCTCAGCCTCTTGAGTAGCTGGGATTACAGGTACCTGCCACTGTGCTTGGCTAATTTTTGTATTTTTAGTAGAGATGGGTTTCACCATATTGGGCAGGCCAGTCTTGAACTCCTGACCTCATGATCTACCCACCTCAGCCTCCCAAACAATAAGATCATTTTTTAAATGAACATTTGAACAGTGATTATTCCTGGTCGTTGGGTTTATGGGTGAGCAGTTAGTGTTTCTACATTTTCTTTCTTATCTTTGGCAATTTGATCTATTACAAAATTATCTTTCCACTCCATCATCTTTACTTGTAACCCCACTTTCTTAGGATAAATTGAAAACAAGGAATCGAATAATTTTAGGAGCCATCATGGGGACTAGGAGCAAACCCAGTTTCTAGCCAAGTTCTAGAACTATAAATAGATGTCAGTTTGCTTCATTAGCCATTTAGCTTAAAACTATTGGAACACCTGCCTTGTCCTCTGCAGAGCCCTGAGTTAAATTGTGCTGCTTGGGTTTCTTCTGAATGTATGGCTACTCTTCTAGTTTCAACAAGGAGAAGTGTAGAAACATTATAAATAAACAGCTGCTAATAACTTCTGCTGGCATATATTTTAAATGAAGATTTTTTTTTCAGTTCCCTAGTCTTATCTGTAGGAAAAATAGTGTCATGGTGTTGACACAGTGTTTTTGTAAAGGGAAGGAGGGCAGCTAAGACATGTATAGTATGGAGGAGTACACCTGTAAGGTATTCTTGGCAATTTGGTGTGAGTTGCTCAGCCTCATTCTCCAACCCTTAGGCCAGGAGTCTCCTGTGCATCTGTCACTTCTTAGCTTCTCAGCAAGAAAACCTGTAGGCAGTGCCATTCTAGCAAAAAAAGAATGAAATGAGGGAGTGATACCTGTGATAGAAGACATTCCCAGTGATACCCTTTGAACTTGAATGCAGAATATTATTAATAGCCTCTGGTAGGCTATTCTGTTTTGAAGACAGAAAATACAAAGTTTAGGAAACTATAAATGGTAAAATAATATACTCTTCTCACCAACCCAAATAAAATAGATCAAAATGAAAAAAAAAAAAAAAAACAAAAAACCTAAAAACACTACCATGAAACACAGCCTGAGTAATGAGATGGGCAGGCCACTGTTGTCTTTCTCCCAGAGAGGACACGTCTGGCAAGATCCGCTGGTGTGCTGAGGGTGGCGGATTGCAGTGCACAAGCATACCTGAATGGATGGCCTGGCTTTCTCTGGGGCCTGCCACTCTTTGATGGCTCCAATGGCAAGTGCTTTGACCTCTGAGTCAAATAATTTATGTGAAATCATTATAGAGCTTGCTTTTCCAGCCTCTGCAGCATCTTGTGACGTTTCTGGGGACAATATTAACTTGTAAGTTGAGAAACAGTTGAGACTTTGCCTCAAGAGACTTGTTTTCTTGTGTAGTGATCTGCTGAAGCATATACCAAATTGATGCTTTTATTTGCTGCAAAACTTCAGGCTTTGGTTTTTTTAAAGTGGTTTTAGATCTCAACATTTAAAAATAATAAATCACTATGTAACAATGATTTTTGAATGAAGGTAGAGGTAGCATAATGGAACTTTGTTAGTCATGTATTCTGTATTATGTGCTTCTTAGCTGGTTCTCTTAGAGTGAGGGTTTTACAAAAGACTTCTTTCATAATTGGACATTACTTGTGGAAAGGAAGGTGTGAGTTTGATTTGTGTGTTTTCCTTTTCAGATTATGGAACTATTCATTAATAAGCTACTCTATAAATTATTTTGATTTAAAAACTCTCCTTGGAGAGTTGCAAGGGCCTGTCTGATTTGACCCTGGCCTCTCCACCTTGGGTTAGGGCCAGTTTCCCCCTTTCTATGCTCTGGTCATCCATCTTTCTTACAAACAGTAGGCATTTGTCAATTACCTGCCAGTCTCTGTGCTGAGTTTTAGGTATAGAGAGATGTATAAAATACTCATTCCCTGCCCCTTGGAACTGGCAGTGCAGTTTGGGAGACAGACCCACGATCATGTAAACATATAATTAGAATTTGTCACAAGTACAACAAAGAACAATGCTAGGGCACTCTTACATGGAGGTCATACCTGACATTATGTTGTGGAGAGAGGCCATGTTTTTTTCCGTATGTAGAAAGGTTAAGGTTGTTTATGAGGTACAGCTGGCGAAGCGCTTACCAGCCTCATTTGAAAAGTGAACAGAGTACTACTATTTGCACATAAAAAAGAGCAGATGATGGTTGCACAGACACTTTACATTCATATTCAGAGAGGATAGCTTTGAGGGAAAAGAACTGCTTCTCATGTTTTACCAAAGCTAGGGTTATGGAACATCTCCAGCTGGAACTCTGTTGAATAAGACTGTATGATATGATTTACATTATTATTTTTGTTACCAAAGACCATAACTGTGTCTCACAGAAGTGTGTGGTCATGCAGTGTTTCCCTGAGGATGTGTCTTTAAACTGAGAAATTGAGGGTTAGAAGAAACCAGCCCTTTGCAGAGTTGCTGGTCAAGGGATCTGAGCCCACTCTCCCACCTGCCCACTTCATGTCATCCTGGGGCTAGTTCACTCCCACCCATCCTTATAGACCTTAATTCAGATGTTACTTATTGGAACCCCTTTCTCTGACCTACTAGGTTGGATCAGGTTCCTTTTATTATATTCACCATGGTTTGTGATTGTGTATTAATTTTATGGCCATTTGATTAAATGCCTGTCTCCTTCGGTTGGTCTCTAAATTTCTGAAGGGAGGGATCAAGTCTCTGTTGATCTCCTGTGGTAGTTACCATTATGCCCATTTTACTGATGAAGAAACTAAGGCACAGAGAAGTGTAGTGCCTCATCCAAAATAATACACAGTGTTAATAGTGGAGGCAGAGTTTGACACTGGCAGTCTATCCTTTCGATGTTGGAATAGACTTTAAATGAATCATTTAATAATTTAGTCAGTCAGTGCAACAAAATAGAAAGTCCAGAAGTAAGTAGTACATTGTGGTGATTTGGTATACAATAAAGGCAATATTTAAAATCACTGTAAAAAATGGATTATTTAGTTAATGGCATTTGGATAGTTAGCTATCCATTTGAGAAATAAACTTGAATCCTTGTTGTCACACCTTATAATAAATTTTCAGTAGTTGGAAAATATAAAGGTAAAAGACTGTAAAAGGAAAATATGGTTTCTTTTGAACTGGAGAATATTTTCTAAACATAACATATCATGCAGAGACTATGCACTATGGATGAAGTCTGGTGAATTTTTGCTATGTAAAAATGAAGAACGGCTGAGTAGCAAAAGTGTCCTAAAAATGGTTGAAGTGACTAATGGGATTAAGATTTGCAGCGTACAACTAAAAAATAAAATTTACAAAACCCAGCCTTGGCAAGGGTACAGAGCCAAATGGCACTGTATTTCCTGCAGGTTCTTCTTTCTGGGATCCAGTTAGGCAATATGTGTCAATATCCAGATTCCCTTTGATTAAGGCACTTCTTGGAATTTATCACAAGTAGGATAATTGGGGATGTGCAAGGATGTATTTATTACTGTGTTAATGGTAGTGAAATTTATTACTGTGTTAATGGTAGTGAAGTATTGGTCCAGTCATATGATGGAGTTCTGTTAGGCAAATGATGTGATCTATATTCATATGGCAACCTTTCCTTGACATGCTTAGGCTTGGGGGACAGATTCTGGCCAGGCATTTGTAGCATGAATCCATATGTAAAATTGTGGGCATGGCCTGTGTATGTACTTGTGGATGGGTGGTGATTTGGAACTAGGGTCACAACGTTAGTAATTATCTCTAGATGTGACCTTTCAAGCGTTTTCTTTTTCTTAAAAAATTTTTGATGTTGTTTCCTTTAAAAAAATATAAACACAGAACGTATGCCTATTGATAATAAACCTACCTGGAAAATGGTAATGAATATCTAAGACCGTGTATCTTTTTTTTCTAATCTGAACAGTTATTTTGCTTATGAAATACAAAATTAGGACATTCTGTCATTTTGTATTTAAATTCTTATAATACTTATTTTGGGTTCCTATACATGCTCTCCCTGCGTTTGGCTTTCCTAGCCACTGTAGTAGGGATGTTTGAAATATTCAGGGTACTGAACAGCAGTTTAAACACAAAAAAAGTGCATGGGTGCAGAAGTATTTTCATTAAAATTGTATGAATGCATGTGTTTATTCTACAGCACAAAGCCTTCCTGGATGACCTGGATCAATGTTTGATAGAAACACAGCGTCTTAAGCATCAATGTTCTTAAAATCTTTGATTATTAATTAAATGTCCTATGTTCTTCAGCCTTAAAAGGTAGAGAAACGAAGACAAAGGAGAAAAAAAAGTGTCAAAGATAGGAGTGTAATGTTGAAGGGAGAATTTCAAATAAGCCACCTCCAAACATGCCTTTCTCAGAGAAACTATTAAACAGCACAGCTGGCTCTGATTCTCATCTTTTCTCAGTCAGATCTTCAGAGAACAGTTTTAATAAAGCATTAATTATGGAGCATCCCTACACACACTGTAGACAGGGATCATTCAGCTGCATAATGTTCCTAATGATATATTTATGGATTGCTATTACTATCCTAGTTTAAGGTATCTGTTGCCCTTTAGTTACTGGGGCTATGCTGGTTTCAGAACTACAAACAGTATTTAATATTCAACACACTAACTGGTTCAATGTATATGTAGCAATACTTTGGGTTTCATGGGGAATGGACGTTAAAGATTAGTTTCTTGGCCGGGCGCGGTGGCTCAAGCCTGTAATCCCAGCACTTTGGGAGGCCGAGGCAGGTGGATCACGAGGTCAAGAGATCGAGACCATCCTGGTCAACATGGTGAAACCCCGTCTCTACTAAAAATACAAAAAATTAGCTGGGCATGGTGGCGCGTGCCTGTAATCCCAGCTACTCAGGAGGCTGAGGCAGGAGAATTGCCTGAACCCAGGAGACGCAGGTTGCGGTGAGCCGAGATCGCGCCATTGCACTCCAGCCTGGGTAACAAGAGCGAAACTCCGTCTCAAAAAAAAAAAAAAAAAAAAAAAGATTAGTTTCTTGCTCATCTACAGTGTGGGGACATGTTTGGTATTTTCAGAAACTCTTTACTCATTGTCTGAGGTGAGGAATTGGAAGGCAGAGCAGAGGAGAGAAAGAAATAAGTTATTTACCTAGGAGAAAAATGCCGTGTGAATTTAGAGTTTAGAATTTAGAATATGGTGATCTTAATGAGTGTGGGAGCTGCAGTAGGTAATGGATCTCTAAATTTTTTTCTGCAATTTTTTTTCTTTTCCATTAGCTCGGTGACAACCACTGTGATCCCCTCAGCATTCTTAACCATTTTGTATGTGTATTACCAAGCTTTTCCCCAGGTACCTCATGCGTGGTGGTGTTTCTACAGCTTTATCGAAGTGATTGGTGTCTTCACCTAATAGGTCAGGTGGTAGCTTTGCCTCACCTGCATATGGTCATTTATTTTTGGTTGCTGAAGCCCACGTTATCTTAAGAGATACCTTTTCTTTCTTTTTTTTTTTTTTTAATTTGGAACCAATGTTTTTTACTAAAGGACATCCAGCAAGTTGGGTGGAAGGTAGAAAAAATAAACACAGGGCTTAATGTTCAGAGGATATTTTTAGACCTAGAAGCAGCTTGCTGCTTTCCATGAAATACTTGAGTGTAATTCATGACTCATGTTTCCTTTTTTGGTGGTTTTTCTTTAAAGGATGAAAGGCTGGATTAACTGTGTTTGTATGTGCCCCTGCAATTTGTTTCCCTAGATTCATAGGAGTGTGTTTAGTACCTATATGCATAATTTCCTTTTGTCCTTTGTAAAATATCTTTTTTTAGTTATAAAAATCAAATCATCTTCCTATGTAAGAGCTTCAGGACAGGTGAGGTTATATATTGAAAGAAACCATGACAGTAGTTAAATTTTTATTTTTTAGGGATAGCAGAGGAAGTCAGTGAGTGGTTCAGTAACCCTGTTAATTTTCAAGTTCTATGGAATGCTTAAATAGAGCTGAAGTAATTTTTAGGCCATTTTGAGTTGGTGCATTTTATTTGGGTGACTTGTAGAATCCTAACCCCAAAACTTGGGATATGGTCACTGGGGAGGAGAATCCTAGTGGTGGGAAATCTTCATCTGTCTGTGGTGGATTTGATGCTGCCAAGTAGTTAAAAGTAATTACAATTCTGGTAGTTAAGAAATAGAAATGGTCAAGTCTGGGAGTCATGAATGGTATTTTGGGCTGGGAATCTTATAGATCGTTCACATATGGGAAGCATTTTAAGGGCATTGCAGAAAGCCTTCTGGTTTAACTTCATGAAACTTAACTCTTCCTTCCACACTGCCTCTCCCACCTTCTGAAAACCACAGAAACAGCTCTATTTATTGGGCTTTATGACTTAAAAGAGGAAAAGCCTGCAGAATGACAGTCAGATGTCTTTAAAGTTCTGCTTTGGATCCAAGGCAGGATGCTCGTGGCATTTCAACACTTTCCTCAGGATCGGAGTAGGGAGAGACAAAAGTGGTCTTTATTTGTGGGACCACAGCTTGAAATGGGGCTGTTGGGCTGTATTGGATTTGAGTCTTTCCAAAAGGGGAAAGTAATGATTGCTGCTGGGCTCCCATCTCCCGTGAAAGCCCAATCATTTGACTGTCAGTTTAATTGTTGTTGTCTGAGCTCTTTTGTTTTGAACATTTAAAAAAAAGACTTTTCATTTTCCTCTTTTTAAGTATTTTGTATCATATCCGAATGCAGAGGCCACCAGCCACCTTGCCTCTTTCACCCTCGTCTCTAGGAGATTGGCAGGTCTAATGGCTGTCACCACAGATCAGATTTTCCAGGTGACCCTTGACCCCTTGAATGAGGAGTGGCCTGATCCCATGTAGACCTAGCAGTATAAAAAACTTCAATATTATTGATTTGCAGAAGAAGTATTATTAACAAAGTGCTACAAGACAGTTGATTGTCAAATTTTCCTCTTTATTTCTCCATTATTGGGGAAGATGGAGTGAGGGAATAAGGTAGGAAACACATACACCAAAATGAAGACATTTCTTGTAGGTGAGAATAACAAGGACTTCTATCACTGAAACGTTCCTTTTTTAAATGTTTAAATTAACTGCAGATGGTTAAAAGAAATCCTACAATTACTCTAGACATTGATGTGGTATCAAGAAAAATCCATCTTAAATCCCCTGCAGAGTTCATTTAAATCTTCTTCATTGTGGTGCTTTACTTGGAGCTTAATTTCTTTAGGTAGTGTGTTTTTACCCTATTCTTTAATCATAGACAAAGAGCCACATTTATAACAGGAGCTTGAACCAAGTAAGGGAACAGTGCTGTGTGTGCATATTCTGTGGGACTGATTCTGAGGACAAGGCACTGAGTCTTTGTGCTTAGAGATGTCACCTTAATTTCAGAAAACAAAGAGTTTTGTTTATGAGAAATTCCCAGATACATTAAAATATGTTGTTGAACATAAATTGAATCAATTTGGCCTTATTGAAAATCCAGAATTATTTGAATGCCAGTGTTCATGGCAGCATTATTGACAATAGTGAAAAGGTGTGAGCAACCCAAGCGTGGAGAGATAAATAAACACAGTATGGTAGATCCTGCCACATGCTGCACCATGGATGAGCTGTAAGGACATTATGCTAAGTTAAATAGCACAGAAATAAAAAGACAGGTACTCTATGATCCCACTTATGAGGTACCAAGAATAGTCAAATTCATAGAAAGTAGAATGGAGGTTGAGAGGGGAGGACAGCTGGGTAGTTGTGTAACAGGTACAGAGTGTCAGTTGGGGGAGATGAAAGTTCTGGAGATGGATGATGGTGATGGTTACATAATGCACGAATACACTTATGCCACTGAACTATACACTTACAAGTTAAGATGGCAAATTTTATGTTACGTATATTTTACTACAATTAAAAATTAAAAAATAGAAAAAAAGGGTGAGTCAGTCTCCAGTGGTTTATTTTTAGCTTCTGGTCATGGTGGAGTATGGCTGTCCTGATCCTATGCTTGTTGTAAAACTATGGTGGGAAGGGACCTTAGACCTGTCATCTGCTCCAACACTTTCATAGGTGAGAAAACTGGGTCTCATGCTGGGCGCGGTGGCTCACGCCTGTAATCCTAGCCCTTTGGGAGGCTGAGGTGGGTGGATCACCTGAGGTGGGTGGATCACCTGAGGTCAGGAGTGCAAGACCAGCCTGGCCATCATGGTGAAACCCCATCTT
>NW_016107498.1:1707451-1714040 GCF_001604975.1 Cebus imitator
AAAGAAAACTGGGTCTTGGAAGTGAGGTATTTACCACCTCCTGCATGGGCTTTCCTTCAGTTTCCTGGAGAGGCTGTGCAAAGTGTAGCAGGGGCTGGGCACTGGACTCTACTGCCTGGGTTCCAGTCTGCTCTGCTGCTTACTTGCTAAGTCCACACAGATGGTTAACTTTTCTTTTTTTTTTTTGAAGCAGAATCTCCCTCTATCACTCAGGCTGGAGTGCAGTGGCGCCATCTCGGCTCACCACCTCCTGGGTTCAAATGATTCTCCTGCCTCAGCCTCCTGACTAGCTGGGATTACAGATACACACCACTACGCCCGGCTAATTTTTGTATTTTTAGTGGAGATAGGGTTTCACCATGTTGTTCAGGCTGGTCTCAAACTCCTGACCATCATGATCTGCCCGCCTCAGCCTTCCAAAGTGCTGGGATTACAGGTGTGAGCCACCATGCCCGGCCACAGACAGTTAACTTTTCTAAACCTGTTTCTGAATGTATAAAATAGGAATCATGTCAGTGCCCTAGGAGTTTGTTATGGGGGTTATCTGAGCTGATGCATATTAGGCGCTTAGCATCCTGTTTTTATTCAGTAAGTAACATGTGAACCTTAGCTGCTTGCTTTCATTGCTTTGTTATTGCTGCTGTTACTGGCATGTGCTACAAAGAGGCTTCAGGGACAGATGTCGTGAGATTGAGGCTCAGTGGCAATTACTTGTTAGTCCTCTGTCCTTAGCCATGCTGCTTAATTTCCCCTTGTTATCCAGTGCATAAAGTAAGGATGGATGAAGTGCCTTTTCTGGTGTGGTGCTTGTGAAGGGAGGGAGTGGAGTTCCTGACAGAGCACTTGGTGAACGGTAATCCAGGTCAGTTTTAGTGGGTAAGATGAGGTCACTGCAGCCTGGAGGGCTGGCATCTGCCAGGGCATGGTCTTCAAGGGTGGTGCTGACAACAGGCATGCCTAGCTCTGACCATGGGCTAGGGGTGGAGATATGTTCTTCTAGGCCCGCTTTCTAGGGCCTCCTGACAAAGGGGCACTGGACTTCTCTAGGTCAGTTGTCTCTAAAAGTAGGTTGGGGGCCTGCAGGTAGAGCTTGGTATAGTTTGAGTCAGGGACAGAGGTATTAGTGTTCTTTCACAAGTCACTTTTTTTTTTTTTTTTTGAGGTGGAGTCTTTGTGTCCCAGACTGGAATGCAGAGGCACAGTCATGGATCACTACAGTCTCAACCTCCTGGGCTCGAGAGATCCTCCCACCCCACCCTCCCGTGTAGCTGGGACTACAGGCATTCACCACCATGCCCAGCTAACTTTTTTGGAAAATTTTTTTGTAAAGATAGGGTCTTTCTGTGTTGCCCAGGCTTGTCTTGAACTCCTGGCCTCAAATGATCCTCTTGCCTTGGCCTCCAAACTACTGGGATTGCAGACACGAGCTACTGCAGTAGGCTACAGTTACTTTTGTTTCTGATCCCAGGTAGTAAACATCCCCTCACTACTGACTCATCGTCTTGCTGGCTCTTTTTTACTAGCTCAGCCTTACCCACTTCCAAAGGAAGACTTCATCCAAAATTGAGATGACCAGGGAGGTCATTTGTGCTCAAGAAAAATTTATCTAGCAAGCATGTATTGAGGTATTGAGAACAAATATGTGATGGGGTTAAGAGACTAGAAATATAAAGGGGAATAAAATACTCCTGGCATGCAGGGGCTCAGCACTTTCAGTATCAAATCCCTGAGAGTTAGAAAAAAACAAGCAGGGCCGGGCGCGGTGGCTCACGCGGGTAATCCCAGCACTTTGGGAGGCCGAGGCAGGTGGATCACGAGGTCAAGAGATTGAGACAATCTTGGTCAACATGGTGAAACCCCATCTCTACTAAAAATACAAAAAATTAGCTGGGCATGGTGGCACGTGCCTGTAATCCCAGCTACTCAGGAGGCTGAGGCAGGAGAATTGCCTGAACCCTGGAGGTGGAGGTTGCCGTGAGCCGAGATTGTGCCACTGCACTCCAGCCTGGGTAACGAGTGAAACTCCGTCTCAAAAACAGAAAGAAACAAACAAAAAAACAAGCAGAGATGTTTCTTTCTTAGCCCAGGCAGCTTCTCAGTGTGGGAGCCTGGTGTCAACATCGCAAGTGTATTGCATATTATTTAAATGTGTTTTGGTGTACATATGTTTTCAGATTTGTGAAAACCATGTAATAAACTGCATGCCATAAAATTTGTGGTTGTGAGATTTGTCATAGTCTATTACATTCCTAAAGACCCTCTCAATATTGTGGACATTCAAGACAAGAGATTCCGGAAGGACTTTAAAATGCTGGTGTCAGAGCAGACAGTAGACATGTCTTCCTGTATGGGTGTGGGCATAGTCACCTGTATCGGGCCCAGGCAGTAACTGAACTGATAGTTTCATCAAAGTCAACACATTTTTTTTTATGAACTTTAACATGTCTATGCTTCAGCACTTGATCCCTTTCACTAATGGCTTATATATTTTTTCAAGTAGTATCATTCTACCCTTCTCAACTCTGACTGCTCAGTTAGCTTCACTTGGGTGAGTTTTAACAGAATGATCAGACACCACCCCTCCCAAGGCCAGTTAAACCAGAAGCTTCACAAGTGTTACCAACATGCAGCTGGTTTGGGAACTATTAGCCTATTCAAAAGGTTGGCTAGCCTGACTTCCTTTTCGATTGATATGAAAGATGCTAATCTTGTGTTGATGGTCCACCTCTGTACCAGTTTGATTTCTTCTTTGTAGTCATCATGAGAGATCTGATCTAGGAAGCAAAAGCTAAAATCAATTTAAAAAGTTTTTTTATCAGATTTACTTGATGTTTTCTGATGAAGTGAGAGCTTGATATCCTCCCACTATCTGAGCTGCCTGCTACCTTCTGTTTTGTTTCTCTTTGTTTCATTAGGAGAGTAAAGGAGAGACTTAATGTTAGTTGTTCCGTGTCTTGCAATGCTGAAAACTACCACAACCAAGAAATAGAATTATAAAATTCAAGCTGTATCTTCACTAGCTTTACTCTTTGTTCAGGCAGCTTCTTGTCTAGTAGTGAGGTGGCAATTTAGAAATAGAGGGTCAGCAGTAGAAAGCAAGACCCCACTTGTTATTTCCTCTGAGTTCTTCTGAAAGATACAGTCCCTCCTACAAACACACAGTAATTTAGAGGAGCATGTTTACCAGCTGAAGCCCTTTTTTCTCCTATTCTCATAGGGCTGTTATGGAGGGAGTTTGTGTGTCTGAGGAAAGGACTACTTTGTGATAGTTCCTTAAAATTATGACACACGATCATGCATCACATAACAAGGGGATATGTTCTGAGACATGCATCATTAGGTGATTTCATCATTGTGTGAACATCCTAGAGTATACTCACACAGACCTAGATGGCGTAGCCTGCTGCAGACCCAGGCTATATGATGTAGTCCATTGCTCCAAGGTTACGAACCTGTACAGCATGTTACTGTACTGAATGCTGTAGGTAGTTATAACACCGTCATAAGCATTTATGTATCTAAACATATTTAAATGTAGAAAAGATACAGTAAAAATATGGTATGAATGATTAAAAATAGTATACCTGTATGGGGCACTTACCATGAATGGGGCTTACAGGACTGGAAGTTCCTTCTGGGTGAGTCAGTGAGGGAGTGGTGATGAAATCACCTAATCGATTATGGCATAACTAAGTGAATTTTTCAAGTCCTGTAATCTTATGGGACTACCATCATGTATTTGGGCCATTATTGATGAGAATTTCAACATATGGCTGTATTTGGCTGAACAATTAAGTAGAAAAACCATATTAAGGCCTTTTCCAAAGTATTTTTTACAGGTTTCACTGTTCACATTCTGTGTATATTTACATTATACTATATGGTCTGCAATTGTATTTTTGACTTTCTTTTGAAATTTTGAATGTCTAAAAATTCCAGCAGGCTCCAAGAGCTTGTCCTTTTTTATTGTGTTTCATCCATAGCAGAATTGCCTACGTTGAAATTAAATGAAAATAATGGTATGACACTTGGTACCATCACAAACTGATCATTCAAATGAATGGGTTAAATACTGTTCATGTCATGATTTATGGAATGTTTTCCTGTGCTTGTGCTTTTGTGCTTGGTGCTAGATGTGCAATTATATAACATGTTTGTGCTTGGAGCTAGACATACAATTGTATAAAATGTTTATTATAGTGAAGAAATTCAAGATTTTTCTTCACCTTCATCTGTTCAAATGAAAATGGGAACCTTGTGTTTGGGGGCGTGATTTGCCTTGTATATAAACAACTGAGGAAGCTGGATATTTAGGAATAAAATCTCTTTGAATTTAGAATTTGTAAGCTTTCCTCTTAATGGTCAAATCTTATTCTAGAAATCTGTTAATGGAAACTTTTTAAACACAATGAACAGATTTGTCTATTCCTCATCCACATAGATTGGAAGCAACAAGTATTTTGATATTTGACTCATCCTTTCTCAAGTGAAGTGACAATGTGTTGAGGGATTAAACACAGTTATTTTTAAGCTGCTTTGACATTCTCGAGTATTATCAGGAACAGAGCCCTGAGATTTGAGAGTTGCAGATGCTTTCATGATTCTTCACTGTCTGTCTCTCCTTACATAAATGTTTCAAGAAAGCTAATAAAATTATTCCTCAAGGTTAAAAACAAGGGAGTTATGGACTGGATTTGAGGTTGAAATTAGGTGGGGGAAAACCTGAATGATTTTTCAGTAACATACAAGTGGAAATACAATTTAATCAATCCTTTTTAGTTTTATTGAATGTAAACACAAAATTTCATGGAGGTGGCTGTGTTTCATTTACAATGTTAAAAAATGTTTGAGTAAAGCAGCTCTGTTTTGGTGGCTAGAGATCCAGGAGCACTTTCACGTAGAAGCGATCCGCTCTTTCACTGATCCCAGCACCTGCTGCTACTGTGTCACCCCCTTGGGGGAATGGGGGATTTAGAGCTAATGAAGGCATGGTCCTGGCTCTGCTTTGTCCAGCAAGTGACAATGTTAGTAACCCACATTACCGAGCACTTAATAAACAATAATTCTCACAGCCTGATGAAACAGTTCTTTATGGCATCCTCGTTTCTAGATGAGGATGTGCAGAGATGTGATAGCTTGCCCAAGATCACAGTCTGTAAGAGTTACAATTAGAGTTTGAAGCCAGGTAGTCAGGGTTTTACAGCCCAGGCACCAAATAAATAGTTAAGACAGAATTGTTTTTTCTGGATATTTTGCAAAGGAAGTTTGAGACTTAAGGAAAGAGCAAAGATGCTCTTGTGTTTAAGCAGATCCATTGAGCACTGTTTGGGTCATGGTCTCTGTACCCATAAAACTATGACAAGTACAGGGGTTGCAAATCATATACTTGCATAAGCCAAGCAGGCAGAATAGAGGAGCGAAGTCCAAATGGGCTGTGGTGAGCAGGAGAGCTCTCCATGGGGACACCTGCAGCCGCAGCCAATGAGGTGAGCCCAGTATGACTGATCTCTAGAAGGGCAACTAACTAAAGGTTTAAAAAAATCTGTGGGTCATAAAAACTGATCTTTAGGTTACATCAAGTTTGTGAGTATACAGTGTGAAACCTCTAGATATGTACTTGATATGGTTTGGGGGAATTATTGAGAAGGTGGGCAAACATTTGTTCTCTAAAAGAAGGTTGCAGATCATGGTGCAAAGTGACGGCTGAGCAGAGGCTGCCCCTTGAGAAGGGCATGTGCTCCCCAGCTCATGGCATCTGGGCTCTCATTGATAATGGAGGGTATGTTGGGTGATTCTTGGAAGCCACACAAGTCACACCACACCTGGGATCTCATAATCATTTTGCCACCCTTGAGAGCTCCACACGATTGGCCCTCTTGCAGGAGAACATTTTAAGACAAATGTGTACTGCCCAAGGACTCATTTGCTAAGTTAGGGGCAGACTCCTTGGTACCACCAAATCCTATTGTTCCCAAATTGGTCAGTGCATTGTAGTATCCCCTATGTGCAGTTTTAACTCTGTCGGTCCGGGCTTGAAGGGAGGCCTAGCTTTATTTTAGCCATGCAATGGTGGGCAAGTTCCATCTTCTCCAAAGTCAGCTTCCTCGGGGTATTGCAAGAATTAAATACCAAAGTGCACGTAAGGATCTGGCATACAGCAAGTGATAGCTTCTTTTCTTTTCCTCAGTTTAATCAATTACCCAGTTTGTGGATGTGATAACAAATGAGCTTCCTGAAGATGAGAGCTGTGTGAGAGTGTAGGGCTCAGGTCCTCTTTATGTATTCAGTGAACACTATGTTGTGTCTAACAGGCGCCTGCTCTAGGGTATTAGGGGCATTAAAGGTGTGTTTATATTCTCAAGGAGTTTACAATTTAGTGAGAGACAGAAAAAGCTGATGTTCGGCTGTTAGATTGGTTTAAGTGGTTGATACATTCTTGGAATGACTAAGATCTTTTTCTTTTTTTTCCATTTATTGCATTTTAGGTTTTGGGGTACATGTGAAGAACATGCAAGATTGTTGCATAGGTACACACGTGGCAGTGTGATTTGCTGCCTTCCTCCCCATCACCTACATCTGGCATCTCTCC
>NW_016107498.1:1714395-1719186 GCF_001604975.1 Cebus imitator
CCCAGGCTGGAGTGCAGTGGCACAATCTCGGCTCACTGCAACCTTCACCTCCCAGGTTCAAGTGATTCTTCTGCCTCAGCCTCCCAAGTAGCTGGGACTACAGGTGTGCGCCAACATGTCTGCCTAATTTTTTGTATTTTTAATAGAGGTGGGGTTTCACCATATTGGCCAGCTGGCCTTGAACTCCTGACCTTGTGATCTGCCTGCCTTGTCCTCACAAAGTGCTGGGATTACAGGTGTGAGCCACCACACCCAGCCAAGATCATTGTTTAACATTGGCAAGTACACAATGCAATGGGAACCTTATAATTCTGGAGAAACACTCAACTGTAAAACATATACTTAAAAAATCGGAGTGTAAGGATCCCTGGCTGAATAATGTTGAATTTTTTTCATTTTCCTTTTTTTGACGAACAAGTTTAACACAAAATTGTTAAGCAAAGCTGTTCTAAGAAGTATAGCAAGTTTTCTAAATTTTTTTTTTTTTTAAATAAAGGCTAACCTTATCTTCTCCTGTAAACTAGTTTGCTGACCCAGAAATTGAATTGTGATAAAAATAGGGCAGTGCCCCCTCAAAATGAGAGTTCTCTTATATTGTGGGGTACTTTTTTTGGTGAATGCTAAGTATATTTAGTCATCTTATTCTTAAGGTTATAGGCTCACTACAATAAAATTTATACAGTTAAAAAATTACAGTCTGAATAAAGAGAAGATATTAATGCCAGGGTGTTAAATAAAACTCTTATTTCTTCTTAGCGAAAGTTCTTTTTTCAATTAACAATTAACTGGATTTTTCTATATTTCTCTAAGAGTTGCTCATTTTGACATTTCATTTCATGAAAGATGTAAAGAATGTCTTTAATTTTATGTTTATAGAGTAGTTGTCATACAGTAATAACCTTGCAAATAGGAAGTATCCTTCATTGGTCTTTTTTATTTCATAAAACTTAACAATTATTTTACTATAGGGAACTATGCAGGTTAACTCTAAATAGTTTTCATGATCATGAAACTTCCAAGTTATTTCATGGGGTAAATGTGGGTGCATGATAAACATACAGAACATTTTTGGTTTTTTTATTTTTGCTTTTGGTTGAACTTGTTCCTGGAAGCTAAAATATATTCTACAGTGAAATAAAGTTTCATGTATCCTTGGGGCACTACAATTTAATAGGAAGAGAAGCTTATTTAGAACTTTATTGGCTTCAGTTCCTTCTGGCTACAGCATAATCAGAGACCTTGACTTTTCATGTCATCGCAGTGGCGTGTTTGAGATGTGTGTGACTTGAATATGGCACGTATCTGAGACTCTCTGACTGGTAACCGAGGCTCCTCATTATTAAGTTCATGATCTCACATTGCTGTTTTTGCAAGAAGCTGGTGGATCCCTAAGACATGGACGAAAGTTTTTAACACTTCTCAGAGTATGTCTGGTTAACTTTAGTCACTGCAGTGTTCCTGCTGTGGGAACTGGCCTTGCATTTGCTATGCTCTGACAGCAGGAGATTAAAGGTGATCATGGCCTTAGGCTCTGTCTTCAGTGCCAACGGGAGATATCAGGACTTGCCGGCCCAACGTCCACTGAACTCCTCTTGTCTTTTGTGTTGATCATGGGAATCGTAATGACAACTTGCCTATCTCAACACTCTTTGCCACCGTAAAGTAATAGAGTGCTTTGTGGTTCTGTAAGCTCTTTTTGTGTGCATCATCTTCCTTCACCCTGAAAATGACTTTGTGAAGTCAGTAGCTAATCGTATTGGGACTCGTACATATGGGGAAATTCTGAGAGGAGATGCCTGGGGGAAGGTTGCCCAGCAGCAGAGCTGGCATAGAAGGCAAGCCTGTGACGAGGGGAAAGGCCCGCTATTCAAGGCTAGCATTGCTTGTCTGTCCTCTCTAGTTCTGTGCAGAGGAGGAACAGGGAGGAAAAACTCTTCCCAAGAGTACTCCTGAGTGTGGCTTGTGGTGAATTTGTGGTAGTAGCTCTGGTCAGCTTTTAGCACTTAGAATACGTTATGAATCCATCTATGTGGTACAGTCCTTTTGTGTGAGACTGACAGAGCCTTCTTAACCTTACCACATCTGGGAGCTTGCTTGAAGTGCTGAATCTCAGACTCAAGGAATCAATTGCTCTTAAACAAGGTTGTCAGGTGATTCTTATGTATATTAAGTTTGCAAAATGCAGCTCTACTAAAATACAGAGGATCAGAAATTGCATAATTGAGAATAAGGTGGGGAGAGAAAGGGGTGCTTATGTGTATGTGTGAGAGGCTGGGAGGATGCATTTCATATGTGGGTGTGGGAGTGTGTTCTTATTACTTGAAAAAGCAGCTCACTGAGATATAATTCACATATCATGCAGTTCACCTATTGAAAGTGTGCTGTTTAAAGTAAACCACTTATTAGTTTTAAGTGTATTCACAGTCTTGTGCAACCATAACTACAATTAATTTTGGAACATTTTTGCACCTGGAAAGAAACCCCATACCCATAAGCAGTCACTCACCGTTTTTCCACAATGCTTACCCTGCTTCTGAGAAGCCCTGATAATCACTAATGTACTTCTGCCTCTGTCTGTCGGATTTGTCTGTTCGGGTCATTTCTTGTTTGGATGAAATCTTACATGTGGTCTTTTGTGTCTGAATTTTTTCACAGTTCATCTTGTAGCATGTATCAATGCTTCATTCCTTTTTTACTGCTGTCATTTTTTTGTCTTAAGTTTATTTTGAGCAAGAATGCAGAGATTTTGCCTTTATCCTTAGTTTTGATGAAGCTAAGACTTTGATGTCCTTAGGCTGTGTTAAAAACAGTCTTTTGTTGTATAATAATATTCAACAAGAGTAATGTCTTAGTGTGACCATTGCTTTTCTGATGCTACATACTCTAGAATCTGAAAACTGACAGTGATTATTAAATGCATTCAATTGAAGAAGTAAAATGTAAGTATTTTCCATTTGTAAAGTTTTGGTTAGTTAATTTTCAATCACTTTTCCTGTAAAAGCAGTGGTGTGCCATCCATGCTCTGCTGAAAACTGTGCGTGCCTTTATAAATTATCCAGCTGACATTGCTGAAAATTAAAGTGACAAAATATTGTGTTTAGATAAATAACAACAATGGCAGTATTTTTGGCAAGAAATCACATATTGTCCCTCCCCCAAGCAGTCTGTTCCCTGCAATTCTGAATGTTTGGTAATTTTAAGAACCCCAGAAGAAGATAGAATTCTTTCCCTTGGTGTCAGTGCTAAGCTCTGAGATTGTTATTTATAAAATAAAGCACAAATATGTTTTCCTCCAGATACATAAAGACGTTTTAAGAAGTTTTTTGTGTGAAATACCTTGCTGCTTGGAGACAATCTTGGTTTGGTTCTTGGGCTCTCTGGTGATCATTTTATAACGCTCATCTCAGGTGACAGGAGAGGAATGGCCAGCCAGATGCTCCAGCCTTCACAAAAGTCACTTTAGCATTTCCCTGCTTTGACTATGGCACACGGACATTTGGAAATTCTTATTCTGGTTTTAGCAACACAAAAAGCTTTCCTTTTTCCTCTCCCCTCCTTGCTGACTAACCTCATCTCAATGCCATTAACTTACCAGTGCCTTATTTGGCAGGCTGCCTGGTAAATCAAATGAATGACAACAATACTGGAGATCTTGTGTGGTCACTTTCTAAAGGGTTTTGTGCCTCCTTTATACTCTTTGTCTCCTTCTCCCTCTTTGGCGGGATGACTCAGTTATTTGGCTCTGTTTGAGAAGGCTCTGGGAAAAATGCCATTTATCTATCTTTTCAACTTGAGGGGACATGCTTTCTTCACAGATTTCTTTGGGATGGAAAGTTCTTTCTTCTTTTTTTCCATCTTCTCTTTTTTTCCATCTTCTTTCTCTGTTTACTGTTTCTAGGTGCTGTAAATTGCTGATCGTTCTCAGTAAATCACAAGCATTCTGTTCTTTCTCAGTCCTGACAAAGTTGCCATTGTGCATAGGTGTATTTGTGTGTATGTGCCATTGTGCATAGGTGTATTTGTGTGTGTGTGTGTGTGTGTGGCAGGGAACATGCATGGTTTCTGTAAAGAGGAAAAATAAAAAATCCTTGCCCCTTTTAGATGTGGAAATTAAATGGTTAGGTAGCCAGATCCCTCTTTTGGAGGAAATAGGAAAGATTGGATTGAGCCCTTATGTCAAGGAAATTGACTTGGCTGGGTTTCAAAGACGGGTGGACTGGCCCACTAAAGATCTGTGTCAGATCTAGTGGCACTGGAATTGGGACAGCATAGCAATTTTCTCTAGTAGGGCAAACTAGGGGAAAAAGGCAGGGACCCAACATCCCCTGAGAATTTCCTGTGTGTCAGAGAGTGTTATAGAAATGCTACGTATATTCTTGTGTAGTATGACAACTTTGTGAGCTGTGTATTACTATTGTTATTAACCATCACTGCTTCATAAACAGAGAAACTGAGGCCCAGGAAGGTCATATTTTATAAAGTTCTACAGCTGAGAGATGGGCTGGGGAGGCTGCTATCCTTTTCTACCAAGTGAAGTTTGTCTTTGTTGTGTCTCCGCCATATTCTTTAAAGGGGCAGATGTTACAAGGCTGATGTGGCTCGTTGAAACACTAGCATAAGGCAAAAATACAAAGTCCCCTCACAGACTCAAATTTCCCCATACCCAAAAGGCTCTGTGACAGCATTTCCAGGAATAAGGGCAAAATTCTTTTTTTTTTTTTTTTAGAGGAAGAATGAGAGAAAGAAAGAAAAAGAATAAAGGAAAGGAAGAAAGAGGAAGAGGAAAAGGGA
>NW_016107498.1:1721806-1724937 GCF_001604975.1 Cebus imitator
AAAAAAAAAAAAGTATGTTCTTTTCATTTGTTATTTTCTCCTGATTTAAACATTTCTCCTCATTAATACATATTCATTGTGAAAAACTTAGAACAAAAGTTAAAGGAAAAAAAAACCCCATACACTACTTAATTACAAAGATCTCATTAACATAATTCTGTATTTATTTTCTATAGAAAAAATTTTAATGCTAACCTTCTAGAACTCAGTCAAAAAATAGTATAATCATTTTAATCAGCTGATAATTTGCTCTAGCAGCTTAAAATATTTTTGCTCCATTTCACTTTTTTTCCTGCATGATAGGTTGTTGTTCTTTGAATGAGAAAAAAGTTAAAGTTTGTGGTCAATGGCAGGACTCTGAGACATGTTTCTGGAAACTGAGATTCAGAGGCAACCTGCATTCAGCTTTCTCCAGGTCACCTTTATTAATGAGGCCCTCTGATCAGTAAGGTGGAGTTATCTACCCATCGTTAAACTTACTCTACATCCACCTTTATTTTTTAAGGAAAATATCTTTACTAAGCTGTTTGTGTAAAGCTATATCACACAGTGGATGAAGCACTTATGTTCCTGGAAAAAAAAGATAAATTAGGAAGCTTTTAGATTTGTTTATAAAAGAAATACAAGCCTAGGAAAGAGGCATGATGACTTTATGTAATATAGTGAGTCAGTGACCTGTTTTCCAGAACTTAGCAGCTGCATTTTTTTCCATTGGGGGTAAAACATAATATATGAGTATAACTTCAACTCTAGCTAATTGCTTCTCATGGGACTTAAAAAAAATTAAAATCAATAAGGAGAAATCTGCACTGAACTAATAAAAGAAGGTGATGTATTTTTTGTGGGGTGGTATTTTTATTTTTACAATATTGAAGTGGTAAAGAAAGGGGGAGAGATCTGGGGGTCTGAGAGTCAGAGGAAGCTACAAATGATATAGCAAAGCAAATAACTAGATTACAAATCTTTTGAAATCACGCAGGGGAACAAATCATGTTACTGCCTTATTAAAAAGTATTTTCTCCTCTATGATTAAAAAATCAAGAAGGTATCAACCTTCAAAATCATATCATTGAATATAGTGAGTTCCTTATTTTTCCTTTTCGTTAATATAGCCTGTTATTTAGATTATTGCATCTTATCTGATTTTTATGCTGAAGAGTCTGATAAAAGTTAGTTTATGCACTTATTTTTTACTTTATTTCTGAATATATAATACAGTCGGCATAGTATAAAAGATTAGACAGTGATGTCTGAATTCTCCCTCCCCTAGCTAGTTTCCTTCCCAGAGGCAACGATTGTTACTGTTACCATGTTTTCCCAAAGATAGTTCCTGCAAATGTTGGCAAATTAGTGTGTGTTCTTTTTCGCTGTCTCTCTTCCTTCCTTTCTTACACAAATGCTAGCATCCATGATATAATATTCTAGGTCTGTCTGGTTGTTTTTACTTCATGTACTCTGTAGATTATTCTATTTCAGTACACCAAGAGCTTCCTTATTGTTTCATAGTTGGTTAGTATTCAGTTGTATTATTATATTATGCCATGATTTATTTAAGCAATATGCTATTGGTGGACACTTAAAATGTTTCCAATTTGCTCCTTTGAACAATGCTGCAGTATATAAAGTTGTACACATACGTAGGTTTGTCAAGAAACAAGTGGAAACCAATAGCTGAAAGATGGCTTTAGGATTGTCCCTGAAAGTTAGGTCTCTGTCATTGTTTCCCAGGCTGGTGCTCCTTGGAACTCTCATCAGGGAAATAGACATCATTGGAGCAGAAGGAAAATGGAATTTCATGGCCAAATAAATTTCAGAAATGCAGTGTCCTTCATTATTCCTTGGAGCTTCATAAAATAACTAGCACCTTAAAGGCTTAATGTGCTCATGTGGTTTTAACAACAACAACAACAAACTACCAAAGATAAATTTTCAGGCTTACTTGAGTATCACATACTTGCAGATGCCTGTTAATATCATTCAAGACAGTTTCCGGGAAAAAAATAGTTTGGGAAATGCTGAGCTGTGTGATGACTCCCTGTCTCACCGGTTTCATAGATACTGAAAACTAGCTGTTTGATTTTTCAGCTGACAAATTGCTTTTGGAGTCAAGTTTCTTGACATCTGTAGCTTGTTCACTTCTGGTCCTGTGCTGCTTAAAGTGAGATACAGCGTATTTGGAAAGTTGCATATCAGGACCATCTTCTGTGTGTGAGCATGAGAGAAGGTGGAATCAGATGTCTTGGGTGGAGCCCAGTCTCCAGCTGAAGACTTGAGTTGTAAAATTGTGTTGTATTTTGGGACAAAAATCAAGAAGTTCATTTTGGCTAGGGTTTGGGGAATAGAAATGGGTAAAGGAGAGTTGTAAGGCTTTCTAAAATAAGCAGCATTGAAGCAGAAGTTGCAGTTTGGAGTTCTCTTGTAGAATATGGAGAGGAAAGCAATAGTTTTTTTCCCTCCAGTTTGCATTGGTTCTCAACCAGGGATGATTTTGCTCCCCTGCTGAAGGGGACATTTGGCAGTGTCTGGAGACATTTTTAGTTACCACGACTGGAAAGGTGCTACCAGCATCTGGTAGGTAGAGATCAGGGATGCTGCTAACATCTTGCAGTGCACAGGACAAAATACCACAGTAAAGAATTATCTAGTCAATAATGTCAGTAGTACCTCCATTGGTATAACCTTCTGTAATGGGATTCTACCAGGGTTGGAGAGTTAGGAAATTGTTACTCTTTTTTTCTTCATACATGGAGAGGGGCATAAGTCAGCCATGTGCCATTCTGGACTGATGCTGCCACCATGATGCCAGCATTTGATAATAGTAAACCCATGACACCTTATTCATAGTTCTGAAGTTTAGAAAAATGCTGGAAAGTGTGAAGTTTCTTCATAATTCAGTCAGCAGTAAAACCTTGTCTGTGTTGCCAGAAAGGTATTTATAGTCTTGATTTACCTGATTCTGTGTGAATGTTAATGTGCTTGACTGTAGGGTGCTGGCCTATACCTGGCTTGGAGTTTTAAATAGTAAACACACTGTATCACTCTTCTAAAGTCTGTAACTTTCCTTCCTTCCTGCCTCCTGCCTCCTGCCTCCTCTTTCCCTTCCCTTCCCTTCCCTTCCCTCCCCTCCCCTC
>NW_016107498.1:1725367-1744829 GCF_001604975.1 Cebus imitator
TTTTTGTATTTTAGGAGAGACGAGGTTTCACCATATTGGCCAGGGGGTCTTGATTTTCTGACCTCGTCATCCACCCACCTCGGCCTCCCAAAGTGTTGGGATTACAGGCGTGAGCCACCGCACCTGGCCTAAAGTCTGTAACATTCTATACTTGGAAACACTTTGGTCCTCAAATGTTTCAGAGAAGAGATTGTGAACTTATATATTGAACTAAATTTTTGCCAAATTTGGCTTATTTTTAATAATTGAGCTTTTAGTAATATTTGTTGATTTTTTAAATTCCAAAAATGACGTAAGATCATTGTGAAGAGTTTAGGTACAAAAAAGTAGTAATATTATCAACCAACTGTATGGTACTTACTGTGTGCCAGATACTGTTCTCAGCACTTTATATGCAGCAATGAATTTAATCTTCTGAATCCCATTATACCTTTACAAGTGCACAAACCATGGCATAGTAACTTGCTCAAGATCCCCTAGTTGATGGCAGAGCTGGGCTTTGAACTCTGGCTCAGAGAAAAAAGTGATTCATAATCTCAATAGCTGGAAAGGGCTGCTATGTGTACATGGGTGTATTTCCCTATAGCCTTCTTTCAGCCTTCCCTACTCAATGTATTTGAGAATTTCCTGTTTTAAATATTTTCTAAAATCTGATGGTTGAATGGCTGCTTACCTATTTAAAAGAATAGATTAATGAACCATAAATTATTTAAACATTCTTTTCTTGTTGGACATTTAGGCTCTGTCCATTTTTTCACAATAGAAAATTGATGTGAACACATTTATATATAAATATTTATCCATATATCTGATTATTTCTTCAGAGAACATTTTAAAGCAATTTTTTAATAGACTCTATATACTATCAAATTTACCACTTTATTCTCTCATTAGAATTCATTGTCATCAGCAAAGAATCTTAAATGCTTTTCCACTTGATTTCTAATTCTGTGATGTAGTATCTTAAAGTTTTCTGAGAAAATCAGATAGATGTCTGGAAATTTAGTATGATGTTTTTAATTGGTCAGGAAACAAGTAGTTGGAATAACTGATTTTATAAAATACTGTATTTCAAAAAATTCAATTTTAGAGCTGTTTTATTTTCAGGTTAACCCATGGAGTTAAATCAAGGCTCCATTTTACATTGCTATGAAGAGCTGGTAGAAATAAGGATAATGCAGCATTAAGAGATACTCTGACCTGAATCTTAGTGGAATGTGATCAGTATTTGCCTAAAACAATCATTCAGTAAATATTTATGGAGTATCTGTTATTCAGCATACACTACATTTTATATTGGGGATCCAGTGAGGAGCAAGTTTATGAAAAGAAAAATAGCGAATACTTACACAGTACCTTTTAGGTGTCAAACACTATTTTAACAGCTTACGTATGATACTTCATTTATTACTCCCAACAACCCTATGAGGTAGATGCTATTATTGTATTCATTTAACTGATGAGACTGAAGCACAGAGACGATAAGTAATGGGCTTGCAGACATGCAACTGCTAACCAAGGCAAACACTGACTCTGCTAGTTTGGAGGGGCAGACAGAAGAGGGTTGGTGCAGTACTCTGGGCACGAGAAACTGGTGGCCTTTGTCACCAGCAAATTGGTCCAGCAATCCAGTAATGGGACTGGAGAGAAAGGGAGGGCCCAGAAAGATTTTTCAGGATATAATTTATCAGACATGGTGATTGAATGTGGAGAGAGAGGGATAAGTCAAGGGCAAGGCCTAGGTATCTTACTGTGAGCAACCTGCTAGATGATGGGGCCCTTCAGTGAGCCTAGGAACAGCAGGAAGGAATGAGGAGGATTTTTGGGATTGGTTATGTTGGAGGGTTCTGAAAGATGGAGGGAAGCGGAGCGGCATTGTCTCCAAAATATTTGGAGTCAATAGCTTTGAAGCTCACCAAATATGCCCTGGTAGTTTACTTATCAGAAAATGAGTTTCTTTAAATACTTATAATGTGTAGTTCATGAGAAAGCTTTCTAGCATTTAAAGATGTTGACAAAGTTCATTTGATTGCTGTGATTTTTATGTATTAAACATGTAAAATTTGTGTCATATTAATGCTCTTTTAAAGACTAATTTCAATGCCTATAGACAGCTTGCTAATGTAGTTATATTGTCATTTACATTATCAATAATCTGTGAATGTATAGATTATTGCCATTTTTCTTCATTGTAGATGATTTTATAGTGAATGTCTTTATGCGTAAAACAGTTTTGATATGCAGGATTATTTCTTTGGAGGTATAGCTGAACTACAATTACTGAATCATGCATATCACAAAATTACTTACTGGAAAAACTGTACTAATTTATGTTGCCAACTACATGCAAGACCTCCCTCTGTAAGGTCAGTGAGTTGAATCGTCCTGATTATTTTTGTGGCACCTTCATTCACTTCCTGCTTTTTGTAACATATCCTGTGTTCACAATCGTATGACGACTTTGTATCCCGGGTCTTTATTTTATTATAATCAATGCCTGATTCATACAGAATATTGACAAGAGGTTTTACAAATATAATCAGATAAGAGAGGGGAAATCAGGATCAATTTCTTCAACTCTGTTTAAAGTACTGATGCCAGGATGATACTTCAAGTTGTTTGAGATGAAGTCTTTGTGCCGAAGCCTGGCTGATGGCTGTAAGGGCACTACCCCTCATTAAAAGATGCCTTTCCTTCAGTGTGCAGGTTGCCTGTCTCCATGGTGTAAGTGGTGGAGAGTTAAAGCCATTACATGGATCATTCAGGACAAAAACAAATTTTACTTTAAATTATCTGGTGATTTGGGAGTAAAACTAGGATAACTCTTTTGGACTGGCATTATGCCATAATTGCCACAGTTTTGGACTTTTTCTACTTTGCCCAATAAAGATGTTGCTCCACAACCCTTAATTTCTATAATTTTTCCACCTCAGCTTTCCACAATGAATGTTCCTAGTTTGTGTAATGTCCTTTAGGTTGCTAATTTCTGCCTCCAGAGCCAGGAGATCTGTCTTCTTTGGATTATTCCCAAACATAAACTTTAGGAAAATCAGAATCAGACTGTTTCCCTGTTTGTCATTTGGAAATTTCTGCATTCATAAATAATTGCTTGTAACCTTCTAATGAATATGCATTTGGAGTTGTTTTGAAAATTTATTATTTAGGGATTATTTATTAGTCTGGTTACTTGCCAGAGTGATAAATTTAAAAAATGGTTGTCCACCCATCTGCTTCATCCCATAATCCCCCCAAACAGTCATCAGCTGGGAGAATCATAATATGCAAATAAGCCATCTGCAGTGTCTAAATGGGAGGACAGCTTCCAGTTTTTAGTCAGAAACCTGCCAGGGGCAGGGTAGTAATTTCAGTAGCATTCTTCAAAGGGGAGGATCTCTTAAGAGGCAGCATGATTAAAAATGCTTCCATAGTAATAGGGACACTAGAACTGGGTATCCAGGCACTTGTGAGCAACAAATCTCCTGTTTCAAGATCCAACCCCACCTGTGGGATACTCATGTTTCATCATAGTTGTCCTCAACTTTATTCTTTTTATACCTCTACAAAGACAAAAAAAAAAAAGTGATACCAATAAAAAAAATGTGGAAGACTGTTAATTGGGATTGAACAGTACCTGTGGTTTCCTCATGTGACCGTTGACTTGTCTTATTCTACAAGAAAGTGGGCTGGTACGTAGGTGCTCTCAATGTCCTTAATTTCAAAATGAGGAAGGCCAGAGACAGCCATGGTAAGTATAGAATAATGAATCCTGAGCCTGACCTTTTGGTCACTCCTTTGGCAGGGTATGTGCTTGGGGGATGAAAACCAAGACTTAAAGACTGCCAGTCCCCTGCTGCAGTTTTTGAGAGTAAGAACTATACTTGCTATAATATGGCAGAATGAAATTATACCTGCCGTTTTCTTAGTTCTTCCCTTTTATTTATTTTTTAAGCATTCATTCTCCTTTAGTTTGCTATTTGGAAGCGTGAAATAAAGCTCTGGTTATGTTCTTTCCCCTTGCCCTTCCATCTGACTGAGCCCCTTAGTGATAAGGGTGAGGGATGAGATGTTAGTCTCTGGTGTTTAAGGTCCCCACAATATGCCTGAATGTTCACAGATGTAGAACTGTGTCCCATCCATAGGGGAAGTAGGGGAAGCTTGTGGGAAGCTAGCTGGAGAGGTTCAGAAAGTAGAGTTGTTGGATATATGGCCCTAGGTGTTGTATACATATATAGTTCAAATGGAGTTAGGTTCTATATACAGTAATGTGTAGACTGAGAACAAAATGACCTATCAATCTTAGGAAATGAATTAAGAAGAAGGTTTCCTGTGAAGGACAAGTCAGAGATAAAGTAGGAAATCCAGAAGAGATTGAGATGTTCTGAAAGTTAAGACCAGACGATGTTTCAAGAAGAATGTAATCGGAGAATGAAGGTTCAGTGTGTTTTGCTTGCATTTGCTTTTTATTTGGGAATCACTTCAAATTTATGGAAAAAAATTACAAAGAACACCTGTTTATCGAATCCACCTTTTCTTATATTTAACCCTATTTACTTTATAATTTCCCCCTCCCTACAGCCCCCATATCTTTTTTCTGAACCATTTGGAGGATGTATTTAATATATCATGTCTTCTCAACATCTCTTGGAAAAGAAAAAGCAGGAAATATGATGCATTTTTTCCTCAAAAAATGTATATCATGGCCCTTCTAAATACTAAATATTTCACAAGAATTGGGATATTCTCTTTTATAACCAGCACTATTATTAACTTGAGTAAATTTAACATTGATACAATTTTAAAAATCAGATCTAATATTCATATTCCAATTAACCAGTTAACCCAATGACATTTTTGATATTTTTTTTCTCTCATACAGGTTCTAACCTGGGGTCAAATACTTGATTTTCTTTCATTCATTTGTTTCTTTTAATCTGAAACATTTGCACAGCCATGGTTTTTCTCTAAATGACATTGACACTGTTTAAGACTGCCTCCCACCCCTTAAAAATGCAGTGGTTCTCAGTTTGGGGTTGTTACTACCTCATGATTAGATTCAGGGTAATGCAGTCTCAGTTGGGATATTGTGTAGTGGTATGTCCTTGACAGGATGTCAAATCTGCAGGCACCTAGTGCCCATTGGTGGTGGTGATTTTGAACATCCCATCACAGCGTTGTCTAGTTTCTTGATTATATAATTATTGTTTTCTTTTTCTTCCCTTGCAATAAGTAGTCCGTGGGGAGCTAATGTAAAGTCATGTAGACATCCTTCTTCTCCTCAAAATCAATGCAAGGTTTAGCATCCATGATGATTATTTCTGAGTTCAGTCTTTACAGTGATAGGTGTGCAAACATGGTTTTCCATCTCTGTGTTCTTTCCATGTTTACCATTCAGCATTTGACATTCTACTCTAAGCAAGAGTCTTACATCATTTCCATTTATTTGTTTTTTATTAGGGTGCACTCATGAGTTCCCATTTTCCGTTGGGTCATAGTTTACCACAGCACTCAATGTGAGCCCTTAATCAAATTTGAGTTGGCCAGTGGGGGCCCCTTCAAGCTGGCTTCTGTGTCTATGTGGCACGTTCCTGTCACTTACTTTTGACAAATTTTTCACTTTCTGGCATAAAAATACGATCAGGCTCATCTTGTGTATGCTTTAGCCCTGGAGCCATCCATTCCTTTGAGAAGCCCCAATTCCTTTTAGTGGTGAAAGGGTACAGGCAGTCTGGTCTGTGTTTTCCGTGACCCTCTCTGCTATGTGAAGTGTTCGGCCCAGGCTTTGGGAACTATGCATTTCATGGTAGATGTTGGGTCAAGTGGAAATCTTGGGGTACTGAGGAAGAACAATTTTGATTTGCAGTTGTTAAATGAAGAATATATGTTCAGAGTGTGAGTGAGATGGAAATTGTCCTTGTTATTTAGTTTGTTTGTAGGCCTTGGCTAGAGTTGGCCTGACAGATTGTATCCCTTTCCCTCTGGCCGTACTTTTTTGGGAGGGGTCTGGCCTGCATTTTAATGAACATTTTGGCACTCTCTCATGCTTGCATTTTTTGTTGTCTTTTCGAATTACCACACTCTGTAGGTGCCCCTTTAACATTGGCTCGTCCTCTGTTAAAGGGCAGGGGGAGGTGGTGAGTGGAGGGTATTCTGGTTCCCTTGGGGTGAGCAGTCTGCAGAGGCCACACAGTCCACATCTGTTGTTGATTGAATCCTGGTCCAGAAGCCCTGCTTTGTATTGCTGGGTGGAATGAGCAGAATCATTACTGTGGCAACACAGGGTTCCTTTTTTAAGTCCACTCCTTTCATTGCCCCCTAACTTGCAAGTCACCTGATGGTTTCTGGCACTTTCTTACCAGTTTGGAGCTATTTAAAATACATTCCTACTTTTCTTATTTCATGGGGTCTTCTGGACAATACGTTGTATGACAATCAGGCAGAGATCAATTCCATTTTATAGACAAGGAAACAAGGCAAAGAGAGTAAGTTTCCAATGGGGAAGGTTAGTCTCTTTTTCTTAGTAAGTAGCAAGGAGCTAGTAAGTGGCAGAACCAGAACTTCAGCTCGGCACTTCTGCTTCTCACTCTGTGCTTGCTTCTTGTCTTAGTCATTCAACAACTGAAGAAGAAATGTGAGCCCTGTAGAAGGGGCTTAGGCACAGGAATTGGTGGGGGTAGGAGGTAGGGTAGATTTCTTCCTTCTTAATCAGCTTCTTGTCTGAAGCTTCACATATTGGGGGTATCATTTTTCAGTGTGAAAGAGAGGCTGAGTCACTTTGTGTCTTCATGGGGAACCTGTCCCAGGATGTGTGTCCTAAACCCCAGGCTTACCTCAAGCCAATTAGAGAAAACTGTGTGACAGCATGAGTCTCACTGCCTGTAGTTGACGAAGCAGAGCAGAAAAGCTGTTTTCTTCTCCTTGTCCTTTATTTCAGACTTCCTCATCTCATCTTCCCTACCTGGGTTGATGAACTGTCTTGTGGGGCTGGGGAGGTGTCCATTTGGCTCTCAGTTTTGGTTTCCAGAGGGAGGCTCTGGCTGCAGGACACAGCAGATGGAGCCTGCAGGAGCCCATGTTTGTGCCTCGGCAGGTGTGGGTCCGGGATGGGTCTGACCTCCACCTGGCACCTGCTTCTTTTATTGCCTCCATATGTCAAGGGGATATGAGCCCAGGTGAGTGCTTTCAGATTGCTCTGGCCTAAAGCAATGTTTGGGAATGGCAGGAACGTGTTGTGGGGGAACAGGGACCTTTGTGAAGGACAGTTGAGGAGCCAGTCTGAGGTTAGAGGACCACACAGCTGCCCCTTCTAGAATCCTCGCTAGGCTGGAGGTGTGGCTTCAATAAGGTCCTAGTTGGGCTGTGTTCTCATCTCCTTTTTATTTCCTGCTCTATTTTTGTTTTTGTTATTTTGTTAAAATCTTCATGCTTATGGAGTTTTCAAATGGCAGTAATGATTTTTATTTTTATTTTTTAAAGAGTAAAACAATGGGAGTCTAGTGCAGTGACTTCAGCACATATCAGGTAACCTTTACCAGTAAATCGAAGGCCATTGACTCAGGAGTGTGTAGGGATCTGTGGACTCCCTGAAATTAAATGCAAAATGTTATGTGTTTGCATGAATGTATTTTTTGGAGGAATGGCTCCCATAGCTTTCTGCAGATTCTTGTAGACATTTGAGACCCTCCCCAAAGCCTGGCCTCCATATGTCTTCACATTCCTTTGGAGGACTGGCTTTGCCTCCTGAGCACTTTAATTTGTGGAAGAGTCAAGGAAGAGGAGACCTTGAAAATAGTCTCCTCTCTAACTGCAAAATGCCGGGGCTGGCACTGCTTCCCCTCCTCCCATTACCGGTTCCCTGAGCAGGTCTGAGCCAGGATAATCTTTAACCTCCACTCTGTGTCAGGCTCTGGTTGTATGACAGATGTACCTCTCCTCATCTGATTGTCACAACTGCCCTGTAATGCAGGTGCCAAAGACCGAATAACATGTTTAAGTTACTAAATAGAAGAATTGGGACTGCCAGTAAAATCTGCCAGATTCCAAAGCCAGAGTTCTTTCAGTACACTCAAGGAATAAAAACATCAGCTGCCATTTTTCTTAGCATTCACTGATGAGACACCATCCTGTCCTGTTCCCTCTTGTTCATCCTGCAGTGCCATATATTGCTCCAAAGCCTAGGTAGTGCCCGGAGCTCACCTACAGCTCACCTTCCTATGAGACAGAGAACTGGCTTGATCTTTCGGGAATAATGACAGAACTCTCAAAAGGTGCTGGATCCCTAATCGCTTTGCTGGGTTCTTCATTCCTGACCCACCCCAGAGCTCTTCTGGAAGTAAAGGCCTGAAACTGTGGCCCTCGTGCCTACAGTGGCTCAGCTGGAGAAGGAAAGTAACAGACATGAAGTGTTAGCAAGCAGACCTCATCTGTTATTTGACTTTTAAAATCACAAATAATAATTAATCATCATTACAAGGTGTTTTTAATGTGGTCACATTGGCATGAAAAATTTTAATTCTGAGAGTGAAATGCTATGAATATAGTAAATTAAAAAATAAATTGTTGTGGCTATGCTCTGATGGCATTTCAAAAAGGTGTTTGTTATCCTACCCTGCCCCTTCATCCCTCTGTTACAACTGTGTAGACAAAGGATAAAACTCAGGTAAACCTCCTGAGATAGAGGTTCCAGATGGCATTAGCTGAAAAGACACCTGGCACCCAGAGAGGCCGTGTGGCTCTTTGTACACAAACCATGGGGATTGTTTATTTTTACTGCTCTAGTGACTCAGTACAACAGTGGTCTGGGAAGATTTGGCTTTAGCCTCCTCTCTGTTGTGTTTTAACCTCTTCATATCTCACACTTCTTACTTTTCTCCTTTTATAGAATGCAGAGTGGTTGTGATGGTGAGTTCACAGAGACCTAAGAGCTCTAGGAGCACTACACACTGGGGTCAGTTGGGGGTAAATAGGGGAGGAACGGTGCGGGGTGGGGAGCTGGGGAGAGATAGCAAGGAGAGAGATAGCAAGGAGAGAGATTCCAGATGTAGGTGATGGGGAGGAAGGCAGCAAATCACACTGCCATGTGTGTACCTATGCAACAATCTTGCATGTTCTTCACATGTACCCCAAAACCTAAAATGCAATAAAATAAATAAATGGGGGAAAAAAAGAGCTCTAAGTTCTTTTGGGTCACAGGAGTGATTTCTCTTTTTTGCAGTGTAAGGTACAAAATATTAAATACCTGAGACATGACTGTGAGACCATGGTGAAATTACCCCGAGTCTCAGTTTCTTCTCTGAAACACGATTACTCATTCAGAGTAATAGACTGTATCTTAAATGAGCCAAAATGGATCAAACATTTAGCATTGTAACTGGCACGTGGGCATTCACGAAGTATCTGACTCTTCTCTGTACCTCCTTTCTTCTGTTTATGTGCCTCCAATAGAAATAGAGTATATTGATTGGCTGGAAGTAGAGTAGGAAGATTAATCTGTTTCTTAAATGCAATACCAAGCTTAAAAATGCATCTCTAGTTCTGGAGATGCCCAGATAATGATATTTTGGGGGTGTGTGTGTGCATGCACATTTATCTATTTGTGTAAGTTTCCATAAATCTGGGTCTACAAAATGAAATGTGGCTTTCCTTGCTGGCTTCAGACATTTTGATTTTGACAGATGTTAAGGTAAGAGAAATAGAGTAAGATCATACATTTAGAGCTAGATGCCTCAGCAGCTGGCTTAGAGGCTTTTTTTTTTTTTAATGGGTGGCTGTAATTTCAAGCAAACAGTTCTGGGTGGATTTTGTCTAGCTCAAGGGAGAATTGTATATTGGGCACTAAGTATTAACGGGTGAAATCCTGCCAGCTGCCCTTTTATAGATCTTTGGTGTGAAGCAAGGCTTTGTATATGTTGCCAGGCAAAAATTGATATTGGATCCAATTCCATCAGAGAAGCTTTAGTATTTTTAGAAGTAACACTCACCCTAGCACAGCATGCAGTGATATATAATACCAACTGTTTATAAAAATCCATGTTTTAATTAATTTATAGAAAGTGAAATTACCTTGTTTTTCCTGATGCCTTCTGTCTGTCAAACAGAACAAAACTGCATGAGTTCAAGATGTGGCCTTTGCAGAGGACTTAGATGAATTCGGATGTTGACCTTTATAGTATGAGGACTGCATGGAGATTGGATGGTTGGGAGGCAGGAGACCTGAGTTCTAGCCCCAGTTCTGCCTTCTAATGAGTGTGTGATCTGGACCTAGTTACAGGTCTTTGTGGCCCTCAGATTGTGTAGTTATTAAACAAAGTGGTTGTAGGAAATTTCCATTGTGTTTTAACTTCAATAAATTATTATGATTTCATGATAGAAATGAAATATAGTGTGCAAGTCTCTTTCCTAAAATTGTGAGATCATGTCTGTGAGATCCATGAAGCTTTGGTGGTTCTAAAGGATACTTTGGGGAAAATGAGATTTAAAGAACCAAGATACTGATTTTTGGTGACTTAGCACTATATTCTTGCCATTTTTCACGGATTCTCTTGTTTTGTATTTAAAGAACATTTTCAGATTGCCTTAAGCCTGTTTGTTTCCTGTTTATCCAAGTTTCACTTTGCATTGATGGGCTATTAACAAGGCCCTAACAACACCTATGTCCGGGTGTCTCAGTTCAGGAAGTCCTGTAGTACTGTTTGTGCCATGGATTTGGACTTTAAAATCTTCAGCACCTATTTTTTTCTGTGTATATTTTGGTTTCTATAACACAATGTTTGAAATGTGGTTCCCAGGCCACCTGTAATGGAATCACATGGAGGTGATTGAAAAAGTGGCATGTTTCTGGTTAATGTGCATTCTTACTGGAGCCGAATCTCTTGGGGACAGACATAAAAAGCCTCATAGTTTGCAAGTGACTCTCAAATTTAAACTGGCCTCAGAATCACTGTTTTTGGAAATCAGGGTTATACTTCCGTTCATGTTCTTAGAATCTAATGTATAATTAGAATTCAATGAATATTTTTGAGCAATAAGTCAGCACATGAGTTGCTGGATTTGTGGTAATTAGAAAGCTGTGCGATACCTTTACCAGCCTTTTTATAATGAAGTCTCTGAAATGTTTATTGAATGACTGAATATTACTGATAATAAGGTGATGGAAATAATTTTTCATTCACAAATTGCTAACATACTGCCTTTCATTCACAAATTGCTAACATACTGCCTTTCATTTCATAACGGTCTTCCAAAAAACAATATTCTTGTGACTATTATTGACTATAAATTGGATACTTTTGGGTACAGCTCTGGTTGTACTGAAGCGTTTTTGACCTTGTATTACACACATACCACTCCCTTTGGTGGAAGCTTGCAGGTGATCACACGTTTCAATGCTGGGAGGGCTGTCATGCAGACTGAATGGGAAGGGCAGAATGTGGTAGTTGGTTAAAAAGCAAAAGGCACATGCTATGACTTTTCACTTTTTTTGTTGTCTTAAGACTTTTGTGATAGTCGCATAACACCAGTGGGACCGGAAACTAGGGCGGGCCAAAGATGCACTGATTAAGGAAATTATTGCTACTTAACAGTTATTCTGGAGCTCAAATATTTCCTGTTTATTATGTAATAATGTAGCCTTTTGAGTCTCCAAATCCCATTTGGCAGAAGAGGTTGGGGGAGTTGGAGGCAGTAGCTTGGATCCGAGGCTCAGTCTCTTGCCTGCTGTTTGAGGGGCAAGGTGGGGCAGGAACTGTAAAAAATTCCCTCACCCATGGTCCTTTTCTCCTACAATGACTATAGAAGATTAGAACTCTTTAACTGTTTAGGAATTTGAGTGTTCTGCATAAGAATCCAATTAGGATGATAGGAAAGACACAACTAGCAATAGATTTAATATGTGATATCTGATAGCATTTTAACAAGTGTCCAGAGCCTATGCATGCAGTGATTGTTTGATACTCTAGTTTTAAGTTGAGTTATAGCATAGAGATGGTGACTCTATAGAGGCAAAAACCAGAATTACTTTTGCACCAACCTAATATTAAGTTTGTATATTTCACATTTGTAGACTTGTTTCATCAGCAGAGCAGTTTCCGAGGGTTCAAGGAAACATTGTTCGATGTTTTCTCTCATCCATCCCTCTATGAAGGGATGTTGAGAGGAGAGTTTGTTTTGAAGGTGCGGTTCTTGCTTTCATAGCATGTGGTTAAAATAAAAGCAGCAGTGTAGTATTCTCACATCCTCTCTTACTCGGACGTAGGGTGTATTTAGTGAACCTTGGCCATTCTAACAACTGTTCCTGCTGCTGTTTGTTGTCTTGTTCTTTTCTGGGCTTTAATGTTAACCCACCAGACAAGACTTCTGGCAGTTCTGTAGATGGAAACTATAAGGACTGAATTTGTAGGTAGGTGGTTTCTATCCTGGAGGAAGCAAATCCCATCATACTGGATGTTCACATCAGCTGGGTTGGATGTCAGTGTTGGCGAGTCAGTGCTTTGAAGGGCTAAATGTTTTGATTACCACCCCCAGGCATAATATTTTGGGTTCAGTGAGGCTTTAAAACATCCTTTATTCTCCCCACTTTCCATCATCTTCTGCAAACTTAATAATTTCCCATACTTTTTCGGAAAATGAGCCTTTTAATCTCCCAATCCATAGCTGGAGGAGCCTCACTTTGAAAAGTAAACAGTTGTCTTATTTATAACTTCAGAGCTGCTCCTTGCTTACATGCTTATGTTTACATTTTTGAAATTGACCTAAAAAATGTCAATACTTTGTTATGGTTTTGAGATTTATCTGACAGTTCTTTTCTGGGCATGTTAAAAGTCTTAATTTTCTTGGCAAAACAATTTTCCTTTTAGGGTTCAGTATCTTCTTTTCAGGGTTGTTTCTAGAAAGATTTTAAGATAGTTTAAGGGCTTTCTTAACCACATAAAACAAAATTTTCTTAATACACTTTGGGGGAAATCAATAATCAGTGTTAGAGTAATCCTAATTAGTGAATGCCATTTGCTCTAATGCTAGATTAAAATTGTCCTTGAATTTAAAAATTTATTAAATCTTAGTGCCAAAAATTAAAGTAAAATATTACAAACAAGTTGGGTTTTTGTTTTAAAAACAAACTATTCATGGCAGTAGATAAAAATAATAAAAAAATGCACAATCTCTAACACAACTGTTTTTAGTTTTGCATGTTGTTTCCATATATGCTGACGCAGCTACAAAGCACTTATTGGAACTACAGTAATTATTTTGATTTTTTATTTTTATCATGTATCATTGTTTTCATTTTCTCGTATACTATGCAAACATCACTGTCATGGCTACATAATGGGCTATCCAGGTGATTTATTGTGAGAATGCCTATATTCTTAGAATTAAAATTCCATCCACTTATTTGAAATTGTAGATGATGTTGTAGGGAACATAGTTTTGCCTATGTTTTTCTTTTAATGATTATATCCATAAATTTGGACTTTAAATTTGGAATTTCTGGGTCACAGTTATTTTTATGGCCCTGAAATAATATTCTGTTTATACTTTTAGAAATAGTTTTTGTTCTAACCAACCAGAGCACAAGTGACAGGCAAGCTTTTGGCGTTAGTGCATAGATGTTCTTAACGCATCCTGAATATTTTGTGCTCTCATTGTGTCCCTGCTATTTGGAGCCTGCCTGAAAAAGATTCTGTCAGGGGCCTCTGCTAATTAAATTGAATTAGTCCAGTTTTGTTACAAACAGGTAACTGATTTTTGTGCTTTATTCCTTGATACTTATTGCTGAAACAAGTTTTTATGAAAAAAGGAGAGTATTAGCCTGAGGACAAAAATAGTTTGGAGTTCTGAGTTCTCTAGAGGAGCTGCCAGTATTAATGAACTATCACTTGGAGCCTGCAACCTGCCAGCCTCGACTTTTCCTCTCCTGGGCCAGCCATCATTGGTCTTCCACATTGCCTTTCACTTTGCCAACTAAGGCTTTTCAGTACCTTCTGGTATAGGTCTTGTTTCTTAAGGGAGTGTACCCTCAGTAGGGGAACTGGGCAATCTGGAAGGGAACTTCTATTTCACAGCCATGTGGGAATGCCAGTAGAATGGGACTCTATGATGAGTGTGGTTACCTGCCCTTCATGGCAGGAGTGGACTAGAAATCACTTGGTGTTACTGCAAGGCCAGTCCATTGATGTGCACCTCTGATGTGGGAGAATACTACTTTCAATGACTGCACTGCTGCCAGTGACATTAAAAAGTCTTCCATGTAAAAGCATGGGTAACTGCTTAACATGTATTAAATGAAAAAGCAGAATACGAAATGATCTAGGTACTGTACAAGTGTCCTAAAATTTTTGCATATGGTCAAACTAATATTAATATAAGAAAGTGTAAATAGCTGTAATAAGTTATTGTGAGAGTAAAGCCATTTCTTTTTCTTTTTTACAACAACATGTTCTTTAGTGTTTTAGCACATTTGTAGTAGAGTTTTGAAGTTATTTTTGCAAATAAGATATGTAGGATTCTAGGTCTGTGAAGTAAAATTGAATGAAGAGGATTTGACAGTCTGTTTAAACTTCTGGAAAATAAAGGTTGAAAACAGTAAGATTTTGTCTGTGTATCTTCTGAAGCTGAAATGAACACTGTGCCCATTTTGCTCTATGTCCATTGAGTATTTTCTAAAGTATTTTTGGGGAGTAGGTGTATCTTCAGCTGAAAGAAGATTTCTAAGTGTCCAAGTCCTTTAGGAAGCTGAAAGTTTTGAGTTATGCAAGTGTGCCTTCAGTGTTCTTTGGCAACAACCCCTTCCTGCACTTTCTTCACTGTCGTGATTTGTGTCTCGAATAACTATGTCCCTCTTCCTGCTCACAAAAACTTTGAGCTTAGTTGTGTATACCTTGCATAAAGCAATGGAGCACAGAAGTAGAGAATGCTGGTTCTGGACCCAGATTCCTGATGTGGAATCCTGGCTGGTTTTGGGACTGTGGGCTCTTGAAGGGAGTAGCCTCATCTGTACAGTGGAGACCGCAAAGTACCCTCAGGGTAGCTGTGAAGATGGTGAGTATTCCTTTTAACTATGAGAAATCAGAAAAATATGGAAAACCGCAAAAAGAATAGAAATAACCCAAACTCCACAACAGATTTTGCTTTTTGTCTTCTCTGATGATGAAATAAAAGGCGTTGGCCATTGGGGAAGTAAAGATGTTTGAAAGTGGGGTGTTTCCAGACACCCTGAAATATATGCCTCTTTTCTGCCTATGCCTAGTACCATACCTCACTCATTGTCACCCACTAGAGATTTAGCTTTGTGTTCCGGGTTCTACTACTACATTTTGTGACTTGGGCAAATCATCTAAGTACTTCTAGGTGTTCTTTAAGGCTTAAAAACCAAGGTTAGTTTAGCTTTCTCATCCTTTCTTTTCTTAACCCATGACTTGGTTGATTTATGGTTTGTTCATTTCCTTCATATGTCCTCAGTGAAAGGAGCAGAGAAGATGAGTTTGGATATCTCAGTCAGCCAACAGCTTTTGAACAGACACTCTTCTGGCCCAGAAATTACAGAAACACATAATACATACATGATCTCTGGCTCTTGGAGCTTGTGGCACGGCCCTGGATAGGGAAGGGTAAGCATCCTGATGCTATAATGTGATGGAAACTTCTGTGGGGAAGCATAGGATTCAGTGCCAGTACTTGTGATGCAAGTAGTTATTTGAGCATTCCTCTTATTTGTTTTTAACCGTCTTTCTTTCTTTCTTTCTTTCTTTCTTTCTTTCTTTTTTCTTTTCTTTTCTTTTCTTTTCTTTTTTCTTTTCTTTTCTCTTGTCTTTTCTTTCCTTCCTTCCTTCCTTCCTTCCTTCCTCCTCCTCCTCCTCCTCCTCCTCCTTCTTTTCTTTCTTTCTTTCTTTCTTTCTTTCTTTCTTTCTTTCTTTCTTTCTTTCCTTTCTCTCTCTCTCTCTCTCTCTCTCTCTCTCTTTCTTTCTTTCTTTCTTTCTTTCTTTCTTTCTTTCCTTTCTCTCTCTCTCTCTCTCTCTCTCTCTTTTTTTTTCTTTTTTTTTTTTTTTTTCTTTTTTCTTTTTTTTTTTTTTTTTTTTTTTTTTTTGAGACAGAGTCTCCCTCTGTTGCCCAGGCTGGAGTGCAGTGGTGCAATCTCGGCTCACTGCAACCTCTGTCTGCTGGGTTCAGGCAATTCTCCTGCCTCAGCCTCCCAAGTAGCTGGGACTACAGGTGCATGCCACCATGCCCAGCTAAGTTTTTGCTTTTTTAGTACAGACGGGGTTTCACTGTGTTAGCCAGGATCTCCTGACCTCATGATCCGTCCACCTCAGCCTCCCAAAGTGCTGGGATTATAGGCATGAGCCACCATGCCTGGTCTGCTGTTTGTTTTTAACTTTTAAGTTCAGGAATACATGGGCAGGATGTGCAGGTTTGTTACATAGATAAACGTGTGTCATTGGGGTTTGTTGTACAGATTATTTCATCACTCAGGTATTAAGCCTAGTACCCATTAGTTATTTTTCCTGGATCCTCTTCCTGTTCCCACCCTCCACCCTCCTATTGGCTCCAGTGCATCTTGTTCCCCTCTATGTGTCCATGTGTTCCCATCATTTAATGCCCACTTATAAGTAAGAACATGTGGTATTTGGCTTTCTGTTCCTACATAAGTTTGCTAAGGATGTAGCTGCATCCATGTCCCTGCAAAGGACATGGTCCCATTCTTTTTTTTATGGCTGCATAGTATTCCATGACATATATGTGCCATATTTTCATTATCCAGTCTATCATTGATAGGGATTTAGATTGATTCCATGCAAGTTCTTAGAGACCTTCAAAGAATATTTGAGCATTTCTTACTGGAATAAAGTGAAAATCATGTGGCACCTGGCTGGCTCATTCAGGAGGCCTGGGTTTGAACTGCTTTATCTATAAAAGCTCAGTTTAATTCAGAGTTATATGCCTAAAAGGTATACAGCACCTGCGTCCTGGAGGTGGGGATGCATTGTTCTTAACTTCACAGAGCACCTATTTAAGCTGAACAACAAGTATCTGCTGTGAGATTGGATGCTGTGAGTATACCAAACTGGGAAATCTGGTCTATCTTATCTCCTTAGAATGTCTCTTGGAGTCAGCTGTGATGCCCCTCAGGGTTCAGGGAGAAAAATGAGTGGACATCTTAAGGCTCTTTGAGGATTTCCTGGTTGCTTCCAACTCAAGTTGAGGAGTATTACTGGAAGGTTTGGAAGGATAAAAGCCACGTAACAGCAGTTTCTGTTTTCTCTAACCTCCATTTATCAGTCTGGTCTAGGCAGCAGGTAACCAAGAGGTCCTGAATGCAGTGTCTAAGCTGTATGTGGGCCCAAGACCTGCCAAGGTATTCAAGTACAGCCACACTGAAGCTTTGCTTTCTAGGCACAAAGTTTGGTTATCTTATATTTCCTTGCCGTGCTTTTCATAAAATATTAACAGGAGTTAGATGTTGGAGTTTCTCAGTGTGTGGACAAATATGCAGGTGCTTTCCAAACAATATTACATTGCCCTTTCTGCAAAACTGTTTGTGTAAGGAAACGTTATAATGTATAACAGCATGGCGTTAGCTGATCAATCATTCCATTCTCCATGTTGATTGATCATAGTGCTGCAAAATAACCTTCTTCATTGTGCCACAATACAGCTTCCAACAGTGTTGCCGTTTTGATACTGTTGACGGAAATTAGGTATCATTTTCTTTTTGTCCAGGAAAGTAATTTTCCTACTGTGCAAGTTTACTAGCCATAGGGTTAATAACCCTAACCCTTATATCAACTTGAATATTTAAGTTATTCTGGGAAACAATTTTAAGTGGGTATTTAATTCAAATTTTGTTACTCTGTGTCCACTGAACTGACACAAGGTATCTAATCCTTGATTTAATCTTTAATACCCAAATCAAAATTAAGGCCAGCTCTGTGTTTATTGTTAACAACAATTGCCTGCACTGCTTTTCCTGGGTGGTTTTCTTTATGGTTTAAAATTCATTGCAGTGATCCTACTGTGTTGGACACTAGCGTAAAAGGAAGGTTTTCAGTCCCTTCATTTGTGGATGTGTTGTTACTGCTAAGTTTTCTTACAGTTTGCTTGTTGTAGGATACTTGCACTAACCTGCCACTTGCCTAGAAGGGAAAGGAATATCAAAGGTGAATCTAGTGCACAAAGTATTTATCGCCCAGATGGTCTCTTCCGTTCAGAGAAGAACTGAAGTTGTTGAGTGGAGTTTGCCGTAAATGGTGGCATCTCGGTTTGATAGCTTTGGGACAGGAGCACAAACATTTAATGGTGGATTCAGGGCATGTTATATTTCAGCCCAAAGTTGAGACCAAAGCACTTTAGCCACATATTTTATTAATGAAGATTATTATGTGAGTAAGTGTAATGAAAATGGAAGTGGATGGGATATAGCCATCAGATTCAGGCCCAAAGAGAGTATTCTTAAATTCCCAGTCTTACATAAGAGGCTGCTTTGGAACTCTGGGGACATTGTCTGAATTCTCATAAACCTCTGCTTGTAGCTCCCTTGTAGCACTTGTGCTGTTTGTTATTTATGTTTGTGTTCTTTACTTAGTTGGGAACTCCTGTACCTAAGAACTGTGTCATTTTTTTTTTAGTGAATAAAGTTATATAAAAAACAGAATTCCACCCTGGGCTTCCTCAGGGCAAGGAAATAGTGGCAACAACATTATCTTTGGATGCACAATGTGGTTTGAATCCGGTTTCTTTTGTTTGTTAGCCATGTGCCTTTAGGCAGGTGTCTTGTCCTCTCTGTGCCTTAGCCTCCTCACCAGTAAGAGTGGGATAAAAACCTCAGAAGTTATTAACATATTCAGAACAACCTAAGTGGGTGCTTTATGGAGTTGTAGCATGTAATGAAGTCCCTAGCATAATGTCATGATTACTGATAAACTCAATTAAACACTTGATATGTATTCCTCCATTCAGCTTACCTTTTGATCTTAAAACACTGATTTCATAGGACTGATGTTTTTCAAGATATCCTAGAGAGGCCCTTAAAAATTTCTTATTTCTCATTTTCAAGTCAGAACCAAGAAAAGTCCTTATTTTGGTAGACATGTATTTATCCATTGTCCAGATATTTATTGGGTTCCTGCTGTATTCCAGGTCCTGCGTTGAGTGCTAGAGGTATGTAAACCAACAAAATAGATACATTTTAGGTTGGTCTAACTGGATGTTAGTTAAGCAGTAGAGATAGACAAAAAAGGAGAGTGGATCCAAGATGGCCGTTTAGGAACAGCTCAGGATTGCAGCTCCCAGTGAAAGCGCAGAGGGTGAGTGGACGCCGTGTTTTTATTGCCCACAGACTAGGAAATTCCCGGGCAGAGGTGCTCCACGGTCACCAGCGCGGCTGTTTCGGCCAGCGCGGCTGTGCCGGCCAGCGCCGGCCAGCGCCGCTGCTTTGCCCCGCGCGGCTGCTTTGTCGGCGCCCCGGAGCCAC
>NW_016107498.1:1749279-1753270 GCF_001604975.1 Cebus imitator
AAAAAAAAAAAAAGAGATAGACAAAAAAGTCAACAATTGAATGAAAGCATTGTTGTGAAGTGTCTTGAGAAAAATCAAATGATGAGGTGGAAACTGGTTGGGGGTGGTGGAAAACTATTTTGGATAGGGTGGTGAGAGAGTGCCCCTTTGAGAAATGATATATAAGCTGAGACTTAAAGAATGAGACATGGCCACCACAGTCCTCCTCTTTGAGGGCTTGGGGGACATGCAGAACAAGGACTTCTTGCCATGTGGGCTCAGGCCGTACCACCAGCCTGCACTATGGTCACTTTGTGCTTGGAGCTACTATCAACAGGTAGGTGGGCCTCCCCTCAGCTAAGTTGCCAACTTCTCCTCAGCAGAGGGTCCTACCAACAACTCCTTAATGTCTTATAAGCTGATCCCTTCAGACTGGGAGAGGGAGTGGTGGTGTCTGACTTCTCTCCATTTCCCAGGTTCTGGAACTTTTAATGGACATTTGAATCACAGGGATTTTGTGAGAGTTACATTGTTGGATCCCACCTCCAGAGTTTCTGATTTAAGTAGGCCTGAGAATTTTCATGCCTAGCAAGTTCCCAGGTGAGGTTGATGCCCCTGGCCTCGGGACCACACTTTATTGAGGGCTTCTAGTGGCTTTTGCCCTCAAACAAGTAAGTGATGCCTATCATCCATTTTATCTATCTATAAAGTAAATATGGGGGAGATGACAGTTATGTAGTACTAACTATATGACAGGCACTGTGCTAAGTGCTTTGTACATGTTAGGTCATTAATACAGAATTTTTCAAGGTAGGTGAGTTATTAATATTTTTCTCTGTGTTACTCATGAAATTGAGGTGCAGAGAGATTGCAAGTCTTCAAGGTCACTTAGCCAGGATATGGTTGAGCTGGGATTTGAACAGGGCAGTTAGCTTGCTCTAGAGTCCGTGTTCTTAATCATTAGGCTAAAACAGAAGTATCAATAGTATCTACTGTCTAGGATTTTAAAATGATGATTATATGAGATAATCTAGATACTGGGCTGAGACCTTTTTTTTTTTCTTTCTTTTTTTTAGCTTTCCTTCCCTTATCATTATGCTATATGTAAAAATGGAGGCTAATCTACCAATTATTAACCCTGGTTGTGCTTTGATTGAGGAATGTCTTTTGGCAGGAGAGGCTACTAGCCAAGTGCAATTTATGTAGCAGTTATTCTATAAAGGTTTGTTGAATGAATATATCAATTCTCAATTGTTGAAACCATTGCCATTTTCTCTCGGGACATTTGATTAGGGAAAGATTTAATTTAAAAGACATGAAAAGCATGAACTGCAAAAGAAAAAAGTGGTAAACTTCATCAAAATGGAAAACTTTTTTTTCTTGTAAGACAGATGGGGCAGTGGGGGAGGGGAACAAGGCAAGCCATAGACTGGGAGAAAATATTGTAAAATATAAATGTAATGAAAGACGTGTGCTCAGAATACATGAAGAACTCTTACAATATATAAAGCAGACAACCCAATAAAAATATGGACAAATGATTTGAATAGACATGTTATAAAAGAAAATACATAAATGATCAAAAGCACATGAAGTTTTGAGGAAATGCATATTAAAGCCACAATAAGATACCACTGTATACCCATTAGAATGGCCAAAGTTAAAAAGACAATACCAAGTGCTGGTGAGGATGTGGAGGGACTGGCACCTTTTTACATTCTTGATGGGAATGCAAGTTGGAAAACATTATGGTAGTATGTATAACATAACATAAAATTGCCATATAATTCAGCAGTTCAACTCCTTGGTGTTTGTCAAAGAGAAAGGAGAACATGTCCATACAGATATTATATAAATATTCATGGCAACATTATTCATGATAGTCTTAAAAACTGGACACAACCTAATATGGTATGTCTGTGCTATTGAATATTACCTAACAACAAAAGACTAGCTTATTAATATATCACGACATGTTATATTTTACTGAAACTTTAAAAAGTTATGCTAAGTTAAAGATGTGAAACCCAAAAGAATACACACTATTCAATTTCATTATATGAAAATTGAAAATTGGCAAAACTAGTGATATAAAGCAGATAAGTGATTGCTTGGGCTGGGAGTTGAGAGACAGTATTTGACTGCAAAAACTACCAGGAAGCTTTTTAGGGTGCTAGTATTTTATTAATATATCTTGAATGTGGTGGGGGTTACAAGGTTATTTGCAATTATGAAAATTCATCAAAAAATAAAATAACTGACTTTTATTACAATTTATTATTTTGTCTTTAATTTCTAAAATTATAAATTGGACCCAACAAAGCAAAAATATTTAAAAACTATATAGTCTCTGCCAGTTTATCTTACCTGTTTCTACTAATGAAGCATTTTGCAGTGTTTCATCATTAAATATAATAAAGGGTTATTTTTCTCAGCACTTTATATTCTTATTCTTTTATTAGTCATTATATGGCTAGAGAATTTGGAAAAGAGTTACTTTTTTTCTTTCTTTTATAAAACCATGTTAATCCAATTTGCAGACCCTTTACTTCTTTTTCCAAGGGCATTATTTCCGCTGAAAATACTGGACAAGTTTAAGGGACACATTTTTTTTGTTTTGAATCAAAGAGCTTATCATAATATTAAAGAAAACCAACAACATTGCTATGATTTTAAAAGGACCTCTCTCAACCATCTGTCTCTGGTAAAATAGGCCCGGGAATGCCCACCTGAAAGGCTGTTGTGAAGGTGAACCAAGACCATGTGTGTCAGACAGCACATGGTCCTCAGTAGGCTGATTGCTTTACTGTATTTCTCCATAACACGTCTCATTTCTCAGAGCCAAGGCCAGGGAATGTTTTGAAATGTTTATTTGAAAAGTATTTATTGTACATATATTATTTATTCATTTACTTAACAATTACTATGTCTTTGAAATGGAGCCCGTGTTATACAGATATTCAGATCAGCTTTAACAAATCCTTTAGGCCTAATAATTTTTTTCTTTCAACATGCCTAATGTAGCATAATAGTTAATAGCATAGTAGCTTGACTTTTAAAATCAATTTCCAGGGAAGAATGTAAATATAGGAAAACTTTCTGTTAGAGATTATCTAAACTTATGCATAAATTCTAAGTAAAACTCTGAATTTCGGTATGTAATTGTTGAATCCCTTCAATTATAAGAAATTTGAAAATATTGTTTCTTACCTAGATGAGTTTATTTAAAAAAGTTATTAAGTATTTATAAAGGAGCCTTTTTGGGGGTGGCTGCTGATTATTATCAAGTTTCCAATATTGCAGACTCTGTGCTTGACTTGAATAGTACAGTTTAGGCTTCTAGCTCCTAGTAGTGTTTCCAAACAGTTTCTCCTGTCTCTCTGAAGTTCGGTTCAGTCATCATCTCCTCTCTATTCCTGGAGCGTATGTTGCTTATAGGAGCTGTTCAAGGGAAAGATGTATGAATGAGGTTAATCTATAAATGTTTGAATCCAAACTCTTGTTTTTTTTTTTAAGTTCTGCTATAAAAAGGAATGAAATATTTGTTCATGCTAAAATATGGAGAAACCTTGAAAACTTGATTTTTATATATTCTTTTAAATTATACTTTAAGTTCTAGGATACATGTGCAGAACTTGCAGGTTTGCTACATAGGTATACATGTGCCATGGTGGTTTGCTGCACACATTAACCCATCACCAACAATAGGTATTTCTGCTAATGCTATCCCTCCCCTTGCCCTCGACTGTGACAGGCCCTAGTGTGTGATGTTCCCCTCCCTGTGTCCATATGTTCTCACTGTTGAACTCCTCAGAAATAACGCCACACGTCTACAACCAGCCAATCTTTGACAAACCTGGCAAAAACAAGCAATGGGGAAAGGATTCTCTATTTAATAAATGGTGTTGGGAAAACTGGCTAGCCATATGCAGAAAACTGAAACTGGACCCCTTCCTTACACCTTATACAAAAATTAACTCAAGATGGATTAAAAGATTTTTTTTTTTTTTTT
>NW_016107498.1:1754145-1771712 GCF_001604975.1 Cebus imitator
GTCTCCACTGTTATTTTGTGGGAGTCCAAGTCTCTTTGTAGGTCTCTAAGAACTTGCTTTATGAATCTGGGTGCTCCTGTATTGGGTGCATATATTTTTAGGATCATTAGCTCTTCTTGTTGCATTGATCCCTTTACTATTATATAATGCCCTTCTTTGTCTTTTTCGGTCTTTGTTGGTTTAAAGTCTGTTTTATCAGAGGCTAGAATTGCAACCCCTGTTTTTTTTTTTTTTGTTTTTTTTTTTTTTTTTTTTTTTTTTTTTTTTTTTTGAGCCTATGTATGTCTTTGCACTTGAGAAGGGTCTCCTGAATACAGCACATTGGTGGGTCTTGACTCTTTATCCAATATGCCAGTCTGTGCCTTTTAATTGGGGGCATTTAGCCTGTTTACATTTAAGGTAATACTGTTAAGTGTGAATTTGATCCTGTCATCATGATGCTAGCTGGTTATATTATCCGTTAGTTGATGCAGTTTCTTCATAGTGTCGATGGTCTTTACAGTTTGGTTTGTTTTTGCAGTGGCTGGTACCAGTTTTTCCTTTCTGTATTTAATGCTTCCTTCAGGAGCTCTTGTAACACAGGCCTGGTGGTGACAGTGGTTACAGAATCCCTCAGCATTTGCTTGTCTGTAAAGGATTTTATTTCTCCTTCGCTTATGAAGCTTAGTTTGGCTGGATATGAAATTCTGGGTTGAAAATTCTTTTCTTTAAGAGTGTTAAATATTGGCCCCCACTCTCTTCTGACTTGTAGGGTTTCTGCAGAGAAATCTGCTGTTAGTCTTATGGGCCTCCCTTTGTGTGTAGCCAGACGTTTCTCTCTGGCTACCCTTAACATTTTTTCCTTCTTTTCAACCTTGGTGAATCTGACAATTATGTGTCTTGGGGTTGCTCTTCTTGAGGAGTTTCTTTGTAGTGCTCTCTGTATTTCCTAAATCTGAATGTTGGCCTGTCTTGCTAGGGTGGAGGAGTTCTCCTGGATGATATCCTAAAGTGTGTTTTCCAACTTAGTTCCGTTCTCCCCATCACCTTCAGGTACACTGATCAAACACGGATTTGGTCTTTACACATAGTCCCATATTTCTTGGAGGCTTTGTTCAATCCTTTTCATTCTTTTTTCTCTAATCTTGTCTTCATGTTTTATTTCATTAAGTTGATCTTCAATCTCTGATATCCTTTCTCCTGCTTAATCAATTCGACTGTTGATACTTATGTATGCTTCACAAAGTTCTTGTGCTGTGTGTTTCAGCTCCATCAGGTCATTTATGTTCTTCTCTAAACTGGTTATTCTGGTTAGCAATTCCTCTCACCTTTTTATCAAGGTTTTTATCTTCTTTGCATTGGGTTAGAATGTGGAGGAGTTTGTTATTACCCACTGTCTGAAGCCTACTTATGTCAGTTTTTCAAACTCATTCACTGTCTAGTTTTGTTCCCTTGCTGGCAAGGAGTTTTGAACCTTTGGAGGAGAAGAGGTGTTCTGATTTTTGGAATTTTCAGCTTTTTTGCACTGGTTTTCCTCATCTTTGTGGATTTATCTACCTTTTGTCTTTGCTTTGGTGACCTTCAGATGGAGTTGCATGATCATCTTTTTTGTTGTTTTTGATGCTATTGATTTCTGTTTGTTTATTTTCCTTCTAATAATCAGGCCTCAGTTCGGGACTGCTAGAGTTTGCTGGGGGTGCACTCTAGACCCTGTTTGCCTGGATATCACCAGTGGAGGCTGTAGAACAGCAAAGATGCTGCCTGTTTCTTCCTCTGGGTGCTTCGTCCTACAGTGGCACCCATTAGTTGCCAGCTGGAGCTCTCCTGTATGAGTTGTCTGTTGACCCCTGCTGGGAAATGTCTCCCCATCAGGAGTCACGGGAGTCAGGGACCCACTTGAGGAGGTGTTCTGTCCCTTAGCAGAGCTCTAGCACTGTGCTGGGAGATCTGCTCTCTTCAGAGCTGGTAGGCAGGAATGTTATATTTAAGCCTGCTGAAGCTCCACCCACAGCCAATCCTTCCCCCAGGTGCTCTGGCCCAGGGAGATGGGAGTTTGATCTATAAGCCCCTGACTGGGTCTGCTGCCATTCTTTCAGAGATGCCCTGCCCAGAGAGGAGGAATCTAGAGATACAGTCTGGCTACAGCAGCTTTGTGGCACTCAAAATTCTTTTCTAATGATCTGAAGTTAACAGGATGCAGATTACATATCTAAATTGACTTGTAAAAATTTATTTTAGGAAATGATGGTATATTCTTTCATCACTAATATATTTCTGTTGCTTCACTGTGCAAAACACTATGCTAGATATTGTGGGAGAGGCTAAAATGAATAATAGCTAACAATAGGCAAGGTCACATTGTATGCCAGATGCTGCGTTTGATGTGAGTGATTTCAGTTAGTGCTAAAACAGCCCTATGAGAGACCTCTTGTTAGTCAGTCAGTCTCTGTCTCTCTCTCCCCCACCTCCTTCTTCCTCCCCCTCTCTCTCCGCCCCCCCCCCCACCCATTTGAGGAAACTGATGCTTCAGGAAGATGCAAAGATGCTAATGGTGGAACTGGGATTTAAATTAAGACCACAAAGCTGTTGTTCTTATGTCTCTAACATATAAAGCCTTACCCTTCTCACCTGGAAGTGAGGGTAACAAACTAACTTGTTGTAAAGATTAAATAAAGTAATGCTATAAAACATTTGGTACTGCAGAGTACTACCATTACTACTTGATGGTAGTAATTAGTGTGGCCACTATGTAAGAGGGATTGTAAGATTAAAATAAATAATACACATAAAGGATTTAACATGGAGCGTGGCATTTAAGCACTAACCAACTCAAAGAGGCATCCTTTAAATTGGACCATGAAAGTTGACAGAATTTTTACAGTTGAACCTTCAGCAACATGGGTTTGAACTGTGTGGGTCCACTTATATGCAGATTTACTTCCACCTCTGCCACCCTTGAGACAGTGGGGCCAATCTCTCCACCTTCCTCCTTTACCTCAGCCTACTCAACATGAAGACCTTTATGATGATGCACTTCCACTTAGTGGGCAGTAAATAATCTTTTTCTTATGATTTCTTAATAATATTTTCTGTAGTTTACTTTATTCTAAGAATACAGTATATAATAGATATAAAATGTGTTAATAACTGTGTAATTGGTAAGGCTTACAGTTGACAGTAGGCTATTAGTAGTTAAGCTTTGGAAAGGTCAAAAATTATATGTGGATTTTCAACTGCATGAGGGGATTCCCATCCCTAATCCCCATGTTGTTCAAGAAGTCTACTGTATATAGAGAGATCTGTGCTTGGGGGAAAAGAGCATGATCAAAATTAGGGGAATGCATGTGTAAAGGTGCTGAGATGAGATTAAGGCTGTTAAGTAGTTAGTTTAGCTACACAAAGGTACATAGGAAGAGTAGAAAGCTTGATTGGAAAGTAATTTGTGGCTAAATCTTTACAGATCTTCAAGGCCAGGCAAAGAAATTTGGCCTTGTCTATCTTTTGGAAACCCAGTATACTGAGTTAACTCAATCAAAAACATCCAGGGTCTATTTCTCAGCATTGGTAAATTAATTCTTTAGACACTGAAAAAGGAGAGTTCCTGTGGAATATTTTCTTGTTGTCATTATTTCTTTAATACATTTATCTTCTGAAATGTACTGAGGTAGTGACTTGACAGAATCAAAGCATCTCAGAAAATGAATCATTGGCTTCTTTCTAATAGCTGCTTAGGATTCTAAATTTTTGTGTTGGCAGGTCTCAAATATATTCTTAAGTCTGTGTGAAATGTTCAAAAGAGTTTCCTGTGATAATGTTTGGTTCATTCAGGTTGAAAATGACGAAAACGACTTCTGGAAAGAGATGACAGTATAGGTTACATCTGTCAACCTGGAAACAAAGTTCTGTAAGACTCCTCATGGTATCAGTCATTTTTTCCCCAAATTATTCCATTGAAATCTAGATGCAAAGAGCACTGTTCCATCAAGGATCTTACCTGTCTCTGAATAGAACTGTATCTCCACAATGATACTGTGTGTGAGTGCGAGTGTATAAAAATAAATCTGTTAATGTGGGCTTTTCTTCCTTTTTCTCGTAACTCAAGGATTCATCATAAGATCCTGTACTGTACATTTTTTGTTGTTGTTTTGAGAAAAGAGTCTCAGTCTGTCATCCAGGCTGGACAGCGACACGATCTCAGCTCACTGCAACCTGTGCCTCCCAGGTTCAAGCGATTCTTGTGCCTCAGCCTGCCAAGTAGCTGGAATCACAGGCATGCGCCACAACGCCTGGCTAATTTTTTGTATTTTTAGTAGAGGCAGGGTTTTGCCATGTTGGCTAGGCTTGTCTTGAACTTGTGACCTTAAGTGAACCGCTTGCCTTGGCCTCCCAAAGTGCTGGGAATACAGGCATGAGCCGCCATGCCTGGCCTATCACATACATTTTTAAAGGCACAATTAAAACCCATGTTTTGAATTAAACCGCTCACATTAGCTTTCAAATACTGCATTCTGATTTGGTTAGATCTCTGTTTTCAGTGTAATTTAAATGAAAAAAATAATAATTGTATGATAAAGATAAATAAGAAAGTAGGATATTTGAAAATACATTTGGAAATGCCACAAAACTTATATTTTCTATTTTAAATGGAAAAAAAATAGTTTGCTATGTGCCCATTTAACTTATTCAAGTGAGTTTGCTTTATTAGGCTAACTGCAAATGAGTCAAAAAAAATTTTTTTTTGGTAAATACATATATAAGGTCTCATTTCAGGTTTGAGGAAAATTGTGAATGTTTTTAGTTATTTTGAATAAAAATATATAATATTCTTTTTCTCAGAAGTCTCAGTGGTTTTTCTTGATATGCCTGAATTTTGGCAGAGTAACATGTCAAACCAATTTGTTATACACCTATTGTAACAGAAGTGAGGAAGAAAAATCACAGTTCACAGTTTCAACGGGTCTGTACCAAAATGGTGTTTAGTATATCCAGGTGTTCTATCTAGGAAAAAAAAATGTAGAAATGACTCAACTTTAAATTAATTAATCTAAAAAGAAAAGCATTCATAACCGCGAGTTTTTATTTAGCGTTCTACACATTTCTAATATTCCAACAAGGACATCTTCCTGGGAGAGAGTAGAGTTGATATCACACCAACTCTCATTAGAATTTTCACTTAAGAACAGCAATAAAGATGATACTGTCTACATTCAGATTCCCAGCTTAGTTATGGGAAAAAATATTGCAAGTTGTGTTTGATATAATGAAACATAAGTGAAATGTGATTATTGCCAGGATTTTACTTACTAGAAATAAATTACATCCTTGTAACAGTTTGAAGCACACAGAATAACATGATACTGTCTCTTTCTCAAGCCTTAATAATCATGTTATTTTTATTTATTTGTTTATTTTTTGAGAGGAGTTTTGCTCTTGTTGCCCAGGCTGGAGTGAAATGGCGCAATCTTGGCTCGCCGAAACCTCTGCCTCCTGGGTTTAAGCGATTCTCCTGCCTCAGCCACCCAAGTAGCTGGGATTACAGGCATGTGCCACCATGCCTGCCTAATTTTTTGTATTTTTAGTAGAGACGGGGCTTCATCATGTTGGCCAGGATGGTCTCTATCTCTTGACCTTGATCCACCCGCCTCAGCCTCCCAAAGTGCTGGGATTACAGGCTTGGGCCACTGCACCCAGCCCATGTTCTTATGGATTGGTTGAAGACTATTTGAGGTGATATCCAGTTGAGGTTTTTATGGCTGAAGCATATATTTTTAGAAATCATGTTAATGGTGATATGATGGATAAAGCAGACCTGAATCCATTATACACTCTTTCCTATTGGGAACATATTAATTAACATGTGGGATTGCTCATGATAATTCTTGTTAGAGCATTTTCAGCCTACCTTCTGCTGCATTACTAGAGTGTATTGCTTTATGGAGTACATATTTTCTTCCCATCACTGGTCACCCTCTGTCCTAATGTTAGAACAATAAGAATTTTCCCAGGGCTGAATTCTGGTGCCATTTCATTGAAACTAGACCCTTTCTCTGATTCCCTCCTTTTTTCTTGCATGTATGTGTGTATGTTTGCACGTGTGCACACGTGTATGTGTGATGTGTATGAGAGAGAGACATAGAACACCTGTTTCTTAGCTTTGCTTTTGATTGTTTTTTTCATTAATTTTTACTGTTCTTAATTCCTAAGACATAATTTTAATATCTGGCAGGAGAAGCTTTCAGCTTTTGCTTTATTTTCTTGAAAATAAGTCTAAGCCATCAATTTTCTTTTTTTCTCCGTGTGTATTTTTAGATTTAGTTTGTTAATCTTCCTCAAATTCCTGATGGGATGTTATAGGAAATTCTCTGAAACTATAAATTAATTTTAAGGAAATTTGACATATTTAGAATGTTGATTAATTTCATCCACAAGCATCTTCTCTCCCCATTTATTCAGGGAATTTTAAATGTCCTTTAAAGTTTTGACATTTTCTCCTTGAGGATCTTGTGTGATCTTTGTTCAGTTAATTCCAAGATATATTGTTTCTGTTGCTCTTACAATTAGTGCTGTGTTTTCCTTTTTTCCTGATTATTACAGAGGAATACTCTTCACTTTATGTATATTGGTTTTATATTTGATAACTTTGCAGAATTCTGTAATTAGTTCTCCATTACCTTATTAGATATCCCTCTTTGTTTTAGCAGTTTGTGGGTGATAAATTCTTTCTGATTTTGTCTGTTTAAGGAAGTCTTTATTTTGTTTTTTATTTTGAAAGAGATTTGTGGTGGCTAAACAATTCTAGGATGACTTTTTTTTCCCTTCAGCACTTTAAAGATGTTGTTTTCATATTTACAGTATTTCCTCATCTTTTCTATTGATATTGCTTAACTTGTTTTAAATTCTTATTCTGTCTGTTTTCTCACTCATTACTTCAGTAGCTTTTTTTCCTCTGTTTTTATTCTGTCTTTAAACTGCTTAGGGTTTGCATTTACATATGGTGGGAGTTAGGGATCTTTGCCAAATCATTGCCTCCTAGCTTTTGTCAATCTTACCTGAAACTCTTCCAAATTATTAGCCTTTTCAAAATACCACTTGGTGATTCATTAATCATTCTGAGTGATGAATTGATTGTTTTTTTTTGTTTGTTTTTTTTTTTTCAGTTCACTGATTTCTGCTTACACATTTCTTTTCTGCATTCTCATTTCTGGCTTTATTCTCTTGGACCTGTCCCCTTTGGTAAATTTAGTTATCAGCTAATTTTGTATCATTATTTTCTATTGAAGACATTTAAAACTCAGAATTTACCGTTATTATTGTTATAGGTGCCTGCCATAAATTTTGGCATGAGTTCATCCCTTCTCATTATGCTTTAAGGATTTTATAGTTTCCCTCATTTCTTCTTTAAATCATCATTCATTATTATTTTTACATATATATGTTTTTATTTTAGATTTCAGATATGTAGAGTCTCTTCTAGTCATCTTTTTCATTGTTTCTACCCTTTTATTGAGGTAAGAACATACGCTGGTGGAGTTTTTGTAATTTTTTGAGGCTTCAATTTATTTCATGAGTGCTTCAGAAGAACAGCTATTCTATGTCACAACACTATTCATTAGTATATTTACATTTTCTCTCTCATTTCTGAGATGGGTGTCTTAATATTATGTCTGTGTTAGAGTGAGTATCCCTAATCCAAAAATGTAAAATCCAAAATGCTCCCAAATCTGAAACCTTTTGAACACCAACGTGACACTCAAAGGAAATGTTCGTTGAAGCATTTTAGATTTCAGATATTCAGATTAGAGATGCTCAACCTATATTATTAATAATTGATGGAAATTTTCTATCAGTTTCTATGAGAAACATACTGAATTATCCAATAAAATAGTTGAATTTGTTATTCTGGTAGATCTGTTACTTGTTTGTTTATATATTTTGATGTCATATTTTCAGCTACATATACCTCTGTGATTGTTGTATTTTTGTTCTACAGCATTTCCTGTAGATTCCTACAAAAGTAGATAAATTTCCTCTTGGCCCTTTATGATGTTTTGGCTGCAATTTTACTCTGTCTGTTAATAAAATTGCTACAAGGGATTCCTTCCATTTTATCTCTCTCTGACATAATATTTTCCATACACTTAATGTTGACTGGTTGAATCATGATTTTCTCAAAAATCCAATCCGAAAGTCTGTCTTTTGGTATTAAGGTTCATCCATTTATAATACTTTCATCGTGATTGCTCTTCTATCTAGCTTATTTTCACTGTCTCATTTTCTGCCTTCTGTTTATCATACCTGTTTTCTCTCTTGCTTGCGTTGCTGTTTTCTTTTCTATCTTCCGATGGAAACTCTGTAAATCAGACATCTTTATTTTTCCCCCCTCAGTTCTGGGAAATATTGTTATTTCTTCAACGCTTTCTCCCATCTGTTTACTTTTCTTTATTCTTTTGAGATTCCTAATACTTCTAGCCTCCAGATTTTTTATCTTATATCTCATTCTTTCTTTCTTTTAGGTGCCATCTGGAGAGAGTTTGGGCCTGGTTTTCTCAGATACTGTGTAGGTTGTTTGAGCTGTTGTCTTTTACTGTGGTGCTTACGCTGCTCAGTTTCCTCATAATTTTCTCTGGACTCATCTTTAATTCCCCTGTAGTTATCGCCTGCTTCAGTCCCTTCCAAAGTTCAAGTGTTGCCAGTGTGATAGTATGAAGAGTAAGGGCCTTTAAAAGGTAATTAGGCCATGACAGCTCCTCGCCTTGTGAATGAGACCATTCCCTTGTGTATTTAAGTGATTTATTGCTCAGAGGAACTTAACTTTTACACAGAACCCTGAAGGGTGAAAGCAGTTCAATTTGAGGCTGGCTGAGTTGGGTCAGTCCTGTTAAAGAAGACAGATACTGCTTTGGTAAGCATTCAGGGAGACATTAACAAGGGGCTCAGGCAGAGGGTATGTGATGACCTAGCTTCAAACAGGTAGAAAACATCACATCTGTAACAAAAGAAATGACTAGGTAGATTTTCTTTGAAATCCTGGGAAGACCAGTTGTATGCTGTATTTACACAGCAGCTATCCTGTCATTATTCCTTCTGCATTTTAAGCTTTGACTTTACCCTCTACTCTTGTTAACAGCTAGTTTCTAGGAGGTGTCAAGACAAGGAGACAGCCCCAGACTGGGGGAGGGCAAGAAATTCAGAGTCAGATGAGAATCTTTCCCAGTCAGAAGAAGAAAACAAGATTGGAAAAACTAATACTTTGGCTGTTCCTTCTGCTCTCCGCTGACCCCTCCTGTGCTTCTGAAGCCTGAATCATCCTTTCTCTGCCTTAGCTCATGTATCATTCATAATATCGCTTTACTGTGGTGATTATAACATATTACCCTATGGTTTTCTGTGCTGCTTCCCCTAAATAAATGCACTCCTCGAAGGAAGGGGCATTGTCATATTTTCTGTGTGTGTTCAGTGAAGATTTGTTAATTAAATAAATGAATACGCAGTCGTTGAAAATGTAGCCATAGGTATGAATGCTGCCTGTTGGCTAGACCAGTGAGAGTTTTGATTTATTTATAGGAGAACTCTGTCCCTGAGCCAATTTGCCTGTCAGTAAGACTAGTCTGGAAGCATAGATTAGGTCTCAGAATGAATAGAATTTAATGATGAAAATTATATCTCTGTCATCTATCTATATAATGTCTAGGAATCTTATACAAGAAAATCGATGTTTAGAAAAAATTATAAAAATTAATTTGTAGATAAAATGAGTTTATCACTGACTGTATTAGCCAGTAGCTAGTGTGAAGAAGAAATATGCTGGTGGGAATGAGAACACATTATTATGTGACGGAAGTGTAATATCCAACTGCAAAGGTGCCATAGGATCAAAATACATAGAGGAAATGAGGTAATAGTACAAAATAAAAATAACCAGCTTCTGGTGACATGTAGATATTTTCCATCTAAATTATTACTTTTAATGACAACGTCACACTGCTCCTGGAGTATGTGATGGGAGCTGTGCAGTGAGGTTAAATAGGTCCCAGAATAAACCATATAGTTTGGTGTTCTGCAGTTGTTCATAGATCAAATAGGTCTTTGCTTTTCTGTGAAAAATCCCTCAGCAGAGAGAGGTGATGAGGAGGAATTAGATCAGCATGAATTTTCCTTTTCCTCTAGAAATGCTTCAGACACCTTAAGGGCTTCAAGCCAGGGTCCATAAGTGGAAATCTGTAAGGAAAAAAAGAAAATTCACAATCCAGCTGGTGAGAAGACTGCAATTTCTGGTCAAATAAATACCTAGGTGTTCCATTGTCTTGTCTTTTTGAATTCATGTAGTACTTCCTTTCTCGAATAACAACAGAAGGATGGCAAGGAGCACACATGCTGTCCTTCATCCCTCCCTCTTCCTGTGCCCAACTGGTAAGGAAATTGGATGTTTTACTACAATCACTGGCTCCCCACCCCTGCCCCCTGCTCATATAGCTTGGGAAGTGATAATATGCACTGAGTCCATTCTAATAGAACATGCAACATGACTTACTGTTTCACAATATGTTTTGTAAGATAGATTGATTTATACACTATTAGAAGTTGAGTCTGAATAGTTAATTTTCAAAGTAAATTAAGAATAAATTTTTATTACATTGCATATTATCAATAAGCATTTTAAAAACCCCAAATGTATTATTTAAACATACAGTTTAAAAATAAATGTTTTTAAATGGTGGTGGAAGCACCTTTTCTTTATTTTTCACATTTTCTGATGTACTTGCTATTCTCATCTTCTGGTTTCACCTCCTCTGGCCTTCTAGCCTCATGCATGTTTTTTGAGCTCATTGAACATGTCCAATCCATGTAGTCTGAACCTTTTGCTCTCTGAGGGTTGTCATACCATCCCTGCATGCTTGCCTTCATCTGGAACCAGCCTGATACATTCCAAGAGGAGGATAGAGGTGGGTCTAGGTCACTTTGCACAGGGATCTGCACTTGGTGATCCAGAAGAAAAGTGCTTTTAAAGCCAACCTGGGCACATTTTAAGTCAAGATTAGGTTTGTGGAAGTTGGCTCATCTCTTAAATTCTGTGTCTTTTAGCCTCCTGAAATCATTTTTGGAGTGAAGCTAAAAGAGTTAGAAATTGGTCTCTTGCATTGGCTTATATTGGCTTTTTATAATTGATTTATCGGTTACTTAAGCAATACTCTAGTTTTTTTTTTATTTTCTATGTAAATTGTGTTGATGGATCAGTAGACAATATTATTTATAATTTCTATTGGTATGTTTTTAATTTTAATTACTTTGGTGGACTGATTTGCACTAAGAAATTTACCCATGGATAGATATATTAGGGCTTATTTTAATATTTTTTAATATGTAATATTCTTCAGAAGATTAATTAATATATCATAAAATCAATAGAGTAACCGACTAGCTTTATGAAATTGTAAGCTTGTTAAAAATTGATTTTTTTTTTTTTTTTTTTTTTACTGGAGATGAGAGTTCCATAGTTGAAAAAAATACATGGCAGTGCATTGTAGATTGCAAGTAATATGGATAACCTTGCCTATAGTTCTGTGATGAAAATTATCTGTTGCATTTATAATATCACAAGTAATAAATTATTAAAGTACATGCCTGTATGTGCCTGTGATTGGTATGTTTCATCTTCATTCTGTTTATGCTCTCAGTTTTGCAAAGAAGAAATAACTGCCAGTGGTAACTGTTAAAATTACATTCAAGTCTATTGAGGAACATGTTTTGAATATCTTTTATGCTTATTAAAAAAGGCTTTTCTATGGGATTCTCATGTGTTTAATTTATACATGTGATCACTTGACAAGTTAAAGTATGCACAATTAAGGTTAGGAAAATGAGATTAAAAATCCAGAAACACTTAAAAAAATTCTTATGGTGAAAATTTAAAAAGTAATTTTATTTAATGAGTTTCAGAAAAAGCATAATTGGGTGGAATGTAAATGTTTGAAATATCCTTGAACAAAAGTGCTCTCTGATACTATGGACGTAAAAATTCTTAAATTACCCATGAAATGCAGCTGTTCCTAGGAACAGTTGTGAAATACGTTTTAGTCACTCACCTCAAAGAGAAATGTAACCTGAAAGGCTTATACACACTGAATTACTATTTTAGTTTAACTTTTTTTTGTGCCTACTAGTTAGTTGGCAGGCACTTTATATTGAGTACTGAATAACAGATACCTGCTTTTCAAGAGCTGCTTCTCTAGTAGGAGAAAGAGATACATGAACAATTTTAATTTACTGTAGTGAATGCTGTTATCGATGTACATGCACATGACCTGATGTAAAATCTGGAGTATGATAGGCAGGAGAAGAGAAAAGTTTGGGGCAGGTTGTCATCTAGGTCTCCCTTCCCTCAACACCATGTAGATATGAGCTCTCTGGTCTTGGCAGTAGTGTGGCTGTACTACAAACATGGGCAGGGTGATGAGGTTGACTTGGATTTTGATGTTATTCTCTCAAATTACTTATTCCTTTAAGCAAGTCATTTACCTTTCCAAGTCTGTTTCCTCTCTGTGAATTAAGGAAAGTAGTAAAAATACCCTGCTTCCCCAGGCAGTTATGAGGACTAGTTGAGATAATGTGCCTGAATGAGCTTTGTAAATAGGGAAAATGTATACAAGCTAATCATTAGTATTTGTGGCTCTTACTGTGTGATTTGAGGTTATTTAACCTCCCTATGCTCTGGATTTATTATCTGTAAGAGGGGGATAATAATAGTTGTTGTGACAAATGGTAATTGTGAAGATTAAATGAGTTAAAATATGTAAAGCTCTTAAAATAGTGTCTGGCATACAGCAAATATTGGCTATTATTTTAATATTCTTATAGCAGAAGTGGTTGACCCTACCTCTCTGTTACCTTGGTGGAAGATTTTCAAGATACTCATTTTGTGGTGCCCTGAACATTAAGGTTCCATGTAATTTTGATGGTATGATGAAAACTTTATGTGGTTGGATGGTTGTTGTAGATGAGCATTTAGAATTGGATTAGCTGATCCACTGCAGGTAGGAACTTACTAGGTGAGCAGGTGCTCACTGTTAGCTCACACTGTTTCCTGAATAGTCTGGAAATGCCTCTTTCTGGCATTCAAATCATATACTCCTCTCTAGTTGCAGAAAGTCAGTTTAATGATCAGTGATTAAGATGCTGCCTTTTTGACAGTTGTTAATAAGTTGTTAATTAAAAGCCCCAGTCTGGAACATCTGCCATTGTCCCCTCTTGGGTAGCTACTGTTTCAGATTTGTTTTGTTTAGAGAACTATAGCAAGCTGAGTAGCCATTTCTGATATCTGTTTTAGTAGCCAATTATGGTGCTTCTTGTTGGTTTGGTTTCTTCTAGTGACATTTTATTTTCCTGCCTCCTTAGAATATCTAGCAAAAAGGTTTATTTCATCCGAATTTTTCTGAGTCATCACACTGTATGTGTGAAAGAAAATGGATTTATAATCACAATTAATAAAAAATAGTAACAGATAATACTGCTTAATAATAAAGGTGCACTATATGTGCCAGGCACAGTGCTAGGCATTTTAATACAAAAGCTCATTTAAATCATCAAATAACATTGTGAGATATCCCTTAGCAATTTTAAACTTAAATTACATGCTTATTCAAGGGCAACTTGAAGCTGCATTTGCATAGCAGGCGCTTTGCGGTATATTTATTGGGAGGAGAACTGTTGGAAATTAGAGCGGGTGGTGTGTGCGCTGAATCCCCAAGATGTCCCTGGAAATCACCACTGCTTGCTCTACCAAGGTACCAGAAAATCTGCTCTGTAAAATGAGTCCTTAGGATTAAATCTTTCTATTGTTAGGACCTGCTTGAAGTGTAGCTATCCCTGGAGAGGGAACTGATTAAATCATTTAACACTTAAATAGGGATTCAGTTATGAAATTATCTTCTGAGCAAGAAAGGAGCTGAAGGCTCAAGTAACATTTAATGGGAGAAGAAGGTGATGGAAGATTTCTTGCTAGTGGTACTTCCTAGGGAATTAGCTGGAGATAGAACTGGGAAGCTGGGGAGACAGTATAGAGTGCAGAGGAAGAATGGGAAAGGGCAGATGGGAGTGAGCTAAGTGGCCACTAAGGTCCCTTCCTGTATTTACATTGGGATCCCATATTATGCAGAAAATCCATTTGGCTATCTTCTCCATCTCAGACAAAGCTTTGGTTCCCTTTAGTCCTCAGCTATGTCTGTGTTCCTGGGAGAATTCAGTTCCATTGATTGGCTCAGCAGTAGATGGTGCCGCTATAGGATGATGGCTGGTAGAGCCGTTTCTAAGTAGACTTGTAGGCGTGGGGGCCAGTGTCATAGAATTGTCCTTGGAATGTCAGCCATTGAAGTAAGTGGTGTCTCTCTCTCTCTCTCTCTGTGTGTGTGTGTGTTCACACCAAGGTATTCTCTTGTATGCCTGGGTTGGAGAGATGTTAATGAATTTGTGGAGGTTAGGAAAAAAATTAATCTCTAGACTGTCTTATTTAGGTTCAGGGAGAGAATTCTTCATCCTTGTAACTCAATGTTGTATTTACATGCCCTCTGGAATTGGAGTTAGAAACTGGTGGTATAATAGAAATGTGTTTACTGTCAGAGTTTACTGATTATTTCATTAGATATGGTTCAGAATTAGTGTTGTTTCATAAAAGTTGAAATTGGTTCACTTTAGAGGCATAAGAATCTTGACGATTTTCAAGCTGAACAAAAAATAATTGGGAAGTTTTGGTAAGTCAGGAGGTATCTTCTAGTTTAAGACTCACTGCTTGAGGGCACTTCATCACCATTAAAATGGGAAGACAGAAATATTTTAATTTTCATATAACTGGGTTCTTGATATGACTTTTGTCTAGAATTTACTAATGTCTGAGATTACTTTTCCCAGCCTGTAAACATGGATAATGGTAACTGCCTGTAAGGGTAGTTGTAAGTATAGTGGAAATATCAAGTAAACAGGCATGGATTATGACTTCACCACCTATTGGCTATGTGGACAACTTTATTTAGTCTTCTGAGGTTATTGTTGCCTCATCCATTAAAATCCTGGGCAGGGTAAGAATTTAGTAAGATGTATGCTAAATGTCTGGCATACGTTAAGTGGGTTTGCCATTCACATGTGCTTTCTTTTGCCAGGGCTGTGTTAAATCTGAAATAGTTTCTAACAAGCATCAGATGATTCCACTGTAATAATCTGGATTTCAGAAATTGGAATATCTGGCAACCTTATGCCTATCCCTCTGGCTGCCTGATTCCTCAAGCTGTGTGCCTGTGGACTTCCTTGGGTGGGATGTGTTCTCCAGTTTTCCACAGAACTGCTGGTTTAGATCCAGATGATTTCAGCCCTGAACTAGAAGGTTGTGTCTCAGTGGGCTCTGTGATCTCAGAAAACCACTTAATTCCTCCAAGGCTCAGTGTTTTTCTAGGGGCACTAGAGGATTTGGACTTGCTGATTCTCAGGGTTTCTTCCAGTATTGAACTTGTCTGAAGAGTGATACATAACCACTCACAAACTTCCATGAGGCATTTGAAATAAAACTTAATCTATAAAATAAAATAGTGAAGTATGGATTGTAAGAACAGTTAGATTAATTACAAAGTGGCTTAAAATTAATGTTCATGCTGGGCGCATGGCTCACCTAGGTAATCTTAGCACTTTGGGAGGCCAAGGTGGACAGATCAGTTGAGGTCAGGAGTTCGAGACCAGCCTGGCCAACATTGTGAAACCCAGTCTTTACTAAAAATATAAGGATTAGCTGGGCATGGTGGCAGGCACCTGTAAATTCCAGCTACTCAGAAAGCTGAAGCAGGAGAATTGCTTGAACCTGGGAGACGGAGGTTGCAGTGAGCTGACGTTGTGCCACTGCACTCCAGCCTGGGCAACAGAGTGAGACTCCAGCTCAAAAAAACAAAAAAATTGTTCAGCATTGTTGGCTAGTACCAATCTAGAAAACTGAAGAATTAAATCTTTTAGCCCTCTGCTGTTGATATTTCTCTATTGATTTAGATAAAGCTATAAGGGCAGGGATACCAATTTAGGAGATTTTGTGAAGCTGGGTATGATAGTCATATGATGGATGACAGACTCAGATGGCAAGACATCTTGATAGACTGGAGCAGTGAGCCAAAACTGAAAAAAGTTATGTACACAATGGTGTCATCTGGCATGAAAAAACCAACTGAACAAGTAAAGATGAAGAAGGAAATATATTAACATGTGAATAAGAGCTAGGGTTTTAGATGAAATGTTCAACCTCAAGTGATATACATGGCCATTACTGTGTCACATAAAGAAAATATTAGGATTTCCATTTATGTTTACTTAGATAAGCAACTTTTCAATTTGTATATGTGTTGAATTATATAGCGGGATGGTACTACATGAATAAAACAAAACATGCACTTGGGGTACAGTTGTAATCTTTTTTTAAGATGTTTGCAGGCTGCTGGATTGGAAGTTCTGTTTGTTGAAAGGTATCATAGTACAATGGAAACTACAGGTTTTAGAATCAGATAGTCCTGAATGTAAACTTTAATGTTGTCACGTAATGCTTATGTAACATAACCTAATGAGCCTCGCTTTCATTGGATGTGAAAAAGTGTGTTATAATACTTCTCTCATAGGTATGTTGGATTGTGGCGATGGGGTGATTTTACTGCTGTCTTTTGGTTAATTTCTCTGTTTTTTTTTTTTTTTTTTTTTTTTTTTTTTTTTTTTTTTTTTTTTTTTGTCAAGGCTGGAGAATATACTTGGTACAGTTTTATTCTTTTAATTTTGTTGGCTTTTAAAAATGACCCTTAACTGTCCAATAAAAAGTGTATCTTGCTGAATATTCCTTGAGTGCTTGGTAAGAATGTGCATTCTTTGTGTTCTGTGAATGTCAATTAGATTCTACTGGTTGATGTCTTATTCAGTTCTTCTGTATCTTTATTAATTTTCTATTTAGTAGTTCTGTCAGTTGCTAAGAGTGGGATGTTTGGACCCATGATGAGGTGATTTTTTAGAATTAAATTTTTAAAATGTACATCTGTGTCTAGCCTTGTGTGACCCAGAGTAGTCAGCATAGTATAGCCTAGTAAAGGGAAGAGTTAATGTTTGCATGATATTAGGTCTTCAGATAATTGCAGGGCTGCTATGTGGAACATGGTTGGTTGCCTTCATTTTTAAATCATGCCTTAAAATGGAAGGAATGCAAAGAAGCTGTAGTGAAAGACTGGTCAGGCTTCATGCAGGAGAAAATGTTCTCATCCTATGATTTCTCATGAATTCAGTGGCAGAATCTGTCACCATTAGCTCTTCAGGGTTTGCAGAAACACAGTGATGCCTTTGGCCTCCTTCTTATTATTGAACAAGCTTGAATACTAGAAGCTCTAGTGCCATCTTTATATAATGAGCCGGATTAGGTTAGATTTCTAGTATTTAGTGACTCAGTCAGATTCAGACTCACGTTTGACTGTCCCTTTTGGCATGTTAGCATGCAGAATTAACTTGTTTTCACATTTCACAGTAGCACATGTAAAAACCTGTACTTTTTGTTTTTTGGTCAAGTCCTTTTTTTTTTTTTTTTTTTTTTT
>NW_016107498.1:1778360-1864733 GCF_001604975.1 Cebus imitator
TTTATTAACATTAAAAATTTTTTTATTATTTTCCCTCTACTGGTTTGGCCAATATGCGTTCTATTAGACTGAAGTTTTAACACATATACTCTGATTAATTTGACAAAAGATGTATCTGGGTTTTAGTAATTTTGTAAATCAAACAACTAGGAATTTATTATCATATCAAAAAACGTGACCACTCAGAGTTCTGAAATATGGATTTGTTGTTGTTCTATGACTCTAATCTGTTTCATAGCTATTTGCTAATTGCATTATTATTAATGGTTCTGGAGAATGATCCCTCATAGAGATGTTAAGGCTGATATAAATTTACTGTGGGATAATTTAATCCATGCCTCAGCACTGCAGATTTATTGTTAACAGATCTGTAATTAAAGTGAAGCTGCTGCCAGTTGTTGCACTTGACTTAGAAACTGAAATAAGCCGCAGGAAAAAAAGCAAAAATAAACCTCTTTTCAGATGAAACTGAAAAGTACCTATTGGAATCACATGAATTAAAGACTTGTCACTTCATTCGTCAACTTTTTGTTCCTTTTTCTTTTCTTGTTACGGAGAGAGACACTTCTCTTTGTTGTGGAGGGAGACACTTCTCTAGTCTCCATTTCTTGGTTACTGTCACCACCAGTGGCAGTTTTACATAAAATAATGCCAAGGGAGAAGAATACTGAAACATAAAAATGTGGTGGTGGTGGTAGTAGTTATACTTTTAAAAAATACATATCCTATGGAAATAGTTTTCAGTTTTAGCTTTACAGTATCCAACCTCAAAGCATTAATTCAGTATGCCTAAATGAAGTTGCTAGCTACTAAAGGAATAGTTGAAATGCTGTGAGGCTTAAATCTCTAATTAAAACACGGAAATTATTTTTCTAATTTCATTTGGGTAAAATAAATTCCCATTAATAGATGTTAGCAAAGCAGGCTTCCTTTTATTATTTGTCTTACCACATACACAGTATCCAGAAACGTGTTGATATGAAACAAAATCAAATCAAAGTGATTGTAATGTGGACATTGGATCAGGCTTCTGGAATGTTCAGTTCGTAGGTTGCTTTGCATTTCTCACTCGGAGATGCATTCACAACTTTATATCTCTTTGCTTTAGTTTTTTGCACTTTAAAAATGAGAACTATAATGATCTTGAGCTCACATGGTTGTCAGACAGTGAACTCTGAAAAAGGCAAAGTTTTTTATTTAAATACATTACATATTAAAAATTAATATCAAACTTATGAAAAATTTATTTGACAAAAAAAGTGATTGGCTCTACAAAATGTACTTCTGAATTTTCTATGTGACTATGTATGTCTATAATACATAGAAATATATAGAAATATTTTATAATGTAGAAATATGTAATTGTATAGAATATTCAGAAATACATTTTGGAGGGAGTCAGGGAATATTTTTCAAGCACTTGCATGTATAATCTTTCTTTCCTCACCCTGCTTTTTTCCCTTTTTAGTTCACTCAACTGTTTTAGAAGACAGTGACATTTTAGGGGGAGATTTATTCAAACCACAAGGGAATGTTTAAGAAGAGTTGCTTTGTTTGAAAAAAAATATTTATTTGCTTTGATTATATTTTAAAGAAATTGATACTTTTAAAGTAACTTTTAATTTCAAAATGATATCAAACTTACATAAAAGTTCCATGAGTGGCATAAAATACTTCCATGTATACTCTTTACCCTGATTCACCAGTGTTCATCTGTTTGCTTCATTGACTTTATCATTAGTTATTTCTCCTTTGTACACAAGCTGTTTTTCTCTGAACCATTTAAGAGTTATTGTAAACTAACCCTTAAGTGTTTCAATGCATGTCTCCCAAGAATAAGGACATTTTCTTATATGTCCGTAGTACAACGATAAAAAAAACTTTTAATACCCTGTCCACCGTCTGAACTTAAGTTTTATCAGTTGTCCCAGTAATAACTTTTATAGCATTTCTTTCCTCCACTGGGTATAGGATACATCTATATGCATTGTGTTTAATTATTGTGTCTTAAGTTTCTTTTAATCTTGAATCATTCTTCATCCTTACTTTTTTCTTTCATGACCTTGATGTTTTTGATGAGTACAGGCAAATTATTTTGTGGAATGTGTCTTAACAGATTTGTCTGCTCTTTCTTCATAATACTAATCAGGTATTTGTTTGCTTATTTATTCATTGACATTTATTATGTTCTCTTAGATTCTTATGCAATGTTGTAAATTATTGCTGTCAACATTTACTGATGCTCAAATTGTTACAAATCTGGCCAGTAGGAGCCCCTTCAGCTTAGAGAACAATGTCATCATCATTCTTTACGTTGTACATCATCTTGTACTTTTTCTGCTGCATCCTTGGAATCAGCCAGTACTCTAAGACCCCTGATTCTTTTCAGTAGAGAGTGGTGTTTAGGTCTTGCTGCTAGATGTGCTTATTGCTGCCAGGATGTCATAACTTTTAGATCTTCTTGGCGTTCAAAGCAAGGGGAAGAAATACACACACAGAAATAAATATTTATCTCTCTGTTCATCTATCCATCAGTTTACTTGTCCGTCTAAACATGAAAAACCATGACTTCATACTGATACCTTCAGTTTCAGTCTAGCACCACAGGGTTCATTGCAGCATTCTTCCTTTCCGTATTTGTAACTCCACCACCTAAGAAACAAGGCTTTTTTTATTATTAATTTACCTACTTATTTGCTCAAATTCTAACAAAAAAATTATATTTAAAATTTCTATTCTTATAGCACCCTGAAAAAGTAACCTAATGGCTAGAGTTCAGCGTTTGCATATGGTTCTTTGTGTCTTTAGAATGAGGGTATGTAGTCAAAGCACTGCATTTAGAAGTTACCTGGGTTACTTCATTTTTTCCTCTCTTCTATGTTTCTGTGTTCTTTATTTGAAATACAGTAAGGTTCATATGTTTCTGTTGTATTCCATTTAGCATTCTTTCACCCATGCTTTTTGATTTTATTTGGATATATGAAACAGTATGGTTTCAAAAATGAAAGATGTCCCCAGAAACATTATGACTCTAATTCTTTCAGTTTCTCTGCTCTGTTTATGCAGCTTCCACCCTAGTTCCTGTTACTTGTAGGTAACTAGTGTCATTAGTTTTTGGTTTATCTTCTTGTATTTCTTTTGCAAAAACAAGCAGATTCATGTGTTTCCTTTCCCACTCTGTCATACATAAAGGTAACATTGTGTGTGTGTGTGTGTGTGTGTGTGTGTGTGTGTGTGTGGTTTGCTTTTTAAAATCAGTTTATAGAGATTATTCTTATTCATTCTAACAGCCTATTCACCCAGTTTTCTAAATGTTAACATTTCAGTTGTTTCCAGTAGTTTGCTGTCAGAAACACTGTAGTGGATAACCTAGTGCATATATATGTTTATAATGTTGGAGGTGAATATTTTGGTTAAATTCTTGGAAGTAGTATTGCTAAGTCAAAAGGTAAATGTAAGATCTTTTGTTAGATATTGTCAAATTCCCCTCCATAAAGGCTGTACCAATTTTAATTTGCACAAGCCAGGTTATGAGAGGACTTATTTCTTCACAGCCTTATCAACAGAATGTGTTGTCAGAAGTTTTAATTTTTTGCTTAGCTGAAACATGAGAAATGATATTGTAGCATAGTTTTTATTTGCTTTTATTATTTGTTAAGTTGAAGAGTTTCCACATGATAAATACAATTTTTAGGTCTTTTTTTTGTGAATTGTCTGTGTCTTTTAGCTGTTTTTTAAATGGTGTTTTTGACTTATTTTCTCATGTAAACATTCTTGGTATATTATTAGTGCTACTGGCTTTTTAACTGTGATACATGTTGCAGCAAATTTTTTTTCTAGCTTGTCATTTGTTATTTTTGAGTAGGATGTAATTAACATACCATGACAATAATCCTTTAAACATGTACAGTTCAGTGGTATTTAGCTTGTTCACAAGGTTGTACAGCATCAACACCATCTAATTCTAGAACATTTTCATCTTTTAAAAAGAAACCCCATACCCATTGGCACCTACTCTCCTCAATCCACAAATCCCCTGACAATCACCATACTTTCTGTCTCTCTCGATATATTTACTGTTTTTTTTTTTTTTTTTTTTTTTCTTTTTTTTTTTTTTTTTTTTTTTTTTTTTTTTTATTAGTGATAAAAGCTTTTGAAGTAAAGAAAGTCTGGGAACACTTGTTTTTTTTTTTTTTTTCAATGCCTGGCTTCTTTCTCTTAGCATAATGTTTTCAAGATCCATATATGTTATAGATGCATTAGTACAACATTTGTTTTTATGGCAGAATAATATTGTATTATATGGATATACAACATTTTGATCAGTTGATAAACACTTAGAATGTTTCCACTTTTTGGCTGTTAAGGATAATACTTAACCGTGAACCCTTGTGTGCATGTTTTTGTGGGGACAAAATTTTCATTTCTTTTGTATATGCCTTGGGGTGGAACTGTCAAGTCATATGGTAAATTTATGTTTAGACTCTTGAGGCACTGCCAGACTGTTTTCCAAAGCAGTTGTATCATTTTAAAATTTTAGCAGTGCCTGAGAGTTTCCATTTCTCCACATCCCTGTCAACACTTGCCATTGTGTTGTCCTTTTGACTATAACCATCTTACTGGGTGTGCAGTGGTGTCTTATTGTGATTTCATTTGTGTTTCTCTTAAGAGTGAGGATGTTAAGCATCTCTTCATGTGCATATCGGTCATTCATATGTTTTCTTTAGAGAACTGTCTTCTTTAGATCCTTCGCCCATTTTAAATACTGAGTTCTTTTTATTGTTGAGTTTATATATTCTGAATACTAGTCTCTTGCCAGATAAATGAGCTGCAAATATTTTCTCCCATTCTGTGGGTTGTTTTTTCGTGTACTTGATGATGATCTTTGAAACACAAAGTTTTCATGAGGTCCAACTTTCCAGGGTTTTTGTTTTTGCTTTGCTTCATATCTAAGAAACCACTGCTTAATTCAAGTTTACAAAGACTAATGACTATGTTTCTTCTAAGACCTTTATAGTTTTAGCTATTACATTTAAGTTTTAAATTTACTATAAGTTAATTTTGTATAAAGTAGATGGTAGGTGTCTAGCTTCATTCTTTTTTTATGTGGATAACCGGTATCCTATCACCAGTTTTTGAAATGACTGTTCTTTTTCCACTGAATATTGTTGGTATCCTTGTCTATCAACAATCATTTACCCATAAATTTATGGATTTACTGTTTGTCTTTTGAATTTGCTTATGATTTTTCTTGGCCATGCTCAAGTTTGAATTTTTGTGTAGTGGAATTTATCAACATTTTGCTTATCTTAATGTTGAGTCAAAGAAAGTTTTCTTCTGTACTTAAGTTATGGAGGACTTCAGCCATGTTTTCTCTTAGTAATTATGTTGTTTTCAAAATGCCTGTTCTTTTGTCTCAGAACCATTTGTTTGATTTTATTACTTTAGAGAAAGGGTCTCATTTTGTCACTCAGGCTGTAGTGCAGTGGCATAATCATAGTTCACTGCAACCTAAAGTCCTGGACTCCAGCTATCCTCCTGCCTCAGCCTCCCGAGGATCCAGGACTACAGGTGCGTGCCACCATGCCCAGGTAGTTTTAAAAATTTTTAAGAGACGAGATTTTGCTATGTTGTCTATGCTAGCCTCAAACTCCTGAGTTCAAGCAGTACCCCTGCCTTGGCATCCCAAAGTACGGGGATTACAGGGGTGAATCACCATGCCTGGCCAGAATCATTTATTAAAAGTAAATTTCGCTCAATGATTTCAGGTGCCACCTGTAGCATATACTAAATTTGCATATGTATATTCATCCATTTTTGGACTTTCAAGTCTGTTTCTCTCTCTGTTTATGTAATACCATGATTTTTAATTAAATTTTTTATTTTGTGCTAGTTTAGATTCATACACAGTTGTAAGAAATAACTCAGAGATTTTCTGTAACCTTTTCCAGTTTTCCCCAGTGATGACACATTGAAAAACTGTACTACAGTATCAAAACCAGGATATTGACATTGATAACAGTCTACAGATTTTTTGCAGTTTAGTTGAACTCAATTTATGTATATATGTGTGTATTTACTTCTGTGCTATTCGGTCACATATATAGGTTCAACTATTCACCACCACAGTCAAAATATAGAGCAGTTTGATTACTGTAAGGATCACTCATGTTGCCCTTTTATAACCATTCCCATTTCCTCTTTCATCCACCCTAGTCCCTGGCAACCACTAACCCATTCTCCATTGATATAATTTTGTCATTTTAATGGCATTACAAAAGCAGAATTACACAGTTTATAATTCTTAGGGGTTGGTTTACAAAATCTTTACTCAGTGCAGTTTCTTGGAGATGTACTCAAATTGTTGCATATTTATTATTGAGTAGTAGTGTATGGTATGGATGCACCAATTTGTATAATCATTTAGTTTTTGAAGGACACCAGGGTTGGTTCTGGGTTTTTACTCATGAATAAAGTTGCTAATGATTATTCATATACAGGTTTTTATGTGAACATAAGTCTTCCACATTTCTCTGAGATAAATGCTTATGAGAGTGATTGTATTGAAGTGGCCTTGTTTTCTGGGGTGTCATTTAGAGTTCTTTGTCTCATAGCCAAGGAAATCAAGGAGGTGGACACACCAAGGGTGAAGTTTAGAGCAGAAATTTAATAGGAGAAGGAAAAAGAACAGCTCTCTGCTACAGAGAGGGGTCCCAGAAAAAGGGTTGGCATCCTGTGATGAAATGCAGGAATTTTTACAGACAAGCTAGTGGGGAGGCGGTATCTGAACATAGCAGGGGAAAAACCAGTTAGGACCAGGTGTGTCATCTGCATAGGGTGCAAATCTCTGGAAGCCCCTACTCCAATCTTTTATTATACAGACAGATCCTCAGCCTGAGCTACTCCATGTTGCTTATGTATTTCTTACTGTGCATGTGCTAAAAAAGGGGAGGTGGAACCTCCATGGTAGACATACCTGGCTCCAGGTGGTAGTCCTTTCTAGCCATGCAGCTGCTGGCATCCCCCAGCTTGATCTTCCAGGCTACTCTCTGTTAGAAAGTGAGTGATTTCTTGGGCTGCTTTTTGTTAGAAGGGAAGTTATGCCAAGGATGCTTTGCCCTCACTATCTGCCTGAGTAGTTTTTTTCTGTCTCCTGTATCATGATAATGGCATGTTTAGTTACATAACAAACTATAAAGTGTTTTAATTATAGGGGCTTTTCAGTATGTTTTAATATCTGGTGGGGCCAATAACCCCTAAGAGCTTTTCTTGTCAAGCATTTTCCAAGCCTTTAGACAAAACGGTTGTATTATGCCAGTGATATCTTTTTGTCTTATTTATCCTGCTTATAGGATTGCAGATGGACAAAGTAGCATTTTCATTGCTTTCCCAACTTCTGCTCTTGACTATCTTTAGTCCAACTTGGTTGGCAAATTGCCATTTTAGTATGTCGCATTTGCTCGCACCTTTTCTGAATTTCTCAATTATTCTTTTTAAGAAACTAAAATTATGAAATTTTTATACCTCTTATTTTTTCTTATCTACTTAAAATAATGGCACTTGCGTATACATCAGTGATTCTCAAATGTTAGTGACAGAATCACTGATGTATATGCAATTGCCATTATTTTAAGGTAACAATCACCTGGAAGGCTTATTAAAACACAGATTGCTAGGCCTCAGCCCCAGAGGCTCTAATTCAGTAGGTGTGGGGTAGGGCCTGATTATTTGCATTTCCGCAGCACCTGGTGATGCTGAGGCTGCTGGCCTGGGGACCACATTTTGAGGACTACTAGTCTTTATTAGAATGGCTTATGGAGTGCCTCTGGGAAGATTGCTGGGTGTTATGATTGATGCTATATTTGAATGATTGTGTAGGACAGGTGTCATTATGTCTGTACTGCTAAAGAAACAAGGTATATGATGCTGGTATCTAACAGACTTTTAAATCTTAGTACTGAAAGGAGATAGAAAAGTTCACCTTTTAAGTCATTCATTTATTGAATCGTTCATTTATTCATAAGATTTCTTTGCTTCCAAATACATTTTCTAGGCAGTAAAATGGATTCTGTTTTACATAGTGAGGAATTTTTTTTTAAGAAAAGTTAAATGTATTTTCTGAAATTCTATATTTAAGAAGCAAAAGGTTACTAGAGATTAGGAAGGGTAATGTGTGGCAGAGTGAGGGGAAGGTCATGGGGCGATAGCACAACAAGGAGAGTGTGGTCAATAATAATTTAACTGCACATTTAAAAATAACCAAAAGAGTATAATTAGATTGATTATATCACAGAGGATAAATGCTTGAGTGGATGGATATTGTATTTTCCATGATATGATTCTCATGCATTGCATGCCTGTATAAAAACATCTCATGTACACCGTAAATATATACACCTACTATGTACCCCCAAAATTTGAGAAATTATAAAAGCAAAAAACAAGAAAGAAAAAACCCCTGACTTTCAGAAGCCTTTGAATAACCTTTGCAGAATTGTTCCTGTGTTCTACACACAATTAACTGTGTTAAAACTGAATTAAAGCTGAAATTTAATTTCACAAACTTAATAATGTCTTTATAACTGATAATGACATCTTGGTTGCTTTGAGACAACAACCAAAGAATTGATTTCCTTGAGATAAGGACTTTGGTTGAATCAGTATTTCTTTAAGTATTTATCTTATCTCATAATAATTGTGTTACTTTGCCAAAGATTGTACTCATACCTTGACAAATGAAACTATACCAGTAAATTAATTACCCACTGACGAATGTCAGAGCCCAGTGTGTTACATGAAACTAAGTTGGAAACTGGCCTCTGGAACTCGATGTTTTCTTTTGACCTGAATCTGCTCTGTAATGTGAGATAAATACAATTGTTTAAAGATTGTTAAGATGTTGACTTTGAATTTGCTTATTTTGTGTTTAATTAAAATGGTGCATACAGATATGTATGTGGTGTGGTTTGGCAATAGTTAAAATTGGGAGCAGAGAAGGAACATTTTTAGAAATCTTGGTTTCCAAGCAACCAAACACACAGTATCAGATCCATGTACCACTTGCTTAATGTTAAGGTGCCCTAAATGTAAATAATTGATTGAGCAGAGAGTATAACAACCATTATAGTCAGCTGAATTCCAAGCTCCTTGACCTGAGCTCATTTTGCTCAGGATAGAGAATAGAGTGGCTGAATTCTCTTAGAAAAGGAACCCAGATAATCTCTGGCATACACATAGATCTTGAAAATTATTTGGACTTAAGTAAGCATTTAGTTTTCAAGCTTTAGTTAATGTGAGGATCCTGATCTGTGATCTTTCAGGAGACAAGTGAGCTTAGAGCCATGGTTTCTCCCCCTCTTTCTGGGAGCCATGCACCCTCTCCACCCAAAACAGAAGACCTAAGGAGTGATTGAGTTTATAAAAGATACGGAGTAACACACTCTATATATTCATCAAACCCTATAAATAACTTTCACTTCTAGACCTCTCTGATACAAATATCTTTCTTTTCATTTCAGAAGCTTTCCATGGGTGATTTCATCCATACTTGTGGTTTTAACTCTTGTACTTCTATGTATGACTTCCAAATGATACCTCAAGCCTCATTCTGTTTCAGAATTAGATTTTCATGTTATAACACATGCCGGACATTCATTCATAGGTCCGCCTCAAAATGTCTAAAAGGAATTAATCTCTTAATCTGTCTGCTCCTCCAGAGAAGACTACTCTGCCTGCTCTGCTCTGTCCCATCTTGGGTTGTATTTGGGAATATCACTGGGCTCTTTGATTTCTTGCACTGTTACCTTTACATGTGGCTATTTGCCATGGTCTGTCAATTCTGCCTCACTGGTCCTCCACAGTAAGTCTTCCTTCTCTTCTACTCTTATAATCTCTCACCTTGACCTTTTATTTATTTATTTGTTTATTTAACTTTTTTTTAGGCAATCTCACTTTGTCACTCAAGCTGGAATGCAGTGGTGCGATTATGGCTCACTGCAGCCTTGACCTCCTGGACTTAAGCAATCTTCCCACTTCAGCCTTCCCATACAAGTAGCTGGGACTACAGGCATGCACCATGATGCCTGACTGATTTTTAATTTTTTTTTTGTAGAGATGTGTTTTCATCATGTTGCCCAGGCTGGTCCTGAACGCAGGCTCAAGCAATCTGCCTGCCTCCCAAAGTGCTGGAATTACAGGCTTGAGCCACCACACCTGGCCTTCACTTTGACCTTGACTCATCTCCCTGTCCCTTATCTTTGCCTGCTCAAGTCCACCTTTTATACTATAACCATGACTTTTTTTTTTTAGAAACAGATTTCTGATCACATTGCTCACCTTTAAACATTTGAATGATGCTTGATCACCAGCAGCATAAAGTCTAAGCTCTTTGGCTAGACCTACTAGCCTGCCACGATCTCACTCTTGTCTGCTTCTCCATCTTGATGTCTTGCCATTCCCCAAACATACTTTAGAATACAGCAATTCAGAACTCCTTTTAGTTCCCTGAAATCACTGTAATTATTCATGCATCCTTACCTGTGATTGTGCTGTTTTTTCTTTCCCCTGTGTATCTTTTAATTCTTTTGCTTTCAAGACATTGCTCTGGGTTTTCTAGGATGCCTCCCTTGATTTCTTTTGCTCACCCATCTGCTGCCATCCCAGATTATGTCAGTTGACTCATCCCTAGGGTCTCCATAGGGCATGCTGTATATATCTCTGTGGTAAATCCTTGTTCACTTTATTGAATTCATCTTTAAGCTCCTTGAGTGGAGGGTGTGTGTTTTATTTCTCTTTGTGTGTCTCTTTCCCTGTGTGGCTCTTGAAATCATTGAGAATTGATCTGTGCACTTCTTTATGGAGTTATGCAGAATTAACTGCATAATTGTGGCAAGAAATGTCTGCCTTTTATTTTTAATGGCAATGAGAGTTAGTAGCATGTTCTTTGTATTTATTTTGGGTATACATTGCTACAAAGCAGATCACCCCAAAACTCTGCATCTTAAAACAAGAAATATTTTGTGTGTGTGTGTGTGTGTGTGTGTGTGTGTGTGTGATTTTTTTTTTTTTTTTCAAGATGGAGTCTCACTCTGTTGCCCAGGCTGCAGTGCAATGGCGTGATCTCGGCTCACTGAAACCTCTACCTCTTGTGTTCAAGTGATTATCCTGCCTGACCCTCCTTAGCAGCTGGGACTGCAGGCATAGGCCACCATGCCTGGCTAATTTTTGTATTTTTAGTAGAGACAAGGTTTCACCATATTGCCCAGGCTGTCTTGAATTCCTGACCTCAAAAAATCTGCCTGCCTTGGCCTCCCAAAATGCTGGCATTACAGGTGTGAGCTGCCACACCTGGCCAAAACAACAAACATTTTATTTGTTCATGTTTTTGTTGGAAAATCATGGACTCATGATTTAGTTGGGCCCAGCTGGATGTTTCTTCTTTTTGCCTTGCCACTCATGGGTCTTCATTCATCTTGTGGCCCAACTGAAGGTAGAAGGTCTAGAATCTCTGGCAATTTGTTGCTGGCTGTCAGCTCTGCCTCCCTCTCATCCTCAGCCAGGGTTTCTTTCCATGGCAATCTCAGACCAGCAAGAGACTGAGGGTGAAGGTTGCAAGGCCTTTAGAGACCCAGGCCCAGAAAGTGTACAGTGGCAGTTCAGTAACATTCTCTTGGCCAGTGTAAGTCACCAGACCAGTTCAGATTCGAGGGGTGGGGAATAGACTTCATCTGGATGGGAGGAGCCGCCAAGTCACATTGCCAAGGAGTGTGCATTCAGGGATGGGAGGAATGTGATTGTTTGTTGTTGTCAGCACAGTATACCTTACTGGAACTGAATTGACTTCTCTACTTTTTGAACATTTTTTTGTACATTGTGTTATTTCTCTGTGCTAGTCATCTCACATGCGTTAAACTTTGTATGTCTTATTTCCTTCCTTAGTAGGCCACATTGGGAGCTCATCTTTCTCTTACGCTTAGGAGACAGTGCAATAAACTTTTTTTTTTTTTTTTTGAGTGGAGTGTCACTCTGTTGCCAGCCAGAAGTGCCGTTGTGTGATCTCGGCTCACTGCAACCTCCGCTTACCAGGTTCAAGTGATTCTCCTGCCTCAGCCTCCTGAATAGCTGGGACTACAGGCAGGCGCCACCATACCCAGCTAATTTTTTGTATTTTTAGTAGAGACAGGGTTTCACCATGTTGGCCAGTATGGCCTTGATCTCTTGACCTTGTGATCTGCCTGCCTCGGCCTCCCAAAGTGCTGGGATTACAGATATGAGCCACCGCGCCCAGCCTGCAATAAACATTTATATATCTCATAGCACATACCAGATTTTTAATATTTGACAGGTGTTTAATCAGGACCTAAGGGGTGATTTTTTTTTAAATAAATCAAGTATATAGAAAAGTAAAAGATAGTCATTTACCTAATGCTCTGAACATCTTTGAGATAAAATAGTACTATGCACTAATAACTAAAATAACATTACCAAATTTAATTGAGACATAATTGGGGGCCTGCCTTTAAACCTAAAGAAATTCCTTTATATATGAATATTACAGGCAATTGTGTAATATCAGTATCTATCAGAAAAGACTGTACTGTTTACAGAACTCTTTAAATTGTACAGAGGCTATTTTTCCCAAGAACTTCAAATTTATTTGCTGTGCAAGAAAGGGTAGAGTGAGAATAGGTGCCTTAAGGATGTAGACATGCTGTATCTAGTACTGTTATTTGTTGTCAGATACACAGATAAAAATGTTAATGCTCTTCTTGCATATTGGGTTTGTTCCACGGATGACTCTTTTCCTGGAGTTCTTAGAAATTGTACATAACCAAAGGGGGCTGGAGAGTGAGAGAAAGCAAAAGATTTGGCTAGAAGAAGAGGGAGATACATTCTGGTTTTAAAATTGCCCTGCTCAGTATCTGAAAAACATAAATCCCTGCTGTCAATCTTAATTTTTGATCTTAGTCTTTAGTGTCCATTCCTTTGTCTTTTTTCTTTCCTTCTCCTCAGCTTTGCTATAAAAATATTTACGCATCTAGAATGGAAAGAATTATTTTTGCCCAAACTATAAAAAGTATATCACAGGCTGGACACAGTGGCTCATGCCTGTAATGGCAGCACTTTGGGAGGCCGATGTGGGTGGATCATTTGAGATCAGGAGTTCAAGACCAGCCTGGCCAACATTGTGAAAACCCATCTCTACTAAAAATACTAAAATTGGCTGGGCGTGGTGGCTCACGCCTGTCATCCCAGCACAGCACTGTGGGAGGCCGAGGCGGGCGGATCACCTGAGGTCAGGGGTTCAAGACCAGCCTGACGAATGTGGAGAAACCCCGTCTCTACTAAAAATACAAAATTAGCCAGGTGTGTTGGCGCATGCCTGTAATTGCAGCTACTTGGGAGGCTGAGGCAGGAGAATCACTTGAATCTGGGAGGTGGAGGTTGCCTTGAGCCGAGATTGTGCCATTGCACTCTAGCCTGGGTACCAAGAGAAAAACTCTGCCTCAAACAAACAAACAAACAAAACACAAAAAAATCGCATACACACAAAAATTAGCTGGGCATTGTGGCAAGCGCCTGTAATCTCAGCTACTTGGGATGGTGAGGCAGGAGAATCGCTTGAACCTGGGATGTGGAGGTTGCAGTGAGCAGAGACTGCCACTGCATTCCAGCTTGGATGACAGAGTAAGACTGTCTCAAAAAACAAAAAAAGTATATCACAAATATTTAATATTATTACATATTTTTCCTTAGTACATAATCATGCATCCCTAAAAGTGGCATTTTGCTACATAGCCTCAATATAGTTTTCAACTCAGTTTTGTCCTCTTAAAACAAGAATGCTGGTACCGTCTTCACTGATGAAAGGCTTGTGGTTAAGAAGGTCTGAGACATAACAGATGCTTCTCCATGTTGCTTTCCCATCTTTCTCTTAAAAGTTAGGTTTTTTTTTTTTTGTCCTTTTTATCTTTTCATATTGTTTTTCTCTTCTCCATAATTCTGCCTTCTGCCCTCTTATTAGGATGTCTGCTCTCTGTGCCAAATAGGCCTTAAATTCCTTCATCGTGGTTCCCCTCAGGAGAGACTAATGGAAGACACTTAAGTACTAGGTCTGCTCAGAGGAGATCACAGCCTGCCCCTCATGGGACCATTTGGTAATGTCTTCCTCCGTCATTGCCTGTGGTCACGCCTGTGGACTTAGAGGTTGAGAAAGATCTTCTGTCCCAAGGGAACCCACATTTATATTCTGACTGGGTCTCTGTGAAGATTTTAAAAACATTTCTTTTTTCTGAAACGATACAGCTGTACCCATGTAAGCAAACATGGAAGACTGTTCATTATTTTCTCCTTTTTAATCCATTCTCATGTTTACATTCACTGTATAATCTTGTTTTGGCTAATCTTTGACATACTTTACGTACTATGTAGATTGGATAATTTTCCTGGTGATACTGTACTCTGACATCATGAAGGGATGGCTCATTTTAGAGTGGATGCTTTCAAATACTATCAGTGAGAATATTTTAGTATTTTATAGCCTTCAAGCAAGCTTATTTGGGAGTCCACAACATTCCCCTTATGTGTTAAATGAATGAATGATTATTTTACACAAGTCACACCAAAATTTTTTAGCTCCCCATGCTTCTAGAAGCTTTTAAAGAATCAAAAAGTAGCTATATTAAAATGGGTAAAAATAGGAAGAAGCTTAGAAATAACTTTTAGGAAATGTATTACCTTTAAGCATAGAACTAAAGAGAAGAGGGAGGTGGCAAAACAGCAACAACAACAACAACAGAAGACTTAAGTCTAATCAGTATGGGGATTGGAAGCCTGTACAGTAGTGAGTGGTGCTTTACAATATTACCAATTAATGTCTTTTGTATTCTCTTTTTCTGTGTCCTCATTGTATTTTCCTCTGTCTTTTGATTTACCTGCAAAAATACAGGCACATTTGTAAATCTGTGTTAGGGTTTCCTGTAGCATGATCATATGTCACCAGTGAGCGCGCTGACTCTGAATTAAAACATGAGCTTAATATGCGGAAAACTGAAACTGGACCCCTTCCTTACACCTTATACAAAAATTAACTTAAGAAGGGTTAAAGACTTAAATGTAAAATGCAAAACCATAAAAACCCTAGAAGAAACCTAGGCAATACCATTCAGGACATAGGCACGGGCAAAGACTTCATGACAAAAATACCAAAAGCAGTGGCAACAAAAGCCAAAATTGACACATGGGATCTAATTAAACTAAAGAGCTTCTGCACCGCAAAAGAAACTATCATCAGATTGAACAGGCAACCTATGGAATGGGAGAAAATTTTTGTAATCTACCCATCTGACAAAGGTGTAATAGCCAGAATTTACAAGGAACTTAAACAAATTTATAAGAAAAAAACAACCCCATCAAAAAGTTGGCAAAGGATATGAAGACACATTTCTCAAAAGAAGACATTTATGTGGCCAACAAACATATTTTAAAAAGTTCAGCATCACTGATCATTACAGAAATGCAAATCAAAACTACAATTAGATAGCATCTTATGCCAGTCAGAATGATGATTATTAAAAAATCAAGAAACAATAGACGCGAGGCTGTGGAGAAATAGGAACGCTTTTACACTGTTGGTGGGAATGTAAATTACTTAAACTGCTGTGGAAGACAGTATGAGGATTCCTCAAGGATCAACTACCATTTGACCCAGCAATCTTGTTACTGGGTATATACCCAAAGGACTATATATCATTCTACCCTAAAGACACATGCACGGATATGTTTATTACAGTACCATTTACAATAACAAAGTCAACACAAATGGAACCAACCCAAATGCTCATTAGTGATAGACTGGATAAAGAAAATGTGGCACATATATGCCATGGAATACTATGCAGCTTTAAAAAGGAGTGAGATCATGTCATTTGCAGGGACATGGATGAAGCCAGAGGCCATCATTCTCAGCAAACTAGCACAGGAACAGAAAAGCAAACACAACATGTTATCACTCATAAGTTAGAGTTGAACATTGGAACACATGGACACAGGAGAACAACACACATGAGGTTCCTATTGGGGAGGAGGTGAGGGGAGGGAACTTAGAGGATGGGTCAGTATGTATAGCAAACTACCATGGCACATGTATTCCTATGTAACAAACTTGCACATTCTGCATATTTATCCTGAAACTTTAAGCAAAATTAAAAAAAAAAAAAGAAAACATGGGGTTAAGTAGCACACAAGATCTGTTTCTCCTTTGAAAAACCCATTAAGTTTGGATAAATTCTAAGAGGAAGCATTTTAACTAGCATCCTGAGCACTTCCTCACATTCTTCTAGTGTGCAAGTTAGCATGATGTATGTGTATTTATATATTTTAAACTCCATAAATTTTTTTATTATTGAAACCAAAAACAAACAAGAAGCCTTCTATGAACAGGCTTCTTCCGGTGTGAAGAAAGCTAATAAGAGTGTGGCCTCCATGCTTACAGTAGTCAAACATCCAGATAATATACAAAATGACAACTTTTATTGGTCTTATCAGAGAATTTCAGTCATGGAACAACTAACTAGCCTGAAATCTAAGGAAAGGGTATGAGTCTCCAAGTAGATAGGACAAGACGTTTACTTAACTGGGGTAAATGCTGATGCTGATGTCATAAAAGCTAGTAAGAAAAAAACTCGATTACATTTTAAGTCCTAAAAGCTGAATGTATGTAGGCATGGAAACTGCAGCTGCAAGGAGAATTCAGTCACATGCAAGCAGTTCTCTACACACCTCACCTTGTGCTCATGGAGAAGACTAGGGGCAAGGCAGGTGATGGAAGAATGCCATTCTTATGGGGCAGGCCGTTAGGGAGGTAAGCAGCAACCACTGCAAGGAAGGCATGAAGCCCTCTGGATCCTTCTTCCCTAATCCCATCTCTATTATGGAACAAAAACCTTAAAATCCTGGGGGATGGGCAGCAAACTCTAGGCTCAGGGGACAGGTGAAAACCTAGTTCAGCTAGGGCAAAGGAACAGGAAAATTGCTATACATTTGGAGGAGGGTCAAAGAAGTATCGTCCACTGGGACTACTAGAGATCTCCTGACATTGTGGGAGGAGGTAGATCCTCCCACACTTGGAATGTCCAGCCCCTATACCCAGGCAAACAGATCCTGCCTAAGACTGAAGTTGAACCAGAACAAAGAATACTTTCTCTACACACACACCAGTCTGCTAAGCTCAGAGTCACAAATACTGACAATTTACTGCTAGGGGAGTGGGGAGAACATGGACAGAGACCCTCCTCCCTAAGGTACAGGCGCAAAGGGAAGACCTAAAGCTGAGGGTGAAGCAGATAATGAGAAAAACACTGTGGCAAACCACCCCACCTGAAGAACAAGGTAATGCTAAAGAGACATGAAACCTGTGATGTGCAGAGGGTAGGAAGCCTAAATTCAGCTCTCAACTCTTGACTAAATTAAATCAACTCCCCACACTTAAGACTAGCAACATGAGAGACATGTTCATTTCCAGGCATAAATACTATATACCTTAGTCTCTACCGTTCTGCACGAGATGGCTGGCTTTTAACCAAAAATTACTGAGATGCACAAAAAGTCAGATAAAATGGCACACATAAAAGAAACAAAGCAATCTGTAGAAGCAGACTCAGATATGATCCAGATGTTAGAACTCTCAGGTAATTTTAAATAACTAAGATCAATATATTAAAGATTCTAGTGGGAAAAGTAGGTAATATATGTGCATGTACAGATGACAAATTTCAGCAGAAAAGTTGAAATTACAAAAAAGAATAACATGAAAATGCTAGAAATGAAAAACTTAGAGATGGAAGATGCTTTTGATTCCTTATTGGTAGAATTGATGCAGTCGAAGAAGTAATCAGTATATTTGAAGATTGGTCAGAAGAGATTTATGGGAAATCTGAAACACAAAGAGAAAAGAGGATGTGACAAAAAACCCAAAAATATGAGCCCCTAATAGCTTTAGTACAATACCAGAAGTTCTAATGTGTATGTAATTAGATTCCCAGAATGAGAAGAGAGTGACTAGTATGGTAAAAAATAGTACAATACAAAAAATATTTGAAGAGATAATAGTACAAAATTTTCGAGAGCTAATGACACATACCAGATAACAAATCCAAGAAGCTCAATAAGCAGAATGAATACCCACTTCACACACACAGTCAGACATATCATATTCACACTGATAAAAAAATTTTAAAGGCACCAGATGAGAAAACACATTATATAAAGAACAAAGATGAGACAGAGCAGACTTCTCATCAAAGTTAGGCAAGGTTGTAGTGCTGACAGAATAAACTGTCAACCCAGAATCCTATGTTCTGCAGAATATTCTTCAAATGAAAAAAAGCAAACATAAGTGACCTTATTACTCTTCATTACACTGCCAACATTTAAATATCAATGGAAATGAAGATAAGGTTCTGGTCTCAACCACATTGATCTGAACTGAGAACTGCGGTAAATCAGCTATGTATCTCAATTTATGAATTTGTCTTTGATGTTTGAGTTTTGTTTAATACTAGTAAATGGTGTAGCTTTGATGGCTCTTAAAGGTAATGTACTTGGTACCTGTATCAGCCAAGATTTTCTAGAGAAACAGAACCAGTAGGATGGACAGGTGTGTATGTGTATGTCTAAGGGTACATGTATATTTATGAATGGATGGATATTAAGAGATTTATTTTAAGGAGTTGGCTCCTGTGATCTTGGGAACTGACAAGTACGAAAGTCATAGTACATGTTTCTATGAAGGCCCCTCAGGCAGGAGTTGATGCTGCAGTCTTGAGGCTGAGTTTCTTCTTCTTCAGGGAAAATATTAACGCTTGCGTTTGAGGCCTTTCAGTTGACTGGATGAGGTCCCCCCTACATTATTGACAATAATCTCCTTGAAGTTGCTGAATGTAGATTTTAAGCATATCTACAAAATACCTTCACAGACAATGCCTAGTTCATGATTAATTGAGTAACTGGATACCATTGCCTAGCCAGGTTGACACATAAAACTAACCATCACAGGACCCATTATTAGAATTGTGGCAAGATGGACAATGAAATCTTTGCAAAACAATGGATTATTTGTATTTTTAGCATGGTGATAAGAATGATCCCAGATTGAAGCTGCACATTACATAAGCTGGTAATAGTAAGAATTGAAGTTGTAAAACTGCATTAAAACATTCTAAGCCTTTAAGTATGCTCTCTCACATATTAAGTGTATGCTTTGGGTTTTTTTTTTTAAATAATCATTTCACCATCTAGAACCATTTAAATTTATTTTGAGTTTTTTCAGTCCATTTCACTTAAGCAGTGATCTTTTCATTGAAATTATCTGATTAATAGAATTGGTACAAGGTATTGAAAGTTTGCAGTTCCCTATGATGACTTCATCTGCAAGTAAATAGTATTATTTTGGGATTTTGTGAGAACATGAGAGCCTAAAAGTCATTGCAGTACAATATTGCTGCAGATATTGGAGGAGGAGTAAGCAAAATGGTGACACTGAGACTTTTTTGACTTTGCCTGTAACGGGGTACATAGGTTAGAAAACAAAACTTTTTAAGTGCAGCAAAAAAATTTAAATTGTAAACACAACTGAAGACATACAGAGTAGTTAAGTTAAAAAGTATGTTCTTCATAGTAGAGTCCTGAATTTCTAACGATAAAAATCAGAATGTTAAAAACAAACTATAGCATATATATAGTTAAATGGAAAATCATGTCCCTACAGAAAATAATGATTTTTCTCTCTCCTGGTGATAAAGAAAGTTTAAATCGAGGATTTATCTTTGCCATCTGAAAATATTAGTTTGCTGACTTTAAAAATCATACTTGTTAAACCAGAGACAAACAATGACGTGACTCTCAAGGAAGTATGAAAAAAGCGTCTCAAAGACCACTTATTATTTGGGGCAAATAATTTAGGAAGTAATTTCCATATTTGAGACTGTGGCAAGGATTGCTGCCTACAGCCAGTTCTGTTATGTAACAAAATGCATTTAAGAGATGCTTGACAGTATGTTTCTGTAATGCTCTAGCATTTAAAAGGCAAGGATGAAGATTGTGTTGCATAGTTCAGTATGGTAGCTGTTTTTCTAGTGCATGAGTTAGCTTTCTGCTCCCTGCATTCACCTAAGTTCATCTGTTCCAGTCTCTGTCTACTTATAAAGTTAAAATAGCTCTGAACTTGTTTTGAATTTGTCATGCTACTTAGTTGTATATCAAGTGGTACCAAGATTATCTGGTTCTAACCACTGAGTTCAGTTTTATGGGAGATTCAACATCATAATGTGGCAAATTTGGCCTTTTTGGCCAAATTTTTCAACCAATAGAATTGCCTTGTGGAGAGCAATTTTCTGTCTATGTATTATTTTCTGTAGCTTGCTTTGCTCAACAGTGGGAGAAAAGCAGTTTGGGTTGGAAATTGGGTGAAAGAGAATATTAGATATAAGAGAAGTAGCATAATCTTTTACAGGTGAAACCCTGGACATTATTTATAAGCAGGTGAAGACGAAGGAAAATAAGATCCAATGTGAAAAAATAAAAGAGATCATGAGCACACATAGTGCTCAGCTCTGGTTTGCAATGCCATTCTCCAGTATTGGAGAACGAGGGCACCTTGGAGAAATGTCTGATTCTAGTACTGGGGCAGGAACCATGCAAGATGAGCCTGGAGCATTTTGTAGTGTGAGAAAGGAAGAGGTGCCAAAGAATAAAAACCCTGGAGAACATATTGATGGGAGTATGTCAGAGGGACACAGAAGCCAACTCAAAGACCTCCTAATGGCCAAAGAGAGAAAAATTTGAACAGAAAACTAAATAACATAGTATTGGATCACAACCTGACATATCAGACATCTATGAGTTCATACTGATGGAAGTAAATGATGGGATAAATTAATCAATAGGAGAAAAGACACATATTTCCTGTGCAGAGGAATTCCAAACTATGTACTCTGTCTTAGCATACTGGCCTACTTTTTTAAGTGTGAGATGCTCATAGAGATTTTGAATTGAAGCATACAGGATGGAGAGTAGGTGCAATGGGAGATCACTTTACAGTGGAGAAACCCACACACACTACCCCAGCCAGGTGATCCAGGTCCACATCATCAACAGTGATAAATCGTGTTGATAGTGTGTTCCCTTAACATCATGTGATGAAAATGCCACTTCACCTCTGTGGTCTTCCTCCCTCAAACACCTCCTGTAGTCTCATCATGAGAAAGAAACACCAAGAAAACCCCAAATAGAGGGTCATCCTATAATATACCTGATCAGTACTCCTCAAAACTTTCAGGGTTACCAAAAACAAAGAAAAGTTTGAGGAACTGTTAAACCAAGAGGAGCCTAATGAGATATGAAAACTAAATACTTGACCATGAGATCCTGTAACAGAAAAAAAGGCCACTAGGAGGTCAGGTGCAGTGGCTCACACCTGTAATCCCAGTACTTTGGGAGGCCAAGATGAACAGATCACAAGGTCAGGAGATTGAGACCATCCTGGCCAACATGGTAAAACCCCATCTCTACTAAAAATACAAAAATTAGCTAAGTGTGGTGGCGCATGCCTGTAATACCAGCTCCTCAGGAGGCTGAGGCAGGAGAATTGCTTGAACTGGGGAGTTGGAGATTTGTAGTGAGCAAAGATCATACCACTGCAGCCTGGTGACAGAGCAAGACTCCATCAAAAAAAAGCCCACTAGGTAAGAAAGAAGCAAATCTAAATAAACCGTGTGCTTTAGTTCATAATAATGTATCAATATTGACTCATTGATTGTAACAAATATGCCATACTAATGTACAGTGCTAATTAGAGAGGACATATATATTTTAAAGCCCAGTGCACATGACCCATCCTTTTGAGTGTCCTCCCCATGGCCTGCAAGGCCCAATATGATCTGGCCCCTTCATCTTTCTTTAATTGCATGTCTTAGCTCCTCCTGCTTAGCACTGCCTCAGCTATTCTGGCCTGGTTGCTGTCCCTTGAACATGCAAGTTTGTTGTTCCCGCCGTTCATTTGCCATTTGTTCTGCCTGAATCTTCATGTGTATTGTTCATTTCATTTAGGCCTTTGGGCAAATACCACCTAGTTATTATACTGCTTATAATAGTATCTCCTGCAGTCTATAAACACAAAACCTATGTTATTTGTATTCGTAATACTTAATCCCTGAAATTATTTATTTATTTTAACTTCTTATCCCAATAGAAATTAGGCACATGAAGTCAGGGACTTTGTTAATTCTGTTTGTCCCCTGTCTGTAGCAATTAGAACAGTTCCATGCAAGTGGTAGATAGCACTGAGTAAATATCATGTGAATGAAAGAATTCTCAAATTCTACCTCCTTCCTTTCCTCTGAATGCTTAATCTACATTCTGTGTGACTCTTGGAAAGATTGTTCTCTGCTGTGTCTTTTTGTCCATGTATGAGTCTTTGTTTACCTTCTAGGTTGCCAGTACTAGCCTCTGATTTATGTCTACACCCTGTGCCTAGCAAAAAGAAGTGACTGCTCAGTAGCCTTTATGGGATAAACATTTGTTCCTGCTTTTCACATGTCCTTTCACTGCATTCAGCATTCCCCGGGGAGGGGCCTTAGGCATAAAAAGTTGAATATGTCTGACTTTGTTTTTATGGATTCCTCCAAGCTTTTCCTCCCTAATCACTATCTGAACTTTGTGCTGCAGGTCCCTTGATTTTGATCTGTTGGCTTTGGTTTTGGTTTCCCCCATATCACATGTCTTCTTTAGACTTGAAGACATCACTCCCATTTTTAAAAACATGGTCCTAACCTAGAAATCCCATAGGATCTCACCTCATCCTGCTAAAAATTATGTTGATGAGGCTCACCAAGCTCCTGTGGTCAGCTAAGCCCAGCAGTATAAATGTACACTGTGGCTTGCATGTGGCAGTCTGCCTAATGGGAGACTTACTCTCTCTCCCTTCTTTCCCAGCCCCTCATATTTATTAAGAATAACATGAAAATTGCCAGGTACTAGAGGCACCTATGTGAATAAAATACAAACACTAAAGAACTCATAATGGAAATACATAGTCCTCATATCACAAGAATCATTATTTACCCACTGGAAAGCTGGGGAATTTGTTCATGAAGCTTAACCCAGAGTCCTCTTGTCTACCTAGATCTTGCCAGAATGGATTACAGACATATGATTAGCTAGAAGTAAATAGGCTTCTATTCACTTAGCTTTCAAAACCTTACTACCAAAGTGGTGGCAAATATTAGTATACTTTTAAATAATTTCCTCCTGTGGAGAAAGGGACATGCTTTCTCAAACAGAGACTTTTGAAACCCTTGATAACCAATAAGAACCTTAGCATGCTAGGGTAAAGTTAATGATGAATTGGTCTCAGCAGGTATCACAGGCTAGATTTTCTGCCATTTAATGTTTGTGTTTTTCACTTTACTCTACCAAGGGGTGACTAGATATTTTTCAGTGCTTATTTCCTGTTCCAGTTGTTGCTTTATCGTTTTTTGTCAGTTTTCATCTTTCTCTTTGAGACCTTAATTAGTCTTTTAATTTCTACTAACCCTAATTCTACTTTTATTTTACCTATCAGTTGGAAAATATTGCCACAGTTATTAATGAAAACATTGCAAAGATGTGTTTTGTTTACCTCTTTTTAAATTTTTTGGACAGGTAATAGAAAATTAGATAGTAATATATTACATAAAGAAATGTACTTAGGACATTTCTTGCTAATCTTAATTTTTTGGGCAGCCTACAAACAAATCCCTATATAATTGATTTTTGTCAGAGTTTATAACATTCTAAGCCTGATATTTAGTTGATTTGCGTATGCTCCTGCATGTTGAAACCAAAACACTCAGTTTATTGAACATATGAAATAAGACTGGAATTTTTAAAAATCTACAAATTGAGTTGCTTTCTCTTTAATTTGCTGTTCTAGCTCTTAAAAAATCTTCGCAGTCAGAGATTTTATACTAACATAGTTGGTATTTTATTAAAAACAAACTTGTGCTATTCAGTAACAATACAGATTTTAGATTTCCTCGTTCTCTTTCCAGGAACATTGCTCTTTATCTTGTCAGTATTTGATTTTGACTTTAAAATTAGTGGTTTTGTACACTTTTGACAGTTATTATGAAGCACTGTATATTCCACATAAACTGCCTGATGTTCTTTCAGAGTACATACTGAAGAGTATTTTTCAGCCAACAGAAGACGGGGAACAGCCAACAGTAGCACCTAATTTGGCAATATCTATCAAAGTTACAAATGCAGTCTATTTCTCAGAATTCATTTCTGAAGTATATTTTCTTATGCGTGATATAACCTATGTGCAAATTTATTAAATACAACATTTTTGAAATGGCAGAGTGTTGGTAAGAGACAAAATGTGTATATTAATAAAAGATAGACTAAGGGATGTTACATCTATATAGTGAAATATGCAGATGTTAAAAAAGTAGAGGGGGCTTGCTATGTATGGACATGGAGGACAGCAAGGTGCAGAATATGCTTATTTGAGTTTTTGTGTAAGAAGAAGGAGTGATATATAATGGTATTTTTATTTGCTTTTATTTTGCCTAAAGACTGCCTGAAAAGATATTCAAGAAACTATTAAGTGTGCTTGCTTGTAAATATTACTTGGAGAGGCCAGGTGTGGTGGCTCATACCTGTAATTCCAGCACTTTGAGAGGCCAAGGTGGATGGATCACTTGAGGTCAGGAGTTCAAGACCAACCTGGTCAATATGGTAAAAAGCCATCTCTACTAAAAATAAAAACATTAGCTGGATGTGGTGGTGCATGCCTGTAGTCCCAGCTACTCAGGAGGCTGAGGCAGGAGAATAGCTTAAACCCGAGAGATGGAGGTTACAGTGCATCGAGATTGGGCCACTGCACTCCAGCCTGGATGACAGAGTAAGTCTCCATCTAAAAAATAAAAAATTACTTGGAGAAAATAGGGCAGCTAGAGGCAGAGGTGAATAAGAAATATTTTTCACTGTATACTTTTTATTACTGTATTAGTTTGCTTTCACACTGCTGATAAAGACATACCTGATACTGGGAACAAAAAGAGGTTTCACTGGACTTACAGTTCCACATGGCTGGGAGGCCTCAGAATCATGTGGGGGGTAAAAGGCACTTCTTACGTGGTGGTGGCAAGAGAAAAATGAGGAAGAAGCAAAAGTGGAAACCCTTGATACAACTACCAGATCTCATGAGACTTATTCACTGTCGTGAGAATAGCATGGGAAAGACTGGCCCCCATGATTCAGTTACCTCTCCCTGGGTCCCTCCCACAACATGTGGGAATTTTGGGAGATCCAATTTAAGTTGAGATTTGGTTGGGGGCACAGCCAAACCGTATCAAATACTGCTTTGGCTTTTTGAGCCATGCCATTGTATTGTACATTGAAAATAAATTTTTTTTTAAACGTTGGGAACTTGCATGTATACTAATATTGATAGTGGGTTTTGGAAATTTACTGAATGTCTGTTTTTGAGCAGAAAATATTATGTTTGAACACGTGGATCAGGGTCCTTCTTTTGAGCCTTTTGGTTGCTGGTGATATTTTCTCCATTGGCAAGTACTGGAGTGTTTCTTCTGCAACAGATATTCTATCATTAGGAAGCTTAATGGATGCTCTTTTGGTTGTGTTAGTTGGATGAAGAAACAGAGATGAACTAAATATCCAACTTCTACTTTCTAGGAGTTGCCATTACTTCTGTGTAAAATAGGAATAGAATGTTTTTGTTTTATTTTGTTTGTGGAAATGTGAATGGTGTCAAATTTCTTCAGACGTGGACACACATACACAGATAAAAAGTCTGCCTTTTATTCTGCCATTTTATACAAAAGTGTTTCTATACACATAAAAAAGGACAACAGAATTGCTACCTGAAAATTTGTAATTATTTTCCTAGATGATATTGTGCGAGAACTGAAGTTGCTAAGAACTCCAGTTCTCTGCTGGATGAATCAAACAAGCAGTGAACCAAATGCCTGGAAAGGCTGTTGATGGAAGAGGAGTCCCATTTTGCTCTCAGGATAGACACTGAACATCAGTATATTTGGAATCATGGTAACCACCCCTGTTTTGGTTAGAGCTTTCACGGTAATAATTTAATTTATATTGATAGAATAATTTATTACTGAATGTATAGTGGAGAGGAGGAAGCTTATTAGTGATCTGAATTTATGCAAAGTGTATGCTAGATTTTATTTTCCCACTTTCATCCATGCCTAATGATATTTTTCAAGATTTTTAGTGGCAGTGCTTTCCTCGCTTTGCTAGTTGGAAACATTCATATTATTCAGAAAGAAAAAACCCTGGTGAGGAAGTTGGAGACCAATTTTCTGTATTAGTCTGTTCTTAGACTACTATAAAGAAGTACCTGAGACTGGTAATTTATGAAGAAGAGAGGTTTAATTGACTCACAGTCCCACAGGCTGTCCAGGAAGCATGTCTGGGAGGTCTTAGGAAACTTACAACCGTGGCCAAAGGCTAACACATCATCACAGTGGCAGAGCCATTGGGGTGGGGAGAGAGAAACAAAGCTTGGAGTATACCAAGAGTTTGGTGTTGATTGCCTATTTTTTAGTGTTAATAAGAAAGTGTTAGTTCTTATTCTCTGGGGGGTTTCTTAACTGTTCTATTGTAAAAGCAACTATTTTAATTGCTTTTTATAATACTCAGGTTGCTGGATTTGCTATATACTATACATGATGTACCTGAAGCTGCTAACAAGATTGGCTGTCATGTAGCCTTCAGGGTTCAATATCCAAAATGTCATCATTTTCCCCCTTCCAGTGCAATAGTAGAGCTGAAGACAGGGAAAAGCAAGCAAATATTTGAGGGTTTGAATGTTACAAGTTGAGGGTGTGAATGTTGGAAAGGAACATATTCACCTCTAAATAGTGAGAAAAACCATTATTCTTTCTCAATTTTCCATGTGCCAGTAAAATGGGAATAGTGATTTCCTGAAGGTATTGCTCTGGAGTATTACCAAACTTCACATTTATAGAGTCTACTAAAACCTTCACAAATGGGGGCTTACAGACTAGAGTTTTTTTTTTTAATTTTTATTTTTTCTGTAGGGAATGGAGTGGGGGAGGCAGCAGCCCACTTTGGTGATACATTGCACAGTAGTCACAATGTTGAAATGTGAAGAAATCTAGTGAAAATTATAAAATGCTGTAAAATGAATAAATAGGAAAGAATATAAAAGTAGCCAGAGATTACTAGAGGGGAAAGAGGCACTGCAAAAGTTACTGGAAGGAATACAAGAGAAGAAAATAATTAAAAAACAGTTAATAAGAAATGTCATCCCATTCTCTCCCCTGGCTGCTTTTTCTGGCTTTGCTCAATGGGTGAAAATTATGGAGTGTTTATTGGTATCCCTTAGCTCAACATCTTACCAACATATTTTCATTTTCTCAAAGTGAAATGTGATCCCTCCACCTTCTTAGGATGACAGGCACATGTGCAAGCATTGGAGAGGAACTCGAGATCCCGCAAGCTCACCTCTGCTTGATGCACAGTGGAGTAGATGCCTGAGGTGTCAGCAAATATTGAAGATTTTTGTTTCCAGGAGGTTAGAAACTTTACCTAGCTTCTCTGCTCTGCACATATGAGTAATTGGATTATTTTCCCTGAGTCAGTAAGGTTTTCGGTGTCACATAATCTCAGGGAAACAAATGCAATTGCTTAGATCTCAAAATACTCCTCAGATGGCACCTTTGAGGAGGTAACCAGGAGGTATCTGCACTCCCTCTGTGCTCGCCTGGGGCCTTTTGACCTTCTCTATAAAAAGCCCTTTCTCTATTGATGCTCCTGGGTGGTAGCGGGTCGGATGGCCGTTACATAATCACAACCTCTTTTTTCAGTCAGAGTAGCTATTATGCGGAGAGCTAAGAGTGGATTACTTCTTGGCAGGAATAGCACAGAAAAATCTATTCAGATTTTGTTTTTTAATGGAAACATTGTGAAAAAAAATCTTGATGTCTCTGCAATTGGAGGATGGTATTTTATCTGAAGAAAATGGGTAGGGAATGTTGGGGTCATTTCTTAGATCTGACCTTAGTAAGTCACAGAGGCTTCTTTATACTGATGTTGCATTTTTAAAAGGCTTTTTGACATCATGAGGGAAATACACTAGACCAAAAGAAGGCAGACCTGATAGTTCTAGTTCAGGCTGTGTTGTGTGAGTTGTCCTGCAAGCTAACACAAATCACAACTTCCCGACCCTCTCCTTTCTCATCCCTTCAGTGAAGGCCCTCTGTAATATCTAAGTCCCTTCCAGTTCTGAAGTCTGTTTAATCGGGGGCAGCTGGAGGAGTCAGGGAGGCCCATACTACTTAAATTAAGAGGATATTTTTTCCCCTTTTAAAGATAACATTTTAAAAAGCTGTCTTTATAACTCAAAGAAGGATGTTTAAAATACAAATTACTGTTAGTTTGTATTTTGTAATGAATATTTCAGATTTATGTTTGTGCCTTGAAGCTAATTGACTGTGAATAAAACAATTTTATAAACAAAGCCATACTCTCATTGTGTATTAGTCCATTTTCACACTGCTATGAAGAAATACCTTAGACTGGGTAATTTATGAAAAGAAGAGGTTTAATTGACTCACAGTTTCGTATGGCTGGGGAGGCCTCGGGGAACTTACAGGCATGGCAAAATGTGAAGGGGAAGAAAGGCACCTCCTTCACAGAGCTGCAGGAAAGAGAAGTGCCAAGCAGAGGGGGAAAAGCCCCTTATAAAACCATCAGATCTTGTGAGAACTCACTCACTATCATGAAAACAGCATCGGGAACCTCTCCCATGATTCCATTGCCTCTTATCCAGTCCCTCCTGTGATACATGGGGATTAAGGGAACTACAATTAAACGTAGAATTTGGGTGGGGATACAGCCAAACAATATCACATGGCTTTGGATTATCCCTTCCTTTTTTTGATTTTTCTTAGCCCATTTTGTGTGGATGCTAAAACCAAAATTGCTCTCCACATGCACAGTATATCCATAACCCTCTTACCTTCCTTCACTTTCTGGGACTTGTTCTTATTTTAGAGTGACTTTTAAAGACTGAACATGCAGAAGCCTCATTGCCTATTATAGATAAAGGATGCACTTCTGGGAGGATGTACTAAGTCCAGTGTTGGAACCTTGATACTGTCATGGGCTGATATTTCCCCTTTAAAAGTCAGCTCCCTCTTATCACAGGGTACTAGAGAGGCCACATGGGCTGTGAAAACTGGGCACTCAGGGCTGCATAGATGGATTGCTAACAGCCATAAAGATAGTCTGCTTTCTTCAGAATTAGTAGCTGGCTCTGCACCTTCAGCTTGAGCATGAGTTCAGATACATTTCTACATGAGGTCCAATCACTGTCGTGGCCAGTCCCAGCTCACGTGTTCAAAGTATCACCTGAGGAATGCAAAGCAACATTTTTAGTCTTTTGTCTTAATAATTTCTCTATTAGCAACTTCATTAGACATCCTGTAGTGTGTAACTTTGTCACTGAAACCATATCATCGCCTCCCAAACAGCCTTCTAGACTCCTAAGCTTGGAATGGACCAAGGAACATTTAAAGTGTCTCATAGTTTTGCAGAAGCAGAAAATGCTAGGATTGTAACCCAGGTCTCCCTGACGACTTGGCCTGGGTTGCGCCTCCTAAATTCTTCTTGTCTTCTCATTTGCTCTGTTGTCATGATGTTGGTTGAAAGGAATTAGTAAAATCAGACTGCCATTGAATCTCAGGGATCTAGAAAATGGGCTGTTCAAATTTGGAAGGTATATTCACTTCCTGCATTCCCTTTGTCTGTGTGTCTGTTCTTATCCATTCCTAATCTTTTTCTGTAACTGTTCTTTTAGGATTTTGTTGTCAACCTTTCATATTCTGGGTATTTCCTGAGGTGATCCTGCTAATTTTGGAAGAACTGAAAGATGAATATAACATATGGATAGTAGAAGGAGTCCTGGATAGGAAGACTTTGCAGTCTTGGCTTCAAGTCCAGATGCAGCCAGTCACCTGTCACTTTGGTCAGCATCTTAAGACGTCCAGGCTTCAGTTGTCTTGTCTAAAACATGACACTTTCTGCCTCTGAATTTCTGACTCATAAAATGGTTCAAGCCATATTGTCAGTGAGTACTGCTTTTAATATCAGCTTCATATGGAGGTAGCTTTCCAGGCTGCTCTAACTTTTGGATTACATAACAGAGATAGAGTGGCTGATGGATGGGTATCTGGATATCTGGCTTGTTGTGGTGAGTGGGAGAGAAACAGAAGAAAATCCTTGGAAAGAACTTTTTAAAGTCTGTGTGAATATGTTTATATTGGGATGGTTCTAAATTCTAGACTTTAGATAAACTAAGAAAATAGGATGTAACATCAAGAGGTAAAATTCCATGAGCTGAAGTCAATGAGTAATACACAACTGAGAGAGGAGAAAAGGAAATAAGAGATGAAAAGAGTTAGAGAAAATGATGTTGGACAGGCCCCTTAACAAATTACCTGACTTTGTTTTTGCGTATGTAAAAGAATTGGACTAAATTATACCTGAACTTCTGTTCTGTAAAGGTCACAAGTACAGATATTTCTAACCTTGAAGGGAAGTAAGATGTTTGTTCATTTTTTTCTTTTAGTTTTTGTTCTTTCCCTAAAGATATAGTATATTCAAATTATTAAAAAATCAAATACAGAAAGACATGGGGAGGAAGAGCCAAAATGCTCTGAAATATTCTTCTGTATGTGAAAGCATGATTGAGTCACTATCAGTCATTTGGTAAAGATACCATTAGAGTTCTGTGCAAGCAGCATGAAAAACATTCAAGGTGAAGGAAACAAGCAGTCACAGCTTATATTTTTCCAATCTAAATTAAATCCAACTGAAATATATGCTTGCCAGATTGACAGGACGTTCAGTATCACGCTCCAGGGATATTCTCTCCTGTGCCTAGTTTGCCAGTCCCCTAACCCCAACCACTATAAGTATATATAGTCTAGAAAGGAATATGACTGAAATCTGCTCTCAAGCAGAGAGGAGCCTTATCAACCATTGATCTGCTGCTGCCATCCCTGCCCTACCCTCAGCCTTACAGCCATGTGGCACCACTGTTGTACCCTCTTGGCTGTACAATAATGCTTGCTTATGTTACTGTGAAATATCATGAGCTTGAGCTCCCAGCAAAGACGACGTGCCTCTTTGAACAAGGACAGGTCTATTAGTTCAGTGCATCATCCATTTCCTGTGTTATATAATATGTTGTTTATGACATGTGCCATCATTTATTCAGCCAGTCATCTCATGGTGAATGCGTAAGTCCATATTAGTTATGAATAGTGTCATGATGAACACTTTACATACATCTTTGACCTTCTATCTGTGTTTTTAGAGCTAACACTCAGGAGTCATGTTGCTGTGTCAAAAGGTTTACCTGTAAAGTTTTTATTTGTATTGCAAGTTTGCATTCTGGAATAGATGCAGCAGTTTACATTCCCAAGAGTGCATTGGAGTGCACTCCTTGTCACACTTGCTGATGATCTCTGTGGAAGAAGAAAATAGTTCTGGCTACCACAATCTCAGAAGAAGAACATATGGTCATACACATGGCAACATTATCTCTGGAGAACTTGGGTTCCTCTGGTATTCAGGATCCATCTGCTAGGGATTTATTATTTTTCTTGTTTCCTCTCCCTAAGATGATGTTGAATTGGTCATGCTGACCCGTTTAAATTCAGAGCGTGAGCCATTTTATTTATCTCATGTTCTCTTACCATATTTGAAGGAATGGCCAGATTTTTCTCAGCCTTCCAACCGTTTCACCGTGTTTTGTTGTGTATGTATGACTTATCCAGTGGCAAAACTATAAATTTAGGGTCTTCAAGCTAAAACTTTCTAAAGAAATATCCTAAGACTCAGTTGTGAACTGAAAATCTATGGAACTCTAGAAGAGTGGGAGATCTCCCCTTTGGCCTCTTGGTTGCCTGGATTCCTGTGGTTAGGTTAGCTGGAACTAATTGCTGAATATTTGTTGTTTTCTAAAGATTACCATTTATTGTCTTTTGTTCTTTAGCCAGATTCATTTATCTTTCTGATTTTTTTTATAATTTCCCCTTATTCTTTAGAAATATTTCTGTATTCTGTGCTTGTAATTGATTTCTGAAGTCTCCTAGAAGTTACAAAGGGCCTATGTTAAAATCCTGTCAGCAATAAAGCTATATGGTTTCCTAGATGTTCTGCAGACTAAAGAAAACACTTATTCTGATATTTAATCAAACTCTGAGGACTTAAACACATGGTATAAAAAATGCTAGTTTTTCATATTATTTTACTGGCAAAAACTGTGATTATGTTTGCAGCAACCTAAATAGAACCATATCAGAGTAGCAGATGAACCCATCTTAAAGCCTGTCATGGAGAGATAGATGGACCTCTACACTGTGTTTCATCATGCTAGTATGGAGTATGCCTGCCCTTGGGCAACTCATTTCATATTGGGCCTTAATCCCAATTGGCAAAATGAATTATAACCTTTCATCATTCTATAGATTTCAGCTTAAAGTGACCCCACAGAAGAAAAGAGGGTGGGGAATGAAAATGGAGTCACAAACCCAGCAGAGAATCTTCCCTCTGGTTTCTGAATAAACATTGTATACACAGAAGAAATCTGTACACAGAACCTTCCCAGAAGAATCAGACTGACTACAAAACTTGAAAAGTTCTTGCTACAAAATACTTAGAAATGAAGGATAAAACAACAAAAATATGTTTTTATTCATGGCAGAGCTAACCAGAAAGTGGTATCAGGAGCCTAAAATGAAGAGGGAAACTGAAGACCTGAGCTGTTTCAGGGAGAGGGAGGGGAGAGGTGATAGCAGGTAGAGGGTGAGGGTAGGACTTGAGTATATCGTGTATTATTCTGGGCCTCTACGAGGGGAGAAGTTGGAAGTGAGTCATAAGCATGGGTATAGAAATTGGGGAAGAGGTCGTAAAATAATTACGTTATTGGGTGATATGTGTATACCCAGAAAACTTTATAGAAGCAATTGGAACAATATGACAATAAGCATGTTCATTTTAACATACAGAAATATGAGCATATGGAAATAGCCTACTTAGATGGAAATAGCCACCAATTAGAAGATATGGTAGAAGGAAAGATCTCATTTGCAGTAGCATTAAACAAAGGTAAAATTCCTAGGTATAAATTGCATAATTTTTCTATTTTAAAAAATAAATATACCACGCATATAATTTTTCCTAGAAGAAGACATAAGAAACAGAAAAGCATACCATGTTCTTTTTGTGATTGGAAAGACCTAGAATCATAAAGGAGTCAGTTTTCTCTAAGTTAAACTATAAATGTAATGTGATACTTATACAAAAGGTACTATTTTTAGTAAGACAAGATGATTATAAATTTATGGAAAAATAGTTAAGTATAGCCCAGGAAAACATAAAGAATAATGATAAGGAAAACTAGCCCTAATATATGTTAAAATACACTTAAAATCTTTGATATTTAAAACAGTGTATTACTGGTTCGTAAAGAAACAGATTAATAGTTTAACATAAGATACAAGTAGATTTCAAATCAGTAAAGCAAAAACAGATAATTCAATAAATGGTTTTGGGACAGATGGATAGTCCTCTTGGGAAAAAGGTTAGATCCACAATTCATATCTTCGATCCATAATTCGCATTGGCAGGACCAGGAAAAGTTTCCAATGGAATAAATAAATATTTACATGTTAATTAATGAAATAATAAAAATCACTAGAAAAAACCATTGAAGAAATTTAAAAGTAATTTTGATTTGATGGAAACTTTTCTAATTATGAACTCAAGCCCAGAAACTATAAAGGAAAGAATCAAGATATGCACCTATATAAAGAGAAATCATGTTGCGCAGCAAAAAAAACAAACAAACAAAAAAAAACACCCATGAACCGGGTCATTAAACAATTTAAACAGATGGAAAAGCAAGGAGTAAAACATAGGGAAACTTTTTTCCATCTTCCTTTCAACCATTACAAACTCACGACTGAATTTGTTTATTTTGAAGGTAATCTTTGCTTATCATGTCATCTAAAAAAATCTGCTTGTGATTGTAAAAGAGTCCTTTTTTTCCTCAACACATTAAAATACCATTATTGCAATTAGGAAATTAGTGATTCCCTAATATTCACAATCATTTTTAAGACATAGGAAAAATTAGTCTTCAAGTAAATAATACCCACTTACAAAATATCTAAAAGGCACATTCTATGATTTCAGAAATGTTTTTAAAAAGTTTAAAATAGAGGAATATGCTACAAAAACTTATATTAAACTAAATTTAGACGTGCTTTCCCCTTTCAGTTTTCCAAATGCCCTGAATCTGTTAATGCCTTGCTGTCTGTGGTTATACCACTTGATTATGCTTTTGTTAATCCTGTATCTTGCTCTGACCTGAATGAAGCCCATTGCTTTATCCTGCTCTTGACAATCGCTTAGGACTGCGACAGATGACAGCCCAGCAGTCTCTAATAAATCCCTCAAGATGCAGACACGTCAGATATTGTCAAGACCCTCAAGCTCTTGAAGGAAGATTCAACAGAGATGAAATGTGGAGGTAGTAGTAGCCTGTGTGCCACCAGAATTTCCCAGCCTTTTTCAAATGAAAATGAGCTGCATTCTTTGGATAGGGAATGATTTTAAGGATGGCATGGCTCAGAAAAAAAACAATAAAAATATTTTATAAACAACTAGCTTAAGTGAATCTCTTTTCATAAAAATATTTAAAATGCATGTGACATCAATAATGAGATTGATAGAGATTGAATTTTGATGTAACAATCACAAATTTGTATATTAAAATTAGTGTGTTTAGAATAACATGGCCATTTCATTTCCAAAGAGTTGAGGAGGAAGGACTCCTCCTTAACTCATTCTGTGAGGCTAGCATCATCCTGATAACAAAACCTTGCAGAGTCACAATGAAAAAAGAAAATGTCTGGCCAGTATCCTTTATTAACATAGATGCAAAAATCCTCAGAAAAATGCTAGCAAACCAAATCCAGTAGCACATCAAAAAGCTAATCCACTATGATCAAATATACTTTATCCCTGGGATGCAAGGTTGATTCAACATATGTAAATCAATAAATGTGATTCATCACATAAACAGAACTAAAGACAAAAACCACATGATCATCTCAATAGATGCAGAAAAGGCTTCTGATAAAATTCAGCATCTGTCCATGTTAAAAACCCTCGACAAAGTAGACATCAAAGGAATATACCTCAAAATAATAAGAATCATTTATGACAAGCCCATAGCCAGCATCATACTGAATGGTTAAAGCATTCCTCTGGTAAACTGGAAGGAAATGATGCCCTCTTTCACCACTCCTATTGAGCATAGTATTGGAGGTCCTAGTTAGAGCAGTCAGCAAGAGAAAGAAAAAGCATTCAAATAGGCAGAGAGGAAGTCAAACTATCTCTCTTTGTAGACCGTGTGGTTCTATACCTGGAAAAATCACACAGCCTGTGCCAAAAAACTCCTTGATCTGATAACAACTTCAGTGAAATTTCAGGATACAAAATTGATGTACAAAAATCAATGGCATTTCTATACACCAACATCATCCAAGCTGAGATCTAAACCAAGAACACACTTGCATTCACAGTAGCCACAAAAAGAATAAAACACCCAGGAAAACAGCTAACCAGGGAGGTGAAAGATCACTACAACTTGAATTACAAAACACTACTCAAAGAAATCAGAGATGACACAAAGAAATGGAAAAATCTTTTATGCTGACAGGTAGAAGAATCAATATTGTTAAAACAGTTATACTCTCCAAGGCAATACAGATTCAATGCCATTCCTGTCAAATTATCAATGACATTCTTCACAGAATTAGAAAAAAAATACTTAAAACTCCTATGGAATCAAAAAAGAGCCTGAATAGAGAAGGCTAAGCTAAAAAGACAAAGCTGGAGGCAACGCATTACCTCACTCCAAGTTATGCTACAGGCTGTAGTAACCAAAACAGCCTGGTACTGGTACAAAAGCAGACACACATACCAATGGAACAGAATAGAGAGCATAGGAATAAAGCCACACACCTACAACCATCTAATCTTTGACAAAGCTGACAAAAAGAGGCAATAGGGGAAAATACTCTTTATTCAGTAAATATTGCTGGGATAACTGGCTAGTACATATGCAGAACACTGAAACTATACCCCTTCCTTCATCATATAAAAAATTAACTCCAGATGGATTAAAGACTTAAATGTAAAACCTAAAGCTGTAAAAATCCTGGAAATGCCACTGATTTTTGTACATCTGTACAAAATATGTAAATTGCTTTGGAGAGTATAACTGTTTTAACAATATTGATTCTTCCTATCTGTGAGCAAAAAATCTTTTTCCATTTCTTTGTGTAACCTAGGACATATCGCTGTGGACATAGAACTTGGCAAAGATTTCATGACAAAGATGCCAAAAGTAATTGCAACAAAAACAAAAATTGACAAAATAAACTGGAGATCTTCTGCAGAGCAGAATAAATTATCAATAGAGTAAACAGACAATCTACAGAATGGGAGAAAATATTTGCAAACTATGCATGCAAAAAAAGATCTAATATACAGAATTTTTAAGGAACTTAAATTTACAAGGAAAAACCAAATAACGCCATTAAAAAATGGGCAAAAGACATAGGCAGACACTTCAAAAGAAGACATACATGTGGCTAAACAAGCATATAAAAACATGCTCAACATCACTGATCATTAGAGATGCAAATTAAAAAGGCAATGAGATACCATCTCACACCAGTCAGAATGATTGTTATAAAAAAGTCAAACAATGAAAGATGTTGGTGAGATTGCAGAGAAAAGAGAAGACTTATATAATGCTGCTGGAAATGTAAATTAGTTTAGCCATCATGGAAAACTGTGTGGCAATTTCTTAAAGAACTCCAAACTGGAATTACCACTTAACCCAGCAATCCCATATTGGGTGTATTCCTAAATAAATGTAAATTCTACCATAAAGGGACATGTGTACATACATATGTTCAGCACAGCATTCTTCACAATAGTAAAGACATAGAATCAACCTAAATGGACTTGATAAAGAAAATATGTACCATATATATTATATTCAGGCCACTTAAGTTGATGTAGATTCAACCTAAGTGGACTGGATAAAGAAAATGTGGTTTAGAGTGAATCGGCAACCAACAGAATGGGAAAAAATTTTTGCAGTTTACCCATCTGGCAAAGGGCTGATATCCAGAATTTACAAAGAACTAAAACAGATTTACAAGAAAAAAAACAAATAAGCCCATTCAAAAGTGGGCAAAGGATATGAACAGACACTTTACAAAAGAAGACGTACATGAGGCCAACAAACATAGGAAAAAATGCTCATCATCACTGGTCATCAGAAATGCAAATCAAAACTACATTGAGATACCATCTCACACCAGTTATAATGGTGATCATTAAAAATATCTAGAGACAACAGATGCTGGAGAGGATGTGGAGAAGTAGGAACACTGTTGGTGTTCCTATTTACACTGTTGGTGGGAGTGTAAATTAGTTCAACCATTGTGGAAGACAGTGTGGTGATTTCTCAAGGACCTAGAAATAGAAATTCCATTTGACCCAGCAATCCCATTACTGGGTATATATCCAAAGGATTATAAATCGTTCTACTGTAAGGACACGTGCACATGAATGTTCATTGCAGCACTGTTTACAATAGCAAAGACCTGGAACCAACCGAAATGCCCATCAATGATAGACTGGACAGGGAAAATGTGGCACATATACACCATGGAGTATTATGCATCAAAAACAATGAGTTTGTGTCCTTTGTAGGGACATGGATGAACCTGGAAACCATCATTCTCAGCAAACTGACAGAAGAGCAGAAGATCAAACACCACATGTTCTCACTCATAGGTGGGTGTTGAACAGTGAGAACACATGGACACAGCTGTAGCAGGGGAGCACTACACATTGGGTCTGTTGGGGCAAAATAGGGGAGGGACAGTGGGGGGTAGGGAGTTGGGGAGAGAGAGCATGGGGAGAAATGCCAAATATGGGTGATGGGGAGGAAGGCAGCAAATCACGCTGCCACGTGTGTACCTATGCAACAATCTTGCATGTCCTTCACATGTACCCCAAAACCTAAAATGCAATAAAATAAATTAAAAAAAAAAAAGAAAATGTGGTCTATATACACCATGGAATACTGTGCAGCTGTGAAAAGAATGAGATCATGTCCTTTGCAGCAACATGCATGGAGCATCTCCACTTCTTTCTTTTATACCTTCAGTTTTTTTTGCAGTTTCACTTGTATATGTGTTTGGCTTTGATAGTGAGACTGAATTTTGTTTCAGCTTAAATGATTGTCACACTTCATGTATTTCATTTTTTATTTTGACTCTTAGCATTCTTTCATGTCAGGTGTTTCTAGAAAAACTACTTTGAGTAATTTAGGGACTCCAGAGTAGAGCAATTCCAATTTGAAAATATTCTAATTTTGGCTTTTAAAAACAAATAAAATGTGAAGATGAAACCATTAGAGCTTGACTTTCTAGGAAATTCATCAACAAGTATATATTTAACAAATATATATGATTGCATTATTTTCCTTTTATAAATTAAATGTTTTTTAACCATAAACACTTGGTCAGGTCTCTCTAGTGGCTTTAAGTAAAGACCACTTCATTTACCGTCACGTGGCTAAGATAATGCCTTTTGTTGTGCTTTAAGTTTGTTATGTGACAGCAGTCCTCTTCTGAGATTAGTTTAAAATGTTCTATTTAAAGGCTGTTTGCATGGCCCCATTTAAGAAATTAGGCTATGCAAATCCAACCTGATTATGAGATTCAGGTTTAAAGAAATTGGAAGTGCATTTGAGGTTATTTATTACCATGGATCTTAGATTTTGCTGGAACTAAACCACTGAGTTTCAGGTTTGTTAGGTTTTAATTAAGAATTCCATTTCCAGCACCAATGTATTACCTTTCATCCTAAGTCCTAAGTGACCAAGCTATTATTTTTTCTCCCCATTCAGAAATTGATTTTGTTGTCTTCATGTACTTTTGTCAGTTTATTTTCTGCTGCCATGATTCTTACTCCTATCAAGATATTTGTTTTTGTTTCTAATGTAGGTAAAATGTTTAGACCAGAGGTTCTGCTGATCTGTGATTCTCTACATTCTGCAGGTTGACATGTTTCCCAGGGCTTGCTGATTTGGGGACCTTGAAGAATGAATTTGGCCTGAAAAAAGCTTGGTTTATTTGTATATTAGTTGCAAGATAAGTCACTCCTTTACAATATCTTGTCATGGGTGGAATAGACCACTAATGAATAGAAAACAGAAGCATATTAAAGCCTTTACTGAAGAAGTCATACCAAATTCCTAATCCCATATGTAAGAGCATATTTCTTGTGTGGCAAGTCCATGAAACCAAAGGCGTGGTACATACATAAATGGGTGATACCCCTCAGCAGAGAGAAGGTGCTCCAGATATTCAGCTGATTTTGGCACTGTCTCTAACATGCAAGTGGGCTGTGTATCACTGGTTTCTTTTCTTCCAGTGTGCTTAGTAGAGTATCCTAAAGGAGCTTACAAATGAAAATAGAAACTAGCATATGAATTATTACATGTTACATGTAAAGAAAACTTTTCTCATAGTATTACAAATATTATACATTATGTGTGTGTGTATATATATAGTTTAACCTATTTGTATTACACACACACACACACACACACACACACACACACACACGTTTAACCTGTATTCTGTCTCCCCTGTCATTTTGCTTATTTTAAAATGTGACAATATTTTTATATTTTGGACAACTGAACTGACATCCATTTAACAAATATATATTGAGTTCCTGGTATGTTCCAGGCACCATGGAAGGGTGCTGAAGATACAAAGATAAGTAAAAATATGTATCCTTTTCTTAAGTAGCTTATAGCCTAATGAGGGAGATAGAAATATAATAAACCATTAACAATAGAGTGAGGGCAGTGCTCCTAGAGGCCCTATAGCTACAAAGTGCTTTGAAACTTTAGAGGAAGGAGTGGTCCTTAGGGTAGGAGTGGAATTGTCTTGGAAGGACCTGCTATGTTGAAGAGTCTGAGTTTCACCCTAAAATCAGTCATGGAACTGATACGGTTTAGCTGTAACCCCACCCAAATATCATCTTGAGTTGTAGTTACCATTCAAAATATAATCCCCATGTGTCATGGGAGGGACCCAGTGAGAGCAGTTACCCACGATGCTGTTCTCATGATAGCGAGTGAGTTCTCACAAGACCCGATGCTTTAATAAGAGGCTTTCCTTGCTTTTGCTCGGCACTTCTTGCTGCTGCCATGTGAAGGATGTGTTTGCATTGCATTCTGTTAGGATTGTAAGTTTCCTGAGGCCCCACCAGCTTTGCAGACCTGAGTCAATTAAACCTCTTTCCTTTATAAATTATCCAGCCTTGGGCATGTCCTTATAGCAGCATAAGAATTGACTAATACAGGGACCACTAAGGAATTTTAAGTCTTGGAGTGATATGGTCAGATATTCCTTCTAAGAAGTTGATACTGTGGACTACAATTTAGGAATGAGAGGCTAGAGGAACTTTACAACAAATTAAAACAATAAATTACTATATGATCCAGCAATTCTACTTCTAAATATAGACCCAAAAAAGCTGAAAGCACAGACTTGAGCAGATATCCGTCCATCCATGTTCACAGGAACATTATTCATAATAGTCAAAACGTGGAAAAACCCAAATGTCTATCAACAGTTGAGTGGCTAAACAAAATGTGTTATACATATGTGCAATGGCATGTCGTTAAAACCTTAACAAGGAATAAAATTTTGACACATCCTACAATAAGGATAAACCTTATAGATATTATACTAAGTGAAATAAGCCAATCCTTGTCTTTGATGTATGATAACAGTACTACAGCTCTCCTCCCTTATTTGCAAGGTTTGTGTTCCAAAACCCCCAGTGTTTGCCTGAAACCCATGGATATTACTGAATGCTGTATATATTATACTATGTTTTTCCCCATATTTGCAGTACTGTAAGATTTAAGTTATAAATTAGGTACAGTAGGAGATGTACAGTAATAAAGTAGAACAATTATAACAGTATACTTAATAAGAGATATATGATTGTGCACATTCATTCTCTCTCTCTCTCAAAATACCTTAACTGTGGGTAACTGAAATCATGAAAAGTGAGATCACAGATTATAGGGAAAAATTGTACCTATTTAATAAAATGACAGGGTGGTGACCCTGAGGAATAAAAAAAATCTTGGCCTAACCCAAGGTTACAAAGATTTTCTCTCATCTTTTATTTCAGAAGTTTCATAGTTAGATGTTATAGGTATACCTGTGATCAGTTTGTGCTAATTTTGTGTATTACTGAAGGTGTGGATGGAATGTTTTTTGTTTTTGCATATGAACATCCAATTTCTCTAGCATTATTTGTTGAAAACTCTGTTCGTTCTTCACTGCATTGTCTTCTATCTCTGAAAACAATTATTTGTCCTATATATCTAAATTTGTTTCTAGAGTCTTTATTCTGTAGCATTGATCTATTTGTCTTTTCCGATGCCAGTACCTCATTGATTATAGTAGCTTTATGTTAAGTCTTGAAATCACATTCTTGTAAGTTGTTTTGTTCATCTGTGTCCTTCACAATGTTTTCAAATGGATTTAGAATCAGTTAATTTCTACACACACACACACACACACACAGACACACACACACACACACACAGAGCGTGATAAGATTTTGATTGGGATTGCATTGAATCTGTACATCAATTTGGAGAGAATTGAGACCACAATATTGAGTCTTGTGTCCCATGATCAAGGTAATCTCTCCATTTATTTAGATCTTTTAACATTTCTTTCAGCAATGTTACTGTTTTCAGTGTACAGACCTTTTACATGTTTTGTCACATTCATCCCTAAATATTTTATATTGTTGATGCTATTTTGTATGACATTTTTATGTCAATTTATGATTGTTCATTACTAGTATGTAGAAATACAATCAATTTTTATATATTGGCCTTATAGCCTACAACCTTGTTAAACTCACTTATTAGTTCTAGTAGCTTTTTGTAGATCGCATTGGATCTTCTATACAGAAAATCTGGTTTTAATTTTTTCCTTCTTGATCTGGATGCCTTTTATTTCCCTTTGTGGCTTTACTTTCTGTCTGTTTGTCTATCTGTATATCCATCCATCCATCCATCTCATTACCTGTAACCTTGATTACAATGTTCAATAGAAATAGTAATTGTGAATATCCTTGTGAACATTTTTGCTGTGTTCCTGATCATAGAGAAGTAGCATTCAGTCTTTCACCATTAAGGATGATGTTACCTGTATGTTTTTCTTTTTCTTTTTTTTTCCACTCTCCCAATATTGAGGATTATACATATGGATATAGATATAGATAGATTAGATAGATAGATATTTTTTGAGACAGAGTCTTGCCCTGTCCCTCACACTGGAGTGCAGTGGCATGATCTTGGCTCACCTGCAACCTCCCACTCCTGGGTTCAAGTGATTCTCCTGCCTCACCTCCTGAGTAGCTCAGACTACAGGTATGCACCACCACACCTAGCTAATTTTTGTATTTTTAATAGAGGTGGGGTTTTACCATGTTGGCCAGGATGGTCTTGATCTCTTGATCTTGTGATCCGCCCACCTTGGCGTCCCGAAGTGCTGGGATTACATGTGTGAGCCACCGAACCTGTCAGAGGTTATATCTTAAATTTATATATATATATATATATATATATATAAATTAGGTACAGTAGGAGATACATATATGCGTATACACAAACACACATATATATATTTTTATTGCATTTTAGGTTCTGGAGTACATGTGAAGAACATGCAGGATTGTTGCATAGGTACATACATGGCAATGTGGTTTGCTGCTTCCATCCCCATCACCCATATCTGGCATTTCTCCCCATGTTATCCCTCCCCAACTCCCTACCCCTCACTGTCCCTCCTGTATCCCCCCCACCCCCACAGACCTCCATATGTGATGCTCTTATAGGCCCTTTTTAAAGTTTAAGGGCATTCCTTTCCCTTGTTTGCTGAGTGATTTTTTTAGTCCAAAATAGATGTTAGATTTTGTCATATGCTATTGAGATGATCACATAGTTTTCCTTTTTAGTTTTTTTCAATATGGTGATTGATGTTTTGAGTGTTAAGCTTACTGTATATTCCTTGAATAAACTCCACTTATCCCTTTAAAATTTATAGAATCTATAGTTGATATCCTCTCTCATTTGTAATATCAATAATTTACGTATACTTTCTTTTCCTGTGATAAGTTTGCCTAGAGATTTATCAATTTTATTGATCTTCTCAAAGAACCTGCTTTCCACATAATTGACTTTTCTCTGTTGTTTTTCTTTTTTTCATTTCACTGAGTTTTTGGCTTTGAGCTTTATTATTTCCTTTCTTCTACTTTTTGTTACTTTTCAGTTAAAGATCATTCATTTGAGACCTTTCTTCTTTTCTAACATAGATATTAGGTATTATAAATTTCTTCTTAAGTACTATGGTAGTGTCATCCCACAAATTCTGTTGTATTTTCGTTCTTCTCAAAATGCATTCTAATTTTTCTTTTGATTTCTTTATTAACCAGTAGATTACTTAGAAGAACATTGTTTACTTTATACGTATTTGGAGATTTTTTAGAGATCTGTTTTTTATTTCTGATGTAATTTCATTGTGGTTAGAGAAAATACATTATATTACTTGAATCTTTTTTTTTTTTTTTTTTTTTTTTGAGACAGAGTCTTGCTCTGTTGCCAGGTGCCAGGCTGGATTGCAGTGGCGGGATCTCGGCTCACTGCAACCTCCGCCTCCCAGGTTCAAGCAATTCTCCTGCCTCAGCCTCCCCAGTAGCTGGGACTACAGGCGCGCACCACCATGCCCAGCTAATTTTTGTATTTTTAGTAGAGATGGGGTTTCACCATGTTGGCCAGGATGGTCTCGATCTCTTGACCTTGTGATCTGCCGCTTTGTTTATCACTACCTNATTGCTCTGCCGCCAGGTGCCAGGCTGGAATGCAGTGGCGGGATCTCCGCTCACTACAAACTCTGCCTCCCTGGTTTCAAGCAGTTCTCCTGCTTCAGCCTCCCAAGTAGCTGGGACTACAGGTGCACACCACCACGCCCAGCTAATTTTTGTATTTTTAGTAGAGATAGGGTTTCATCATGTTGGCAGGACGGTCTTGATCTTTTGACCTCATGATCTGCCCACCTCAGCCTCCCAAAGTTCTGGGATTACAGTCATGAGCCACCACACCTGGCCAACTTGAATCCTTTTAAATGTATTGAGAATTATTTTATGGTTGAGAATATTGCCTGTCTTGTATACATGTTTCGTGAGCACTACAGAATAATATATATTTCATTGTCATTGGATGAAGTCTTTTATAAATGTTAATAAAGTCCATTTGGTTGATAGGATAGTTCTGATCTACTACATGTCTGGCAATTTTCTGTACATTTGTTCTAATTATTGAGAAAAGGGTACTGACGTCTTCAACTTTAATTTAGGATTTTTGTCTATTTCTACTTCTATGTGTTTTTTTCTTCATGCATTGGAAGAAATAATATTGGGACATAAATACTAAGGATTGTTACATCATCTTGATTAATTGAGCCCTTTATTAGTATGAAATGATGGTTTTGATCCCTAGAAATTGTCCTTACTATGCTGTATTTTTTACATGTGTTAACTTGTGTTACTATGTGTATCTTTTTCCATTCTATTACCTTTTTTCCTAACCTATTAGTGTCTTTGTGTTTAAAGTGTTTGTAGGTTTGTAGTAAGCAAATATTGTTGGGTCTTTACCGACCTGAAAATTTTTGCCTTTTTGTTGATATTTAGAATGTTTACATTTAATATGATTATTCCTATATGTAGGTTTAAACCAGCCATCTTGTTGTTTGTTTTCTAGTTTCATCTGTTTTTTCATTTCTTTTGTTTTTCCCTGCGCTTTTGGATTGAGTATTTTAATGATTCTGATTTATCTTCCTTGTTCTTATACTGTTCATAGCGATTTGTTTTGCTACTTTAGTAGTTGGTAGTGCCTAAATGGTCTATAGCATTCATCTTTAACTTAGCACAGTTTAAGTGATAATTACTACTACACTTACTGCATCAAAACCTTAGAGCTGTATATTTCATTTCTCTCTCTCTTGGCCTTTATGTTACTGTTGTCATATACATATTTACTTTTACGTATGTTATAAACCACGGAGTACATAGTTGTTCTTTTTGTTTGAATGGTCAGTTCTATTTTAATAAATTTTAACAACAAAAAACTCACATCTATAACCTGTAACATTTTCTATACTTTTCATTTCTTACATAGATCCAGATTTTTATCTGGTATCATTTTCTTTTTGCTTGAAAGGCTTTATTTAATATTTCTTTCTTATGTGGTTGTTGTAGTGATGAATTATTCCAGCTTTTGTATGTCTGAAAATAAATCTTTATGTTTCCTGTGTTTTTGAAAGTTGTTTTCACTGGACCTAGAATTCTTAGTAGACATTTTTTTCTTTTTTTAGTACTTTAAAGATGTTACCCACAGTCTTTTTGTTTTGTATTGCATATGCAGTATTCATATCCCTCATCCTTTGTATATGATATGTCTTTTTTCCTCTAGCCTGTATTTAAGATTTGTTTTTCTTTATCACTGGTTTTGGGTATTTAATTACGGTTTCTTTCTTTCTTTTCTTTTTTTAAGGTGAGTTCTCACTTTGTTGCCCAGGTTGGTCACAAATTTGCTTTGTTGTCCAGTCTGGTCATGAATATGCTTTCCTTTGATGTAATTTTCTTAGTGTTTCTTGTGTTTAGGGTTCATTGAGTTTCTTGGATTCATCAGTTTGTTGTTTTACTCAGGTTTAGCCATTTTCAGCCATTAATTTTTCAAAAGCTTTCTTGCCTCTCTCCAACTCTTCTCTTTCTCATGAACTTCATTTACTCATCTGTTAGCTCACTTGATACTGTCCCTTATCTCACTGATTATTTTCTTTCTTTTTTTTGATTCATTTTCTCTGTGTGTTTCATCTTTGGATTGCTTTTGTTGCTAGGCTTTAAATTTCGCTAATGGTTTTTCCTGCAGGATCTCCTGTGGTTAATACCATCCAGTTTACTATTTGTCTCAGAGGTTGTATTTTTTGCGTCTGAGGATTATACCTCATATTTATATGTATGTATATGCAGATGCTCCTAGACTTGTAATGGGCATCACATTATGTCTGGATAAACCCATCATAAGTTGAAAATATCATAAGTTGATAATGCATTTAATACATCTAATATACCAAATATTATAGCTTAGCCTAGCCTACCTTAAACATGCTCAAAAACCCTAACATTTGCTGCAGATAAGCAAAATCACCTAACACAAAGCCTATTTTATAATATAGTGCTTAATATCTCATGCAGTTTATTGAATACTGTACTGAAAGTGAAAAGAAGAATGGTTGTATGGGTGTTCAAACTATGATTTTACTGAATGTATATCACCTTTGTACTGTTGTAAAGTTGAAAAATCTTAAGTTGAACTATCATAGGTTGGGGACTGTCTATGTTTGTATATGTGTATTTATATATTCTACTTCTCTAACTTTTTGAACAAATGGAAGGTAATTATAATTATTTTAATATCCTTGTCAATTCTGTCATCTGTGGCATTCTGAGTTTGACTTAATTGGTTAGTTTTTCTCATTATGGATCATATTTTTTTTTGCTTCTTTGCAATGCCTAATAACCTTTAGTTGTATGATATTGTGAATTTTGCCTGACTGGGTGCTGGATGCTTTTATCTTTCTATAAAAATTCTTGGTCTTTGTTCTGGAACACAGCTAAATTACATGGAAATAGTTTTTTCCTTTTGGGTCTTGCTTTTAATATTTGCTAGGATGGACCAGAGCATCATTTAATTTATAGCTAAAGCATCTTGCTTTGCATTACTGAGATAAGACCTCTCTGAATCCTCCACTCAATTCCATGTAAATTATAAGGTTTTCCAGTATGTTCAGTGGGAATAGGCACTCTTCCAGCTCTATTCTGAGTGCTGAGTGCTATTCCCTCTACTCTTTTGTGGTGGTTCCTTTCTCAGTCTTGGTTAGTTTCCTCACACGCATGTGTTGACCAGAACCCTACTGAATAGTTAAAGGAAACCTTTTATAGATAGCCTGGGTTCTCTCTCAGTGCAGCTCTGTTCACTCTGGTACCGTGTCCTGTAAACACTAGCCACCTTGGTCTCCTCTTCTGATCTTTCTTCACTCTCTTTACCTCTGTTCTCTCTCTTTGCATTGTGAACTGGAAAATCTCTCAAAGCAGTAAACTGGGACATTTGTAGGGCTCATCTCACTTGTTTCCTGTCAGTCAGGGATCGCTGACAGGAAACATTTTCTTGATACTTATTCTTGAAAATGGTTGTTTCTTATATAGATACATGCATACATACATATGGTTGACTGGTTGGTTGGTTTCAGGCAGGAGGGTAAACCCAGTCCCTCTTATTCCACTTTGCCCAGAACCGATGGCCTGCTTTTGTTTCATCAGAACCCGCTAGCTATCTATATCTTTAAAGGCATTCGTTATGGTCCAGTGGGAACGGTGATATAAAGCTGAAGGTCTCATCCTGTTTCTACCAATTACCAGCTGTCTCAAGGGACAGACTTGTGGAGCCTCCTACTCAGAAGGTCATGTAGCGGATCCTCCAGTGCTGCATAAATTGCTTTCTGTACAGTCTCTCTTTTATGCTGTCACGTGTTGGGCAGCTCTCACTTTTGAATAACACATTTTCTATTTTAGGTATTTCTCAGCATTAGAATTATCTTTTTCATATTAGCTGAAATTGGTCTCCCACTAACCTCCATCCAAATTTATCCAGCAAAGTCATATGAAATGAGTCTAATCCTTTTTTCCACAAAGTAGCCCCACTCTCATTTGAGGGCATATTGCCCTCTTCCTTCCAAAGTCATCTCCCAGAGTAAAAACTTCTGATCTCTGTGAGCCTCAGTTGTCTCATCTATAAAATGTATTTGGCTGGGTGCGGTGGCTCACACCTGTAATCTCAGCACTTTGGGAGGCTGAGGCAGTCGGATCACCTGAGGTCGGGAGTTCAAGACCAGCCCGACCAATGTGGAGAAACCCTGTGTTTACTAAATATACAACAATTATCCAGGCATAGTGGCACATACCTATAATCTCATCTACTCAGGAGACTGAGGCAGGAGTGTCATTTGAAGCCAGGAGGCAGAGGTTGTGGTGAGCCGAGATTGCACCATTGCACTCCAGCCTGGGCAACAAGAGTGAAACTCCATCTCAAAAAAAAAAAAGAGTGATATTTATTTTAAAATGATTCCTGTATCTGTGAGTGCCTTCTTTAATGAGTCAGATATCATGCCAGATGCTCAGAATGCAGAAGAGAATATGCCATCTCTGCCTTCCAGGGACTCAGAGAAATTGGGGGAAGAGAAGTTAAATGATACAGCAAAGAGATAAAATTGCTAATAGAAATATGTCAGACATGGTGGGCAATTCATAGGATTTTATAGATGAAATTAATGCAAGTATGTGAAATGTACTCTATGTGCTGTAAAGGACTGTGTTTGATTATATTTGATATTATTAGTAGTAGTCAAAGATGTACCAGCAGCTGCTCCATACACATTATTTTTTCTGGAGTTTGTTATGCTTTGACCTTTTCAATGTTAAGGTTCTGTTTGAAACCTCTGGGTTCCACATAATTAATAAGTTTTAGTGTGTGATGTTGCCAACAGAGGGTGGAAACATGACAATAAGTTATTTTTTTCTCCTGCTCTTGTAAGTTATTTGGGCTTGGTCTTATAAAAGACGACTTGTACCCAGTGAATTCTCACATGAATTCAAATCTTGTAAGGTAGGAACACTGTAAAGCTCTACTGATGCTTTATTGCTTAAGACTTTACAACGCCAGATGGCAATACTTTAATACTTTAGCATTTACCATACGGAGAAATAGAAAACAATTTTCTGAAGAAAGCAGTGACAAGATTCCAGTATCATGGTTTTGTAGCACTAGTTCATCCTCCCTCACAGTGTTAGAACTTCTTATCATGATTTATCAAGCATTTCATTCCATTACCAACAATTTAACAAAATTAAGAACTACTGTATACTGATGTGACATGGTGCCAAAGTCAGACTTTGGGAAACTACATAATGTGGCAGCATTTCTTACGGTTGGAGATCATGTTAAAAATACAGATTCTGGCCAGGCACAGTGGCTCACTCCTGTAATTTTCACACTTTGGGAGGCAAACGCGGGCAGATCGCTTGAGCCCAGGAGTTTGAGATCAGCCTGGGCAACATGGTAAAATCCCATCTCTATCAAAAAAAACCCACAAAAATCACTGGGCACGGAGGCATGCCTTTGTAGTCCCAGCTACTTGGGGGGCTGAGGTGGGAGGATCACCTGAGCCCAGGGGAGATCAAGGCTGCAGTGAGTTGTGATCATGCCACTACCCTCCAGCCTGAGTGACACAGTGAGACTCTGTCTGAAAAGAAAATGGTAATTCCCAGACCCCACCTCCAAATACTCTTCAGTTTTCCTTCTTCTTCTGCCTATTACCCTGTATTTATTCTACCATCCACTATAACTTCTGAGGACTTACTTTTTGTCAGTAATTTAAATCCCAGGGTGTCAAAAAGATGAGTTAAAATGGTTCTGTTCTCCAAAAATCTTCAGTGTGGTGGCCTGTCTGGTTTAGTCAGGGTAGCTCCCTGACCTTGAATGTGTTACTTTTAAGCTCACTGCATGTAATTGGAATAATACGGTCTACTTATTCTTCAGGAGGGTTGTTGTGAAAACCAGTTGAATGTCAAGTGCCTTCCCACAGTCATAGCAAATATTACTTAGTCCTCTCTTAGCATTAATTGTGCCAAATATGACTTCTTTGAAAAGTGGTTAAGGTACCTAAATAAGATTCGGGGGTGGGGATTAGTGGAGGGATAACAGGGGGTGGGGAAATAGGGGAGGGATAGCGTTAGGAGAAATACCTAATGTAGATGACAGGGTGATGGATGCAGCAAATCACAATGGTACATGTATGCCTATGTAATGCACATGTACCCCAGAACATAAAAGTATAATTTAAAAAATCTATAAAATAAAAAAAGAAATTCAACTTTTGAAAAAAAAAAAAAACAGATTCTGAACTCTAAAACTTAAAACATTGTAAAGTGATAAATATGAGTTAACTATTTATACACTGTTTCTAGGAACTGCCAGGCCTAATTCCAGTCAATGTTTTCATGATCTGCCAAATTCAGAGCAACTTATAAATATGAAGAAGGTACAGAATCTTGTCTAGAGTATAAAGTTAAGCTATTGGAGTCAGATATATCACATCCTTCTCAGTACATTTGAAAGTTTTGGGCTGGGCACAGTGGCTTATGCCTGTAATCCCAACACTTTGTGAGGCCAAGGTAGGAGGATGGTTTAATTAAGCCCAGGAGTTTGATATCAGCCTCAGGAACATAACAAGACCCTGTCTCTACCAAAAAATAAAAAAAAATGTAGCTGGGCGTGGTGGCATGCACCTGTGGTCCCGGCTATCTGGGAGGCTGAGGTAGGAGGATCCCTTGAGCCCAGAAGTTAGAAGCTGCAGTTAGCTATGACTGCATCACTGTACTCTAGCCTCAGTAATGAAGTGAGACAATGTCTTAAAAAAAAAGAAGTTTTAATGCCCTTGTGCTATTAGTATTTTAATTATTGCACTATGTGAAGAATCATTTCCACATTTTATTTCATGTATCACGTGTGTATATCTAATAATAAATTATAAATTGTATATTATTTTTGATAATTAGAATTTATTTACTAATTCAAAAAAACTCCTGTTTATTTTTGATGTGTTGAATATCCTGTTTATAAAGTTGTAGTTGACCAAAACAAATATACAAGCTCATCAGTGACAATTAAATTAAGTAGTATTAATAGTTTATCAATATAAGGAAAGATGTTTACTTTATTTTGCTTAAATCTAAAATTTTAATTTTAGCAGCATCCCCTCTCCCAAAGAAATTAACTTGGTACAGGAGCATGATGCAGCAACAAATTGTCACAAAGAGAATGAACTGCATCATGTTCTGCCTCTTTACAGATGGGAGGGGACAAAAGGAGAAAGTTACTTTCTAACATACTTTCGATACTCAGATTGTTAAAAGAAGAACCTTAGACAAATTAAATTTAACAGAGTTTAATTGAGCAAAGAATGATTTGCAAATCAGGGAGCCCCTGAACCAGAATACATTGAAAGAGGCTCTGTCCTGCCTCATGGTTGAGGAAGAATTATGCACAGAAAAGGGAACGTGAAGTACAGAAAACAGAAATGAGGTACCGAGACAGCTGGATTGGTCACAACTCAGCATCTGGCTTATTTGAACAGGGGTTGAACCATTGGCAGCCTTTATTGGCTTAAACCTGGTGATTGGCACAAGAATTGGTTACAGTCTGTTTGCACATCCGGTTAGGTTACAGTTCACTACCTGCTAAGAAACCTTTAGGCTGAACCTAAATTGTGTAAGGAGGCAGTTTTAGGCTAAGCTTAATTTAACAAGGTGAAATAAGATATAAGGAAATGTAGGAAATAAAAATGAAGGGCTTACCACTTACTTTTCTAAATTTAACTTTTCAAAAGGCCTGATGGTCTTGGTATTGAAGCATACCTATCTATACCGGTGGTTCTTGAGTTATGAGCCATGATGTGCTTTTGCTCCAGCACCTCTTCATAGTTGAGCCACCAAAATTTGATGAATGTGGACAATTAGTGTTTGCTGCAGTGGTCACTTCAGTGTCTTTCCAGAGGAAATATTTCGATTGGATTGAGTGGTAGTATGTTGTGGAGCAGGGTACGACTTGTGGCACATAAGACACGGGAAGCCTTATAGACTGGTAACAAAATGAGGTCAGTATTTCAGGCCACATCTGCTCTGCTTTCTGAACTCTTGTACTCTCCTCTGGCTGGTTCTTGCTAACCTACTTGGTCCCGAGTCTCTGTGTGGCCCTCTGAGATTGGCAGCTTGGTTAAACTGACTGCTTGGCTTTTGATTTTGGTTTTGGCCCCTAGATGTGGACACACCCACACAAATGTGGTTGAGAAAATTAGCATTGAAATGGCCACATACAGGGGTTTCTATGGAACTTGACCATTGCAGGGTTTATTTCAAGATTATAAAAGTGATATATATTTTGTGAAAAGTATAAACAAACAAAAATTTAAAAATCTGTATTCTCTCACCAGACATAGTTTTGATATATAAGGACTTAGTTTTCTGTTAACCTTTTTTATATGTATATTTTAACAGGATCATACTATTTTAAACCTGTTTCCTTTTCATTTTACTACATGTGATGAATATCTTTTCTATTGTTTTAAATGATTGCTGTGTGTTCCATTAAATGACTGTACCATGCTATATTTTACTTAAGCAGTATAGTTTTTTTGTTAATTTCTTGGAAAGTTTCTCTTAAATTTCCCATTGCCATTCCAGCTAAAGTAAAGAAAAAAAGTATATTTTTATGGGCAATTATCCATGAATGCACTTAATATACATGTTCCTCACTTTATATTTGTAGCTTTGAATCCCTGGTTCTCAGGCCTTAAGAATTGTTAGACTGGGCCATACTACTGGCTTCCCTGGTTCTCCAGCTTGAAGAGAGCAGGTCATCAGCGTTCCCAGCCTGCATAACACATGAGTCAATTACCCTAATAAATACCCTCTCATTTTTCTGTATATCTATATCTCTTATTGGTTCTGATTCTCTGGAGAACCCTAGTACAACCACTAATAGGAAAATTAGGCAATGAGATGGGGTGGGGCAGGGGAGGGGTACTTCTGGATAGAACCCCGTGGTAGTGTCAGTAGTGAGGTAAGGTAAGTTTGGTAGTTAGGCTGGTGCCCAAGACACATGTATAATTTTCATACCAGTAGGTAAGGATTCAGTCTCTCTAAATTTCTATATCCACTTGTAAGTACAATTTGTAGACTCTACTTTGGAGGATTCTGAAGATGTTTAGTAGGTGAAAGACCTGACCAAGGTGATATACCCAGGAAGTGGCAGGATTAGTACCCAGGAAATGTGGCATTTTGGATTTCCTCTCTTTATTTAAGTTAACCTCAGATCTGTTCTGTGCTTGCCAAGTAGAAGGTAAATATGATTATGAAAATCTATTTAGTAAGTTTTACTTGTCTCTACTTTTAGACAAAATGTTAGGTTTCTGTATATGTAGTACCAATATATTGCATATACAGAAAACTATTGCATATACAGACATGTAGTTAATGCCTCAATACTCAAGAGAAAATATTTTCTCCATGCACTCATTAAAATTCATTAACTATTGGGAATAGTCATTGCATGTTTGCACTCTAAACCTTTTGTGATTGAGTGTGGCAATGAATGTGAAATGTTTTTTTAAAAAATTCTTCTATTTACCAAATAACTCATCAGAATTTGCATACCTCTGGATCACTTCCCTTCAGCATCTGATAAGGCTTATACATACATTGTCACTTATTTTCTTCATAAATTAGCCATTTTATTCTGTCAGCAATTTATGTCCATGTCTGACTATAACAACTAGGATTCCAGTAGGATGTGGCAGATACAAGTGAGAGATGCATATCCAAGGCACCCTAAATGGAATTAGCTGGTTCTTTGTTTCAGCTCATTATCTCAACCTCACTGCTTTCTCTCACACTTGCCTTGTATCTAAATCACCAGTGCCTGCTTAGTAATTTTACTTGAATTGTAAAAGATAAATAGTACTATACAGTGAAAGCACATTTAAAACACACTCACAGTTTGTTTTCTGTCACAGAAAGAAAACAAATTTTCTTTTTCTTTTGTGCAAGCTTATTGCATTGGTGTAGACAAATGGTCTTTGTGGATTTTATTTGCATCATACCTGTACCAAAGCTTTCATAATGCAATGTCAAATTCTCACCTTATGTATTTTTTATGTTTTTAAAATAAGTGAGGGAGCATTCTAAGATTTCTTCTATGTTCACTAAGTTTACCAAACTTCAGTATCTTATATTTTCAATTTAAAAAATTAGAATGAGTAAGTACTGTGGTTATTTTATGTAATTAATATTACATTATGTTGCCTTCAGTATCATGTACATGGTACATGTTTCTGAGCTGTTAATAATTTAGCAACTTCTTTCTAAAAAAAGATTGCATACATCTTTCATACATGAACTTAAATATAGAGTGATTCACTGCCAGGTGTGGTTGAGAAATGTATCTCAATAATTTGTTGAGGTGAAAACCTGTTAACTTCTCCTAAACTTTTCAACTGTGTAACAGGAGGGATTGCCTCTATTTAACCTTTAATGAAAAGGCAGGTTTCAGATAAAGTCTTTCGACAAACAACATCTTTTTCTTCATGACTCTCTCTCGGAATTTCCTTGCTGCCACTTCCATCTTCTTCCTCTATTTGGCTGAGGATCTCTGCTACCTATGAAGACTTGTCTCAAATAATTTTTATGGGTTTTTGTCTCTCCCGAAAAAAAATGTACATGCCATTCCTGATTTCTTTTAGCACTTCAAACATGTCATCCCAGTGTTGTCTGGCCTCCATTGTTACAGATAAGAAGTCATCTGTTCATCTTACTGTGATGCCATCATTACATAATGAAATTCATAATTTTCCTCTTATTGATTTCAAAAGTTTATCTTTCAACGTTTTCAAGTGTCTGGTGTGGTTCTCTTTGAGTTTTTCTTACTTGTAGTTCATTGAGCTTCTTTAAAGTGTAGATTAGCATTTTTCATCAGTTTGGAAAGTTTTAGCTATGATTTCTTTGAATATTCTTTTTTTTTTTTTAAAGACACGGTTTCACCATGTTCGTCAGACTAGTCTTGAACTCCTGACCTCAGGTGGTCCACCCGCCTTGGCCTTCAAAGTGCTTGGATTACAGGTGTGAACCACCATGCCCGGCCCCTCTTTGAATATTCTTTCTAATCCTTTTTCTCTCTCCTCTCCTTCTTGTATCTTGATTATGAAAGTGTTGGTTTGCTAACCATGATCCCCCATTTCTGAGGCTCTGTTTACTTTTTCTTCTTTATTCCCTCTCTGTTTTTTGGATCATCTTAACTGCCTTCATGTATCATCAGGTTTGCTGATTCCTTCTTTTGCCCATGCAAATCAAGTGCTTAGCCCTTCTTGTGAATTTTTCATACAAATTATTATACTCTTCAACTTCAAGGGTCCCATTTGGCGCTTTAAAAAAATAATTTGTCTTTTTATTTATATCCTTTATTTGATAAGACACTGTCATCTTGCCTTACTTTACTTCTGTAGGCATGGTTTTCCCTTAGTTCTTTGAACATACTTATAATGACTACTGCCAAGCTATATCTGCCGATTTCAACCTCTGGGCCCTGAAAAGGAAGTTTCTACTACCTGTTTCACACCCCCCTCCTCACCGTGTATGTGTCACATTTTCCTGGGGGGGTGTGTGTGTGTGGATGTGTGTGCACATGCACATGAGTGTGTATGTATGTGTTTGAATGTCTCATAATTCTTTGTTGAAACCTGTACATTTTAGATACTCTAGTATCTCTGGATATTGATCATCTCCCTCTTCTGGGGAAAGTTTCTTGAAGTTGTTTGCTCATTGGTCTATTTGTTTAGTGAGTTGGCTGTAGTATTTATTTGAAGAATGTTTTTCCCACTCTACGTGGTCTCTGATATCCCTGCTCACATTTTTTTCTTTGCGTTTATCTGTTAGCATGAGTTCCTAGGAGTCACCCCTGGTTCTGCCTAAATCATTTACTGATCAATGTGTATGCTTAAGCTGCCTTAGCCAGTTGGATGTATGTGTGGCTTTCACAGTTCAGGGAATTTACACTTTTGTCCTGAGTTCCACCAGTCTCTAGTAGGTCAGTGGTTCTTTCTCCATTCTCTCCTGAGAGGGTGCAGCATGGACATGCATACAGTCTTCCAGACCATGACAGGTGAATATGATTTTATTTTATTTTAACTCCCTTCCTAGGAGTCACCCCTAGGATAGAGTAGCTTAATGTTCAGCCAGTATTTGGTCAGAGGTTGTACTTAAGCCCCTGAAGTTACTGATAGACCTGTGTATGACTTGGGAATTTCTTTTTCAAGTCTGTTCATATTCCACTTTATTTACTCCTGAGTAGAAGTAAAAGAGGTGTGCATTCCAGGGCATATGCTCAACCTTCTGAACCCCTAGGGATAAGTGTGATTCCAAGAGCACTCTTCTTCGGTGTCTCTCAGGTTCCTTGGTCCACCATTTCACTTTCTGCCACTGTTATCCTGAAGCTACCAGGCTCTGCATAATTGCTTGTCAACAAAATCTCCATTGTTTTTGACAATGCCCTTAGGCATGAGCTTCTCCTCTCTTTGTTCCAAATACAGTCAGCAAGGCACAGCTCCCTCTGTCCTCAGGGCCTGCCATTTTGCCTGCACAGAACCTCTGTGGCACTGAGCCAGAGTTTTAGGCACAAACAGTGACCTGCTTCTCCCAAAGTGAGCACTGTGTACTATGAGCAGACACTGGAGACAAGTGCCATCATATGATGGTGGCTCTGGGCTTTGTAGCCTGCTTCTCAGTAATCTATACCATATAAGTGAGCTGGGGTTGGGGTGTTAAGGGCCTCCATATTCTCAGACTTTGCTCTTGGCACACAGCCTTGCTGCACAAGTGGAACTGAATGGGGAAAGGAGATGGAGTCTTCTTAGAAGCACCTGCCAAGAATTGTGCATCCACAGCACATGGCTGGGGGTTGAGTAGGTAGTGAGAGGCACTGGCAGCCTGCCTCTCTCAGGTGAAACTCTAGCCCTAGACTAGGAGCTGGGGAGAGTGGGAACCCCTGTGTTCTTGGCCATATCTTCCCATAGCAGAGCGTCCATCACACAGACCTGGCAGTAGGGGTGTAGGGAGGGTGTGGGAGCAAGTCATAGCTCCAGTGCCACAGGTTCTTGCTGTTCTTACCAAGATTTAGTATATGTTCTTGAAGAGATGTTTCTTCACTTGCCGTATGCTCTTAGTAAAATTTGCAGACACTTGAAATGTTTCTTTCGTTTGTTTTAAACAATTTTCACCAGTTAAGTAAATAGTGGTTGCACCAAGAGAGGATCTGCTAATCTCACACTGCTGTTCCAGAAGACTCCCCTTCTTTGTGTGGTTTGTTAAGGCTTTTTCTCCAGCAGAGTGACATTCACCTTATCTGATGGACTAATCCTTCATTGTCATTGAATGTGTTCATCAGTCTGTGACCTCTTATATCTTCATGTTCCCTGTCTGTACTATTACGAATGCTACTTCATAGTAAGTACTCAGTAAATGTCTGTGAATGAATGAATAGATGGATACCATATTTTTCAAGTGATATGTTGATTTTTACTCAAAAAGAGCAATGCAAACAGTGGGGACTTTGGGCACTCTGACGCTTTGCTGGCTGTGGAAGTAGATTTTGACTCTGCAGACCCAGCATAAACATAGTGAGCTAGAACTTCTAAAAATAAAAGAGGTATGAGGAGCCACTACGCAACACATGAATAAGAAGAGAAAACCCAATAGCAGAACAAACAACAGCAGCAGCAACAACAAAAAATAGATGCATGATATGCCTATGCAGGCTTAAAATAGGAACTCAGAAGATCAATTAGCATTAAAGATATTCCACCTGTCAGGAATATGACATTTAAATATGATATAACATAAACTTATATTTATCAGATTTGCAAAAATTAAAAAGTCTGACAACATTTTGGGGAAGATGTGGAGAAACAGAAATTTTGGTAAACTGCATGTAGGGCTGTAAATTGGTTTAACTCTTTTGGGGAAAAATATAGCAGTAACAAAATAGGTTGAAGGTTATATAGTCACACTCTAGACACAGTAATTATACTGCAAGGCATAGATTCCAGGGAAAACTGTGACTCATGAGGAGCAGGAGGCAGTTGTAGAGAGATGCTTGTTGCTGTACTTTTTGTAATAGTGAAAAACATACAACAACCCAAATATACATCAATGGGGAAATGAAGAAATAAATGTTAATATAGTCTTAGAGTAGAACACGATGCATCAGTTAAGATGAATAGTCTACCTCTACAGAGAGCAACATATATAAGCTTGATGGATAACAAGTTACAGAAAGTTGTAAATGGTACGGTATTATATACTGTTTATGTAAGTTAAAAAACAGCAAATGCATTTTTGTTGCTTATGGATACCATACACAGGTGTCAGCAATCTAAAATATGTAGGCTGAATCTGACCCATGGGCTGTTTTTGAACAACTCACAAGCTAAGAATGATGTTTACATTTTAAAAGTGTGAAAACAACCAAAACATGTTACATAGACTCTATCTGACCCTCAAGTTTTAAAATATTTCTGTTTGCTCCTTTGCTAAAAGTGTTTGCTGGTTTCTGCTGTACAGATGATCTGTGTGCCCAGAGTCATGCCCTCCAGCCCAAGCTCAGTGGACAGCTCCCTGGAGGACTCCTCTAACTTTCCTGCCCTAGGAGTTATTCATGTGGCTTGGAACTTCTGCTCTTCCTTGGGGGCAGCCTGAAACATCAGGGCTTAACACATTGGAGGCAACCACAACCGATGGGAATGTGAATCAGTGGATGATGATTTCCATATCTTCCTGTTCATCTAAGGAACAGTGCTGAGGCATGTTCTGCATGGTCCCTCATAGGGACCCAGCAAGATTGAGCCATTTTGCCCAACTTGGTAACTGGCTCCAGAATATGCCCTTTACTGACTTTGCCTTTTCCTTCACTGCCCCTCTCTTCTGGCTCCTTCCCTCTGCTTGCTGGAACCATCACCCAGATAATCTGCTGTCCCCTTATCCTTATTCCAGACTCTGCTTTGGAGGACTCCAGACTAAGACAGACATGTGGGTAGTAAAAGAATAAAACTGCCATTGGGGAGGAGAATAGTTATCTCAGGGAAGATAGGGAGCATAAAACGGCTTTCATTGTGTTTGTTATGCGTTATTTCTTTATTTGAAAATATCAGTAACAAATATGGCAAAATGTTTGCTTTTTAAAAGCTAGGCATTTACATTTTTGAGTTTGAAATGATGCACCAGATATCTTTGTGAAATTAGTCTTCCTCCTTGACTTTTCATTCTTCAAGAACTTGACTCTTATGGTGCCTAAAATCTGGTTTCTACCTTGGCATGTTCTTCATATCCTGAGGAAAATCGATTCATAATGAAAATAAAGGAAGGGTGTATGTATTTAACTAATAGAAGAGATGATATACCACAGTAATTAAATCAAAAGTGGTTTTTCCTCCCTTATTTTGTGCTTCATAATATAACTTTCATTTCCAGAAGAATGATGGTATCTAAAACCTTCCACTTAAAGATACTTTCCTGAATTTTATTTTTAAAAATTTTTTGTTTATTTTGATTATACTTTAGTTCTGGGATACATGTACAGAATGTGCTGAATTGTTACATAGGTATACATGTGCCAGGGTGGTTTACTGTACCCATCAACCCATCATCTACATTAGGTATTTCTCCTAATGCTATTGCTCCCCTTGTTCCCCATCCCCCAACAGGCCCCGGTGTGTGATGTCCTCTCCCTATGTCCATGTGTTCTCACTGTTCAACTCCTACTTATGAGTGAGAACATTTGGTGGTGTTTGGTTTTCTGTTCCTATGTTAGTTTGCTGAGAATGATGGTTTCCAGCTTCATCCATGTCCTTTCAAAGAACATGAACTCATTCATTTTTAAGGCTGTATAGTATTCCATGATGTATATGTGCCGTATTTTCTTTACCCAGTCTATCATTGATGGGTATTTGGGTTGGTTCCTAGTCTTTGCTAATGTTAATAATGCTGCAGTAAACCTACATATGTATGTTTATTAATAGTAGAATGATTTATAATCCTTTGGGTATATATCCTATAATAGGATTGCTGGGTCAAATGGTATCTCTAGTTCTAGATCCTTGAGGAATCACCACACTGTTATCTACAATGGTTAAACTAATTTACACTCCCACCAACGTGTAAAAGTGTTCCTATTTCTCCATATCTTCTTCAGCATCTGTTGTTTTCGGACTTTTTAATGATTGCCATTCTAACTGGCATGCGATGGTATCTCAATGTGGTTTTGATTTGCATTTCTCTAATGACCAGTGATGATGAGCTTTTTTTTCATATGTTTGTTGGCTGCATAAATGTCTTCTTTTGAGAAGTGTCTGTTCATATCCTTTGCCTACTTTTTGATGGGGTTGTTTTTTTCTTGTAAATTTGTTTAAGTTTCTTGTAGATTCTGGATATTAGCCAAACACCACCAAATTTGTCAGATGGATAGATTGCAAACATTTTCTATCATTTTGTAGGTTGCCTGATTATTCTGATGATAGTTTCTTTTGCTGTGCAGCAGCTCTTTTGTTTAATTAGATACCATTTGTCAATTATGACTTTTGTTGCCATCGCTTTTGGTGTTTTAGTCATGAAGTCTTTGCCCATGCCTATGTCCTGAATGGTATCACCTAGGCTTTCTTCTAGGGTTTTTCTGATTTTAGGTCTTACATTTAAATCTTTAATCCATCTTGAGTTAATTTTTGTATAAGGTGTAAGGAAGGGGTCCAGTTGCAGTTTTCTGTGTATGGCTAGCCAGTTTTCTTAACGCCATTTATTACACAGGGAATCTTTTCTCCATTGATTGCTTTTGTCAGGTTTGTCAAAGATCAGATGGTTGTAGATGTATTATTCCTGAGGCCTCTGTTCTGTTCCATTGGTTTATATATCTGTTTTGGTACTAGCACCATGCTCTTTGGGTTACTGTAGCCTTGTAGTATAGTGTGAAGTCAGGTAGCGTGGTGCTGCAGCTTTGTTGTTTTTGCTTAGGATTGTCTTGGCTATATGGGCTCTTTTTCAGTCCCATATGAATTAAAGTAGTTTTTTTCTAATTCTTTGAAGAAAGTCAATGGTACCTTGATGGAGATAGCATTCAATCTATAAATTACTTTGGGCAGTGTGGCCATTTTCACGACATTGATTCTTCCTATCCATGAGCATGGAGTATTTGTCCATTTGTTTGTGTCCTCTCTTATTTCCTTGAGTAGTGGTTTGTAGTTCTCGTTGAAAGGGTCTTTCACATCCCTTCTAAGTTGTATTCCTAGATATTTTATTTTCTGTGTAGCAGTTGTGAATGGGAGTTCACTCATGATTTGGCTCTCTATTATTGGTATATAGAAATGCTCATGACTTTTACACATTGATTTTGTATCCTGAGACTTTGTTGAAGTTGCTTAGCAGTGTCAGGAGTTTTTGGACTGAAACGATGAGGTTTTCTAAATATACAATATTGTCATCTGCCAACAGAGGCAGTTTTACTTCCTTTCTTTCTATTTGAATATGCTTTATTTCTTTCTCTTGCCTGATTGCTGTTTCCAGAACTTCCAATACTATGTTGAATAGGAGTGGTGACAGAGGGCATCCTTGTCTTGTGCTGGTTTTCAAAGGGAATGCTTCCAGCTTTTGCCCATTCAGTATGATATTGGCTGTGGGCTTGTCATAAATAGCCCTTACTATTTTAAGATATGTTCCATCAATACCTAGTTTATTGAGTGTTTTTAGCATGAAGGGGTGTTGAATTTTTATCGAAGGCCTTGTCTGCATCTATTGAAGATACTCTTCTGAATTTTAAATGACAGGTCAAATAAGCTCTAAGTTGCTCTAAATATGATGTACGTGAATGGTAATTCAACAAGGAGGCAAAATTTGTGGGAAACTATAAAATAATTCATTGGGAAAATTTCTCTTAGACGTCAGAAAATTAAGTCTCACCAGAGATTTTAATATGCTGTGCAAGGAGAGGAACCAAAACAAAAGGACAAAAACAATTTTTTAAAGAAGTGCTCACTAAGCTTACTTAGAGAACAGGATGTTTTTATTAGCAGATTTGGGACTTGAGGCATGCAAAACTTCTTTCAGAGAGAGCCATATGTGCTTATGCACACGAGCCCTGAGACAGTCACGATTCTGTGGTTCTGCAAATGAAAGCAAAATGTGGCATAGCCCTTATGTCAGTAATGATACCTTTTCCTAAAGCAGTGTCCTTTGGTTATGCCAAGCAGTTATTTGGCTGAGTGGCTTTGCACTGAGTATATCTAGAGTGATGTTTTAAAATTATATGTCTTATGTTTCTCCCTGCTATGGACTGAATGTTTGTATCCCCCCCAAATATATGTTGAATATCCCTAGTGTTATGGTATTTGGAGATGGGGCCTTTGGGAGGTGTTTAGGGTTCTATGAGTTCATGAGGGTAGGACCCTGTTGATGGAATTCGTGCCCTTATAAGAAGAGAAAGAGGAAGAGCAAGAGAGGGAGGCATGGGGAGGGGATTAGAGAGGGAGAGAGAGAGAATCTTTCTCTCTCGACACAAGCACAGAGGAAAGTTTATGTGAGGACACAGTGAGAACGCGAAGGCAGCTGCATGCAAACCAAGAATTGAGCCTTCACCGAAACCCAACCATGTTGGCACCCTTATCTTGGGCTTCTAGTTCTTGAACCACACAAAAGTGACTTTCAGTTGTTGGAGTTACCTGGTTTCTGGTATTTTTTTATGACAGCCCAAGCTGACTAATAGATTCCCTCATTGGTCTTAGGATGGAAGCCTTTATTTGATCCGGAGAGGCTTGCAGGGTCTGGCTTTTGCCAGTGTCTTCAGTTTCATCTCCAGTGCTCTCTCCCTCGCTCTCTGATCTTCATCAGTGCCGTGCCGGTCTCTTGGAGGAGCCATGCTTCCCCTATTTAGTCCCGGGCCTTTACACATCATCCTCACAGTATCCTCACTCCCTGACACAAAAGACATTCAGTGTCTATTTTTAAATGTAGAAGTGGCAGAAATTAGAAGGTAGTCAGGATCTGAGCTGTGATGGCAGAGGAGGAGATACTGTAGTAGGGAAACAAGCAATAAAAAAGACAACACGGCTGGGCACAGTGCCTCATGCCTATAATCTCAGCACTTTGGGAGGCTGAGGCAGGCAAATCATGAGGTCAGGAGTTCGAGACCAGCCTGGCCAACATGGTGAAACACTCTCTCTACTAAAAATGCAAAAAATTACCTGGGCATAGTTATGGGCGCCTGTAATCACAGCTACACAGGAGGCTGTCGCAGGAGAATCGCTTGAACCCAGAAGGCAGAGGCTGCAGTGAGCTGAGATCATGCCATTGCACTCCACCCCTGGCAACAGAGTGAGACTCCATCTCTAAACAAAAAAAAAGACAACACTTGACTGTTGTGTCTGATCATTACTCTTTTAAATGATATGATTGTTGAGTAGGCCAACTCACTTCCACTCTTTTTTCTGACTTCATCATATTCTCACCAACAATCATACAAGCACATTAATATTACCCTATAAAAAAGAACCTGTTTAAGTTGATGCTGTTGGAAATGGTGACCAGAGTTGTTGCTAATTACTCTGTTTTCTGTAACTGCCATTTTCCCTCAAAGTTTGCCACTGGAAAAGGCATATTTGGTGGGAAAGAGAAAAAGACAAATATAGCAATGGTTCAGGGAATCAAAGAGAATTGATTAGAAATTGGAAGTTAAAGGAAGAATAAGCAGATCACGTTAGTACAGAGGTTGCTATACTGTTCCGCTGCCTCCTTGTCTGTGAATACATTCCAGAGCATATATCAGGCCTGCACTAGACACTGGGAAAGAGGGATGAATAAGATCAAAATTACTGCCTTCCAGGAACTCAAAAAATGTGGAGAGACATTCATATAAACAATGATAGTTTGAAGTACTGTCTAACAAGTGCTGAGCAGCTAGGCACAAGGGCCATGGGAGCACAGAGGGGTTTGGAAGTCTTCATGGGGAAGGGTACAGTTGGCCTAGTGACAGTGTGATTCAATAGGCCTATAGGCAAAGGAAGGAGGTTATGTATTTATTATTGAAGGACAGTAAAACCTAATTGATTTTAATTAATTCTTGCTCATTTCCAAGAAAATGTTTACCAATAGCTTTTAGCAATGTAAATACTTATGAGAAGCAAATTTTTTAAAAATTCAAAGGATTTTTACCCACTGAAGTTGCGTGTTGATTATAGCCAATCCAAATAAATTTTTCCTGGGAACAGGAGTTTGACTGGGCATGGAATCAGGGGACCTGGGTTTCAGTCCTCTCTCTGTACCACCTGGCTGTCTGACCATAGCACACCTGTTTACTCACCCCAAACATCCTCAGCAGTTCTCACTACTGCTGCTTTCCCCACTCTTCAGCACAAGTAGGCACCCATGGGATGATATGTTCCCATCAAAAGCACAAGTTTACTTCTGCAGTGACTCTCTTTTGATGGGTGGCCAGACCTCCCCTTTCCTATAACCCTCACCCCAAATCAGAAATGTAATCCTTCATTTTGCTGAAACAAAACAAAACTAGACTGCATAGGCTAATGAATGTGTTTATTTTCCTCATATTCTCTTATTTAACCTCTGCTTGCCAGCTCAATGAACCAATGTACTAAAGAACTCTGGCAACAAGAGCTGATTTGATAAGAAAACTTAATATAGGTCCCTTCTAGAAAATGCACTGTCAGTAGAGAATTACATTTTGAAATGTAAATCTCAAATTCATCATTCCATAACAAGTGCCCACAGGCACATTATTTTGCTTTTAAAGATCATCTGGAATGATGCCATTTAGATTAATTGCCCTCATACTTATAATTTACCTGAATTTTTGGAAAGTGTCTGTGTTTCCTCCTTTAGCCACATGTTTGTCTCAGGTAGAAGCATTTTAGAAGTTTATTGTCACTATATCCATGAGTTTTCATATGATGTCAACTTTACAGTTAACAAAGCAGTTGCTCAGTTATATTGTAGAATCTTCACATAACTTCATGTATAACTGCCCTGTGAGGTAGCTTTTAGTTATCCGCATAGCAGGAAAGTTAAGAGATAAGACAGTTTGCCCACAGTTATCAACCTAGTAAATAGCACATAATGTCCATCAACAGTTAAATGAGTAAACAAAATATGGCATATCCATACAATGGAATATTATTCAGCCATAAAAGGAATGAAACAGTGATATGTGTCACAACATGAGGAACCTGGAAAACATTATGCTGTGTGAAACAAGCCAGAAACAAACACCACGTGATGATATGATTCTGTTTATATAAAATATCCATAGAGGAAAATCCATAGAGACAGAAGTATATGCATGATTATCAAGGGTGGGCAGTGAATGCTAATGGGTAAAGTAAAAAAATTCTTTTTGATATGACAAAAGCTGTCTAATATTAGAGTATGGTGAGGATTATATAACTCTATAAATAGACTAAAAATCACTGGATTGTATACTTTAAATGGATGAACTTCATGGGATAAAAATTACACCTCTATAGAATAATGTATTCTTCTTTGCCTTATACTCTGGGGCTAAAGGACAAGTAACTTCAAAACCACTGCCTTGGGGCTCCCTCCTGGTACATATTCTGCTTCACTTTTGCCACATCATGAGAAGGTGTACCCAGTCTCTTAAAAGTCTTTTCTTTCTAAGTATTTCTCTGTCTCTTCCTCTCAGATATCACTTGAACAACTAAGGGGACAGCCTCTCAGAATCCTGGTATTCACTACTTACCACTCACTGGCAGATGTTGACATCAGCACATTACTAAGCCTAAGCAGAATTTAAAGGAGAATATTGTTTCCTGTGTCCTTTCTGTATTTTGTTTTTTGACATACTTTCATCAGAGCTCTGCAAACAGTCAACTCATTCAAGAGCAAGTCTTCCACATGGCTTAAAAAGCACTAGGCAGAAACTTGAAAGAAAAGGAAGCCATTAGTGCCAGGTTGGAATCCTGCAATACGATTTGGCACCTGTCCTTAGTTTAATGTATGAGTATAAGCAACCCTGAATCTATAGAAAATCCAGAAATGTGCCTGTTATTTTTTAAATGCTACCTGTTACTTATAAAATACTCCTTTCAATATATATACACATATATTAAAATATATATATCTGTGTAAGATTTGTATTTGTGTAAGAGTATGACATATAACTACAGTTGACCCTTGAACAACACCAGTTTGAACTGTGGGGTCCACTTATACATGGATTTTTTCAACCAAATGTGGAAGGAATATAAAATATTAATGGCATGTGAAGCCTGCCTATGCAGAGGGCTAAATTTTTGTGTATGCGGGTTCAACAGGGCCAACTGAGGGACTTGGGTATGTAGGATTTTAATATACACAGGGGTTCTAGAACCAATCCCCTGCATACACTGAGGGACAACTCTATTGGCACAGAGTTGATTGAGCAGTAGGAAATGGGAAGATGAAGCTGGAAGCTCTTTCCACACATGGAAAGCATAATAAGAAAGAAAGGGCTTAAGTTAGCAGGTAGGTGGTGTGGGATGCAGTGACGTTACTCTGCATATATGTTTCATCTATTGCAGCAGCCTTTCCTGGTACATACTTATACCCTGTGAGGGCAGAGACAGGTACAGTTCTGATACCTGAGACTGTGGGAAGAAAACAAGTCAGGAATTTGTGTGGTAGGGGATCTTCCACAATGTCTTGTCTGCTTCAGCATGAGCCTGCCTGGTCTGAGTATCTGCAGGGAGTCAGCTGCAGTGCAGGCAGCAGACCTCACAGCTTAGGGTGGAAGCAGAGTGGAGCATCTGTCAGTGCATAGCCTTCTTAGGCAGTGATGAGCTGCTTAGCATTCAAGGCATTCAGCCCAAGATTATAAATGAAATGTGTTTGTGTGTTTATATGTGGATGGATGAATAGATGGTTATGTGTGTCTTCACTGTCACTAGGAGGCTTTTAAAAATTTTGGGTTTGGATCACAGAATTTCTACAGATATTAATTTTCAAATTTCATACCTCAGACAGGAATCCATCTTTCTGAGTTCTGTGTGGTTATATTTTTCTTCCTAATTTGTCAGTAATCAGGACTTTTATTTCCTCTATAGAAAAGTCAGTGAATTTTCTGTATAAGATGATAGGTCTTGGGTCTCTTTTTGCATGCCCCCTGGTTGTCCATCCACTTTCATGACTACCTCTGAAGCCTCTTCATATCTCTTCCTTATTGTTACCTAAGGTAAAGCGTATGATTTATTATTGCATCTATGAGCATGATGCCAGTAGCTTCCTTTGGCTTAGGAAGGAAGAACATTTATCTCAGGATAGAGCTTGGATGCCTCATTTGGTGACATAAAATGCTATATGGAGAACTGACTATACAGAGGTGTGAAATACGTGTAGGAAGTCTCTTAAATATCTTCAAATATCCATCAGCTTGCAGTTTGCCCCTGATGTTGGCTTTCTGTGAAGCTGAAGTGCTTACCGTGAATGGATGGAAACTGTCGCAAGTCTTAGTGCCCTGCAGCCATCAATTACACTACTTTTGAATGAGCATTTCCTATGGTTCCAAATGATATTTCTATAGGCAGAAAGTGAGATGAGAGGGAAATATTGTCTACAAAAATATGAGGATGTGAGCAGAGCAGCACTATTCATAATAGCATAGACTTGGAACCAACCCAAATGCCCATCAATGATAGACTGGATAAAGAAAATGTGGCACATATACACCATGGAGTACTATGCAGCCTTAGAAAAGGATGAGCTTATGTCTTTTGCAGGGACATGGATGAAGCTGGAAACCATCATTCTCAGCAAACTAACACAGGAACAGAAAGCCAAACACCACCACATGTTCTCACTGATAAGTGGGAGTTGAACAGTGAGAACACATGGAAACAGGGAGTGGAACATTACACAGTGGGGCGTTTCAGGGGATAGGGGGCCAGGGGAGAGATAGCATTAGGAGAAATACCTAATGTAGATGATGGTTTGATGGGTGCAGCAAACCACCATGGCACATGTATATCTATGTAACAAACCTGCACATTCTGCATATGTATCCCAGAACTTAAAGTGTAATAAAAAAAAGGAAGAAAAAAGTAAATAAATAAATAAATAAATAAATAAAATCTGTCTGAAAAAAGAAATATAATGATGTAGATCCTATTATGCTATTCTTAGTGTACTTTGGAACGTGCTTATTTTGTCTTTAAGCCCATTGTATTAATCTACATCACATAGACAGCAGTTTGCACTGCTGGAACCTATCAAACTCTTTAATTCTGATGACTCTGAAATGATTGTTTCAGCCACACGCTACTGCTACCTCCTTGTCCATTCTCTGGGCTTGTTTATAATCATTAGGGAAGCTTTCTTGACTGTTAAGACCTCTTTCTTTCCAGATTCTTCCTTTACTTTCTGGTTTTGTTTTTGTTTGTTTGTTTGTTTGTTTTGGTCTTTTGTTGGTTCTTTCCCTGCCTAGTCTTTAATTTTTGGTGATGCTCAGGGTTCCTTCCTTGACTCATAGCTGTACTCTGGATGCATGTTCTCCCTAAGGAGTCGCATCTGCTCTTCTGGTTTTACAAATATATAGTGATCTCTCTCTCTGTTTCTCTCTCTCTCTCTGTCTCTTTCTCTCTCTCTCTGTCTCTCTTTCTCTGTCTCTCTCTCTCTCTTTCTCTGTCTCTTTCTCTCTTTCCTACTTTTTTGTGTTTTAAATATTTACTTATTCCTTATATACTCCCAGAGTTCTTGATTCAAACCCTAACTGTTCACTTGGATGATTGCAGTAGTGTTTTAACTGGAGTCTTTATTTCCAGTCTGAATTTTGCCAACTCAGTCCTCACTCCATAATCAGATGATTTAAAATTAATGTAACTATATCGTTTCCCAGCTTAAAACCTGTTAATAGCTCCCATCAATGCTAAGATAAAATCTAAGGATTTATGGTATGCCACTCTGGAAGATATTTTGGCAGTTTCTTTAAAAATTGACTACACATCTACCACAAGACCCAGCAATTCCATTGCCAGGTTTCTTTCCAATAGGAATGAAAACATGTCCATGCAAACTTATGTGCAAATATTTGTGGCACTGTTAGTTATAGAAACCCCAACCTGGAGGCAGTATGAACCGGTGAATGGATAAAAACAAAGTGTGATATAGCCATGCAATGAAATACTACTCAGCCAATAAAAAGGAACTGATATCCTGATATACGTAACAGCACAGATTAAACTCAAATGCATTAGGCTAAGTTAAAGAAGCCAGATATTTAAAACTATATATTATATGATCCAACTTAAATGACATTTCTAGAAAAGTTAAAATTATGAGGAATGGAAAGCAGATGAGTTGTCCAGCCCTGAGGGTCCTTGCAAGCCCTCCCTACTGGTGTGGACATGAGAAATAGTAGAATTAAAAGGCACAAGACACGGAGGTAGAGAAAAGAAAGTATGGGCCCAGGGGTCCATGCCAACCAAAGCGTGGAGTCCAGCAGTGGCCCTGAGTGTCCGCACATTCTGACTTTTATTGAGCACAAAGCTGGGGGCAGGGTAGGTAGGGAATGTCATTGGTGGTGGGTGACTGGGGCAGGGTAGATAGGGCATGGCAGTGAAAGGGTCAAATACATCATATGTCATACAGGTAGGGGCTCAGGAATTTCTGGCAGCTGAGATGAGGTAAGGAGTAGAATGCATCAGCACTTTTTCCATACTTGTCAAGAAAGAACAAAGACATTAAGATTTACGTTACTTTTACTGATTATCTCATCTAAGAAAAAAGGAACCAGGTGCAGAAGCGGAACATGAGAGTAGACATGGAGTGTGACCACTGAAGCACAGCATCACACAGAGACAATTAAGCCCCTGGATGTCTGCAGGCTTACACCTGACAGCCGTCGGGCCTACCACAAGAGCTTGGAGAAGCAGAGTTTTCTCCTGACTCCTCCAGGGAGGGAGGCAAATTGGCCCTCTTGGACGCCTCTGTCCCTAGCTGGCTAAACAGTGGGCGCTTTCCCAGCACTGGCGCTGCCGTACAGCGAAGGCGCCCCCCAGCACCCCTTACTCAGGAGTGACAGAGGCTTAAAGCATCTTGCCTTAGGGTCCTTCATTTCACAGTGTCACCTCAGGTTCACACTTCCTACCTCAGAGGCATTAGTAGAAGAATTAAGATCAGCTATGAATAACTAAGATCACCTATGAATAACTAACTATGGTTATATTTCTAGTTACTTTCTTCTTCATTATTTACATGGAAATAGGCTGAGGCTTCTGGCTCCTGCCTCGACACTTATGGGGTCTAACCCCTACAGTTGCCTAAAGGTAGGAGTGGGCAGTGACTCCAAATGAGCTCAAGAAAAAAACACGAAGCCAGGCATGAGGGCTCATGCCTGTAATCCTAGTACTTTGGGGGGCTGAGGTGGGCAGATCACCTGAGGTCAGGAGTTCAAGACCAGGCTGGCCAACATGGTGAAACCTCGTCTTTGCTAAAAATACAAAAATTACCTGGGCATGGTGGTGGGTGCCTATAGTCCCAGCTACGCAGGAGGCTGAGGCAGGAGAATTGCCAAAACCCAGGGGGCGGAGGCTACCATGAGCCAAGACCACGCCACTGCACCCCAGCCTGGGCAACAGAGTGAGACTCTGTCTCAAAAAAAAGAGAAAGAAACATGTGCGTGCACACACATACATACCATACACACCACACAAACACATACATTCACACCCCTACAGTTTTTAGCATATCATAGAAGGCACATTGCCATTTCATCCTTTCCTTCCCCCGCAGCCTCAGTCCTCATCATTCCCGGCCTTAGCCTCTGAGATCTGGCAGTGCTGAAGTATATGCATTCTCCTGTGCATATGCCACATTTGTTGCTTGTTTGCTTTTTGTCATGTAGAAATTTATTTGTAATAAAGCTTCTTACCTGATCCCAGGTCTGTTCTTCTGGCTTACTTGTTCCTTTCGAGATCAGCCCAGCTTCCAGGAAGCTTTCCCCAGCCCTTTCTCTCCCAGCTATGTTCTAATTGTCCATGAGGGTACTCTGTACTTTTGTTAATATATGTATGCCATTGTATTGAAATGATTTGTTTATATATACAATCATCCAAACAAAACTGCAGGTTCCCAGACAGCATGTGCTTATTTTACTTGTGTTTAAAACCTTCAATGCTTGCAAAGTCCCTGGTACCTAGTAGGCATTCAATTTGAGTGCTGCTGTATTTATTTCATTTGGTAGATTTAATCTCAAGATGTTTTTGTCTCTTTTTTCTAATGAATGGAACTTGCACAAAAATAATTCTAATCTGAAAAAAAAATATGCCATAGCATTTTCTCTTTAAGCACCTTGCATAGTACTTTCTCTTTTCCTCCCTTCCTAATATATGGTCTGCCTGTGTTGTACTATAAATAGTACTGCAGCAGGTAGAAATTGTAGCAATTAGGGTTCTCCAGAGAAACAGAACATCGAGACATAGATATGGATATGGATATATATATATATATATATATATATATATATATATGGATATATATATATATACACACACACACAGAGAGAGAAAGAGAGAATTTTATTTCAAGGAATTGCCTCATGCAATTGGGTGTGCTGACAAGTCTGAAATTTGCTAGTCTGGTCAGGAGGCTCGGAAACTGTCGGTCAGAAGGTGATGCTGCAGTCTTGAGGCAGAATTTCTTCTTCCTCACAGTAAGCTCAGCTTTGTTCTTAAGGCTTTTCCATCGATTAGATGATGCCCATCCACATTATGAAGAATAATCTTTTTTATTTGAAGTCAACAGATTGTAGATGTTAACCATTTCTGCAAAATACCTTCACAGCTATTGCATTAGTTTGGTTGACTAACTAGATACTGTCGACTTGCAAAGTTGATGCATGAAACTCACCATCACAGAAATAGGCACGAAATTTGTAGTTGTAACATATCTGAGAACTGTCCTGATTACCCAGGTCCACCCTGTTCTGGCCCCATTTTGTGGATGAGGAAACAGGCCCAGGGTAGTTTGTAGTTTCAATTCACAAAACTGGTTAGTAGAAAGGGGTTTGCCAGAAAGTTTCTCTTAACAAATGAGAAAGTCCTGATTGACTTTGCTTTGGCCTTATGAACTGAGTCATCAAGCATTGCGTTCTAGACCACTTATTAACCAGCTCAGAAATTCCAAAGTAATTACTGGTCTGTTGTTAGCAGATACAGTCTTTTTATATTTTGTGTAACTTTAATGGCTTATTAGAGTAGACTATGAAGATGTATCAAATTTTTTCCTATTGCTAGGGATGGAAAGCTTTATGGAAATACCATCTCTGCTGCTGAACTGCCCTCTTCAATTGCCCCTTGTCTGATGATGAACTAAATTATTTGGGGGAGTTGAAAAATAGAGAAATGCCAGTTATTTATTATTTGGCACATTGTATATACTCAAAAAATTTTCTGTAAGACAAAAACAGGAAACCTTGCAAATGAAACCTATAGGTAATATGCAGCTATAAACCATCTTTCCAGGAAGGAGCCAAAAGCTCTGCATGATCCCTCTATCATAAATTTTTCCAACTCCTTTTGAAGGAAGGAAGTAATTTGCCGTACAGTCTGTGGGAATTTTTCACTTTGGGGAAATGGGGCTGAGAAAGTTATTACTTTTAACCCCAGTGAACCACACCAGAAACAATTACAGCATCATACAAATCAATTTCTGCATTTTCCATGAAGTATTTGGCAAGGAACAAAATGGGCTGGAAGATGGAAAAAAGGCCAAGTACTTAACTCACCCAAGCTCATTTTAAAGTTTTTAGCTTTAGATATTCAAAGAAAATCAGTCTTCATCCTTTCTAATTCATGGGACCATCACTGGTTTTTATACTAACTAAAAGGAACCTTTCCAATTTTCTTAAATATACAGTTTCTTAATAGTGAGAAATAAAATTATCTCAATTTAGACAGACAAAATGTTTTTACTCATTTTTAAAGAAAATCTTAAATTTCTAGATAGGAAAATAAATATATATTTTTTGAAATCCATTTTCAAAACATCATGGCATTTAAGCATTCCAACTTAATGACAGCTGAGAAAGAATAGTGTGAGACATATATTGCGTAAAGTGAATCCACCCTGTCTTTTATACATGGGGATACCACCATCTGGAAAAACAAGATCTGTGTGTATTTAGCCAAATGCCAAAAGAATACTGCTGAAATTTGACTCTCCTGTTTCCCTCTAAATATTTGATATGTCATCAAGTATTGTATTTTTTTAATGTTTCAGTACTTTACTAAATAACAAAGAATTAAAAAAACTTTCACATAGAGTCAGAGGATGGGCTTTTTAATTTATTATCAGAGCTTATGCCTTTCTATAAATATCAAGAATACAATAGTGTCCTACAGGGCTAGTATTACACATTTCTTAAGAGCTTGTGCATTAATTAATGTTGTTCTTTAATAGTGTACTTAAATTACATTTAGATTTGCTAAATGTGTGAAAACAATTTTAAATTCCATCTTACATTTAAGACTGCTTATTGTTTTTCAACTTGTTATTGGTAATATGTTGTAAATTTTTAGGATTGTGATAATATTAAAGGAAACCTCCATCTTGTTTGTTAAAAAAAGACTGCTTATTAAGGAATAATAATACCTTATTTAAATTATGATTTTTTGATAGTTGACAAAATGCTTTTACGCGTATTTTCTCATCTAATTCTCAAAAAATCCAGTGTTAGATGATGTTTGTTTTCATTGCTCAGATGAAGAAATTGAGGCAGCAATAGAGTATGCATTTTTTTTCACAAAACTATTAGTGACATTTCCATAACTGGAATTCATGTCTCTTGACTCTAAATCCAAGTTTTAAAAACCCTTGCCTAAAATGGCTCTCATTTACTGAATTGTCAATGAGATTTCTTTGTACATATATGTATTTTATAGATTGTTCCATAATGTAGATTGGGCAAGAATATTTATAAATTCTGATTTCTACTCTTAAAACCTATGCATACTTAATTTATAGAATGCTAACTAAAGTAATTCTGTTTTAATATGAGTAAACAAATGGTACCATACTTAAAAATGTCTGGAGTGATTTTTCAAGAAAGTATTTTGGAAAAGTATATTTTCAATCAAATGTATGTGGGTATACACACAACAACACATTTTCCCACATATGTGTGTGTTTATATATGCACACATGTGAATATATATATAAACTAAAATACATGTATTTAGATAGCACCAGGATTAATGGAAATAATTAGGTCATTAATACTAATTGCAATTGTAATAAAAGTCATGTAGTGGTTGAATGCAGAATAGTTACAATGAAGATAAGATTTTCTTTAGCCTTGGCTATAAGTAAAATGTCATACAACATAGTTTGTTGAATTTTCTTATTCTTTACCTGTTGTTGATAGAGTAAATGATATAGTACTTTGGGGTGGAGATTAAACTCAAGACATAACAGAACCAATGCTAATTCATAGTTAAGAGTCCTTATTTAATTTACATGCAATTTTTGGTTTTATGATAATTCATTGAGATAAATATTTTCTGCTCTGCTCTTCAAGCACTATGTTAATTACTGAAGTCTCAGATATTTTCAAATAAAAGAGCATGTGATATATGCTTGGGGAAAAAGTAATATTAAAGTAAACTGGCATTAGCAGTTTACAATTTAGATGAGCAAATATGCCTAGAAATTTTACTCAAGTAGTTCATTCCAGGTAATCCAACAGATGATGTCTCATTAAGAGTACAAAGGAAGTCCAATAACTTCCAGCTTGGATGGGGAGTAACAGATGATGGAGAAGGTGACATCTGGGTGGGCATTTTGGCAATTGGTAGAATTTGAAGAGTAGAAAAGGGAAATAGTTTCAGATACAAAGCAGAGGGGACAAACAGCACACTTGGTGCTTGGTAAGGAAACCTGGCTTTGCATGATGAATAGTGGCTGAACAAAATCAGGGAAATTAGGAGGTAAATAAACTTGCAGTTTTGGGAGGTATGAATAAATTTGATCTTAAGTCTGTTGAATTTCACTGATGATGTGATTTTCAAGGAGACCTTTATAAATGTCAGTTGGAGGTACCATAGTTGGCTTTTAAGCATTTAGCAAATGAAATGCAATGCTGGGAAGAATCAGAGCCACCCCTAGAGGATAGAATGTCTTCTGCCTAGAGGTGATAGCTAGGGGGAGGATGAGTCATTATTGGAAAGCAAGAGAGCATCCTCTGGGCTGAAAACAGTGGTCATTTATTTAAGCTTTCTCTGGCTGGTGGCCCTCTTTGACATTTTTCTTATTTGGTATATGAAAAAAAAATAGCACGAGACACCCACTACTGCAGGCTTAAAATTAAGACTTTTAATTCAAAATGTGAGTTGATTTTTTTTTAAGTTGTGCTGTTTGAAATGCCACCCAGAGTGAGGTGGGCAGTGTTATTTGCCTTGCTTTATGAGGTGGGCAGTGTTATTTGCCTTGCTTTATGTACCTTGCAGTCATCTTAACACTAGTATTCACAAAACTACATTGCAGTGAAGTTCAACAAATCTTTATTGAATACCTCTTGTGAGGAAGACAATGAAGAATAAGAGGAAAATGAGTTTGGTTGGAATACAGAGTGTATGGAAAATGTAATAGATTAGAAGTATAAAGTTTCCATGTTGTACTAAATGGATTCCATTAAAAGTTTGGAATCCTCAATGTTTTTAGGTTTTTAGATGGTATAGGAGAGTGTTTTTAGGAGTTATTTGTAGACTTTTGAATGATATGGGGGACATATTGCCTCACATATACTGTTCTGTTTGATTCAGAAACCTTTTACTTTTAAATAGGTGAACAGTTTCTCAAATGGCAAGTATATTAGTCAAAGTATACTAAAATGCATCAGAAAATATTCACTATTGTGAACTCTTAATTTTAGATATCACCTCACTGGAAATATAATAGCACCAAATGAATGGTACCAGGTAAGGAGAAATAAACTCTTCCCATGGCCAGATGAACTCAGTGAGCCTGTATGCCTCACCTTGATCCTTATGCATAAAACAAAGGGAAATTTTAATACAATTATATAAAGAAAAGGAAGAAAAAATGTTTGCCATACTCCTAAGGAATGAGTCAGTTGTTACTTAGTCCACTGTTTAATTCAGGACCTTGATATATTTAGCTTCTTTGTGACTTAGAAAAATAGCCCAGAGGACAATATAGATGTTATTTTTAATATTACTTTTTCCCCAAGGAATCTAATTATGTAAGAAATTTTTATATCAACCAACCAGTCAGGCCAGTATCAGTATCCAACTGCTAATATCATTCGCTGTATTCAATGAAGTCACTCTCTCAGCAGCTCACATGTCAGCTTTTATAGAAAAGAGAAAAGCTCTCTCACACACACACACACACACCCCAAATAGTTAAAGCCAATGGATTGTTGATTTGACCTCAGAGTGTTATCAAGACTAGTTCTGAATTATTAATGGCAAGTGGGATCCAAGTATCTCATTTGATAGAGTGACCCAGCTACTGTGGTGCTAAGCTGTTGATGAATGCCAGAAGAGGGGAAATTAAAATCACTCTGTATTTAACAATATAGGATTGAAAGTGTGATATAGGCCCATGTGCTTTTGATAAGGGAGATAGTTTATTGTCTAGAGTTGGTCAAAATGTGATTAACACAGGGTTACCAGGATTCTCTATAAATGAAGCATCTCTCAGCTACATGTTTCCTTGTGTGTCTGTTTTTTAAAATGACATTAAATATCATAGGTTTCAGGTCACATCAGAGGTCTATTCTCTTTATAATGACAACAATTGATTTGGGGTTTTATAGAAAATATTTCTTTATTGTGTGGGAGTTCAACTGGACTAGAGTTTCCTAGTCCAAATTTAATGGTAAACCATGTACTTGAAGAATAAGACACAAGAGGGGGCTGACATGTGAGCTGAAACTGCTGTCACTGAGCAGAATGAAAGATAGGGAATTAGTGTAACAGTAAAAGTTGATTTGTGATAGGGAAAACCTTATGTTAATAACCTTTAAGGCCCTTCTATTTGTGACTTTCTGTAACTTAAACCTTAATATGCTGGTCAAGTCAGTGGCACTTCAAAGGTTTTTTTTGTTGTTGTTGTTGTTTTGGGTTTTTTTTTTTTTTTTTTGGAGCAGGGGACTGAGTCTCACTTGTTAACCAGGCTGGAATGCAATGGGACAGTCACGGCTCACTGCAGCCTCAATCTCTGGAGCTCAAGCAGTTCTTCCACCTCAGCTCCCAGAGTAGCTGGGACCACAGGTGCACACCACCATGTTTAACTAATTTATTTTTATTTTTTTAGAGAAAGAGTTTTACTCTGTTGCCCAGGCTGGTCTTGGAAATCCTGGGCTCAAGCAATCCTCCTGCCTCAGGCTCCCAAAATGCTGGGATTACAGGCATGAGACACTGAAGTAGGGAATCATCAGTCAGCATCACTCAGGGCACAAGTTAAGTGAGACGGCTGATATCAAAGATTAAGTGTTAAGACAGTGAGTCCACCACTAGCCTTTTGAGTCTAATGGAACTTCAGGCAGAGATAGCCAGCACCACGGACAGCTCCTCAAAGCTTTTGGTTGGATGTAAAAACTCCTATGGGTTGCCCTGGAAAAGCTGCTTCCACTTCTTCCTAGCTAAAGATGTCAACTATAAACAAGTAACCTACTTTATGCAGCCTTTATTTTCTCATCTGCAATGGAGTAATAAATATATGTTCTATATAGTTCTTGGGGTACACATATTAAATGATAAATTGAAAGTGAAAATATTTGTCATTGATATAAATTAAAAATGTTAATATGTTTTTAATAACCTTTCACTTTGAATCATTGCCCTTTATCTACCTAAGCTTATATTATGTCAAGGAAAATTGCCAGCTTTTTCTCAAAGTATGAAATAACAGTTAAATAAACTGATGGGAGAAACCAGGATACTGTAAACAGATATACATTTTATTGGTGAGAGATGGGAAGTAGGATTTATTGTATACCATGTAGGTTCAGACGTAGGTTGTTGTAATTCTTATGCCATTTTCATAACCACCACTGTGTGTACCTATCAAGGAATGGAGGGGTCAGTCCATGCCATACTCTTCCATGTGCCGTATTTCTCCTAATTCTACTGATGGGGTGAAATGAGTGGCAAATGGTATGCAGGGCCAGAGTGATGATGGAATTCTGACTCTTGGCTTTTCCAAGAATGATCTTTTCTGAAGATTTTCCTGAAGGCAGGAAGTGGGAGGGAAGGACAGACAGAGTGGGTAAGGAACACAGCTCAGGTACCTCAACAAGGAGATATCAGAGCATTCCTGGCCAGGAGATGGAGCAGGTATGCAGGGGCCCTTTGGAGAGAAGTGATCCAGGTTGTTGCTGAACTTGCTGTGGGTTGCTCATGGTAGGAATCTTCTGCAAAGACCCTCAACCTACCTGCTATTGAAGGAAATTAAAAACCATACTTTGATATCTGTGTGCGGTAACTTTATGTATTACAGTGTCAACTTAGGGAAAAACATCTATCTTTACAATTAGGGTATTTTAAAGGGAATGAAAAAGTCTTGTGCCATTAACATTTAGTATTTCTGTCTTTGATAAAACCAGAGTATCTTTTGTGTGATTCCTTCATATATTTTTACTAGACTTAATTTGAATCATTATTACAGAATATAATAGTGTATCTAATTTTTTTGAACATGAATTTTACATGTGGTTAATGACTATTTGCATTTCTTATTTGATAAATATAAAATGTGTGGTAATGGAAAATGATCAAGTAGCAAACAAATGCCCTCAACAGCTTTTCATATGGTTTGTCTTATGTACATAAAGATGTAGACAGCTTTATGAGACAGACTATGTCCTTTTATATGAAGATTAGCTGGGCTGAGACTTTTTTCTTTTCATAACAGTTTGATAGATGTTTGTGATTATCTGTTCGATAGCCCATTTAGGACTAGGTTGAAGAAGTAGCAATTTTCTACGTAGGTAGCATTTTAGATCCATTATCAAAGGGAAATGATTATTGTATGATGCTGTTGCCCCATAGAACTTTCAAGAGGAAAATGTTAGGATTAGGTCGTTATGTAATGATTTATATGATAGAAGGAGCACTGAGGTTGAAATCAGAAGAAACAAATTTGAATGCATGCTTCTGTAGTCAACAGGTGCATAGCCATTGGTAAGTGGATCAGCCCCTCTGAGCCACAGTGTGCTGCTATAAAAACGAGACTCTCCACCCTAGTCAGAGAATGGTTGTGAGATTACATTAGATGATATTTGTGAAAATGCTTACAATTTCTAACACATATTTTTAAATAAACTGTTTATAATAATTTTTCTTTGTGGTTATTTTCTACAGAAAGTGAGTGAGAAGGTTGGAGGAGCTGAAGGAACAAAGCTAGATGATGACTTCAAAGAGATGGAAAGGGTAAGTCTTCACTACTGCCTAGTGTTCCCTTTGACATAAAAGTGTCTACCATAATTAGAGAAAAATAGAAAAAGGGAGGGGGCAAATGTTTTCCACTGGTCTCTGAGAATACATTTTGTTACTTAAAAATACTCTTTTTGTGTATATTTTAAATCATAAAATATCCTCTCTTCCCTTTGTACTGTCCTGAGAACAAAACCTCAATGAAGTTGAAAGGTCACATTGGACTTTTCCTGGTGAATTTCATCATCATTTAAAGAAAAATAAGGACAGTGTTGAGCTGATGTTTGAGTTAGGATGAGACAGGAAGAAAAGAGGGTGCAGAATGACATCCCCAGTGTTTTGGGAAGAGTTTAAGTCACTTTCTGGCTTTAAGGACTTTCCTGACTGGATGATTGGCCAGAGGCAGCCAGTTGTAATGGAGAGAATACAGTTTTGGAGCCTGTCCAACCTTGGCCCAAACTCCCCTTCCTACCATGTGTTGCAAAAGTCCATCTACTGATCAGAGCCTCTTTTTAAAATTTTATTATTATTATTTGAGACTGAGTCTTGCTCTGTTGCCCAAGCTGGAGTGCAGTGGCATGATCTTGGCTCACTGCAACCTGTGCCTCTTGGGTTCAAGCAATTCTCCTGCCTTAGCCTCCTTAGTAGGTGCACACCACCACATCTGGCTACTTTTTGTCTTTTTGATAGAGATGGAGTTTCACCACCTTGGTCAGGGTGGTCTCAAACTCTTGAGCTTAGGTGATCCACCTACCTTAGCCTCCCAAAGTGCTGGGATTATAGGCATGAGCCACTGCGCCGGGCAGAGTCCCCTTTTTAAATGAATGTAAAATGGGAATACTAATACTCATTTGGGGGACTTTAGTTAAGGATTAAAAATAATGTGCATCATTTAGCTTTGTGTTTAAAAGATAGGTTCTCAGCAAGTGAGGGTAGAAGTGGTGGACAAAACATCTTATTTTATTTTTCTTGGGACATGAGCCATATTTTCTCTTTTACTTTTCTTTCACTTTGACCCTCTTCAGAGTTAAGTGACATTTAGGCTTATAATTAAAGGCATATATTGCATTGTTCACAGAAACATTTTAGGTCTTAAGTGCATGGTGGGTAATGGATGTGAGAGTACCAATCCTCTAGTGGGACAGAAGAGGTTGTTATAAACCTATGGTACCTAGAAACCACATTTAAGCATTATTAAGAATATTGCTTTTGTACTTTGTTGTAACAAAGCAATATTCTTTTTTTGACTCTCCCAGAGCTGTTTTAGGGACTGGATTTTTTTTTAGTCCACATCAGATCCAACAGCCTACATCAGCTTTGCTGTTTTTGCTATGTTTGCATGAAGAGTCAAACAAAAAATTCCTAGGTATACATCAGTGTAGTGCGGGAAATTTAAAAACAAAAAAAAAACAAAAAAAAACCTTGGTGCTTTCTTTTTTTTTTCTCCTGATGAGTTTATTGATGAATTCAGTAAATATTTCCTTTGTGTCTTCCATGAACCAGGAGGTGGGATATAGACAAGGTATCTGAGTGTACGAAGTTCATAGTCTAGTGGGGAAGGCAAACTTGGGACAAGTAATGACCAGCATGGCAAGGATGAAAACTCATGGTGCTAGAGAAGCCCACCTATTCTGTAATGTCAGGGATAACCTTACTGATAGTTAAGTTGAAGATGTGAAAGAGTTAGCAGAGCCTGGTAAAGAAAACAGCATGCAACCAGGCAAGAGGGAACTGTTGAGTTCCCAAAAAAAAGATACATTGCCAAGAGGCTGGGTGTTGTGAAATGAGACTGCATAGTGTTGATCCAGCTGGTCATTCTGGCTAAGTTCTTGAAGCAGGCCTCACTAATTGGTACCCACTGGTTAGGATATTTTTTTACTGGAATTCTGAGTCCCAGCCTTCTGAAGTCTGGAAAGCCAGACTCTTACAGCTGAGGCCTGGTAGCTACCTGCTCCAGCAGGACCGAAATCTGCATTGGTTCCTGTTTCTCATCTCCAGGTGGTTCTAAATACCACCTGATCTTCAACCACAGCTGGTAGCCATGGATACCCATCGTTCTGGAAACAGTATTTTACCCATCCATCTTCTGCAGCCTCTGAGACTCCAGGAACTGACACACATTCCCAGAATGTCTTGACTTTGACTCTTCTACTCCCCATAAAATTGGAGTGCCTTGCCCTTCATTCGAGCAGTCCATGGATTAATCAGTCTGTCTTCACCCAATGTTGCTTGATTCCTCCTTGTCCTTTGCTGCTCCTTCTTCCCCGCAACCCAGGAGAGCATTTATAGTATGTCACATGGCTAAATGTCATGTAATTAATGAAAGATTAGGCAGGTATTTAGGAATTTGGAACTAAGTACTGACCGAGAGTCAGAATTTGACTTGCTTTTAGCATCTGCCAGGACTAAAGGGAATAAGCTAGGCAGCTCATTGTCTAAACTGAGACAAACTAACTTTCTGTTTCTTAAATGAGACTAAAAGGAATAGGAAATTTGGAAAACTGAGTAGAATTTATCACTGAGCAACTAATTAGACCTTTGGAGATTTATTTTGGTGAGAAATATATGCCAATTTTGCAAACTAATTGAAACAGAATCTGCAAGGATTTTACTTCAGGCAAATACCAACAGACCTTCTTTTGAGTCTGAAAGTAAGATATGAGGATTATTTCTCCTAATTTATGGAAATGTTTCTGAAGCTTTTATTTCAAAATACAGATATGCCTGCAACAAAGTAAACTTCTGATTCATTGAAGAACACATTCATGGCTCTTTACTTGGGTTTATACCTGAGTAAGTTGAGAGATTTAGGTTTCAGTGCAGTGTGGAAATTGTTCTACTCTGTTTAGTTCTGTATATCTTTTGTTTCATCTGTGTCTTTGTTGCATATTTTGTACCCTTAACTCATGCTAAATTTACATGAATAGTGTAAGATTTCTGTGGTAATTGAAAGCATTTGCTTTGGATTTAGACTCTCAAATCTTTTCTCTACTATTAATTTATTATTCACACAAATGTTTTAGCTCAGTGTTTCCAAGCAGACGCAAGAATTGCCTTTCCATAGTTGGTTTTCTGCTCATCAGGCATTTGGGATAGAGAGACCTTTGTTCATCTGTATTCTCGGGGGTGCAATTAGACAACAAAATGAAATAAATTAGGGGTTTGCTTCAAGCAACACTACTGGGAGAGAGAAGTGGGTTTTCCTAGGGGTGTTTCTCTAATCAGCAGCCCCAGCCACTCTCCCACTGAGATGCAGTAAAATCATCTTGTGTGTCCCTTAGCTCTGCAGCCCTCCTCTCTCTGAGCTGGTTGACTGGAATCCTGCGGCTGTGCTGTCTCTGTAGGATCCCTGCCCATAATGATTTCTCTCAAGTGCCTTGCATGGAATTCTTTCTGTTTTCATTTAAAATGCTGTCTGTTGCTTACAAGCTTTGTTAAACATAGGCTAAATGTCTTACTATGTTGCACACACTGGAGAATTTGCTCTTTGAAAGTTACAGCTTTCAAAGAGTTACAGCTTTTTTGTTGTGAAGAGGAAGTTCTGAAATTTGAAGAACCTCTGATTCCTTCTCAAATTTCTCTCAGTTGCTACAATGATTGTGTAGTTTTTTGTTGTGTGTATAATTACATTGATTAATTCACTTGGAAAGTGCCTCCATGTTAAGGCACTGTCTCTACCTTCAAGGGGCTTTCAGTTTTTATTTTTAAAAAAGAGATACACGAACCAATACCTTACAGAACATAGTGCTTGGTGTCCCAGGGAGGATTCCCATGGAAGACCTAACTCAGGCTGGGTATATTAGGCTGCCTAGAAGACAGAGGGTGTCTGAGCTAAATCCTGAACATTTATCTTGTCCCTGATTATATGGTTAATGCATAATTCTAAGCCAAGGAATATAGTATCTCTTTTTCAGCCTGAAAAGTATCCTCGGAAATCTCTTCTGTTGAAACCAGAAGATGTCCTAGGGATAAAAACATGTCTATGGGCCCTTTAATAAAAGTGGGATTCTTTTTAAGGAGCAGCTTGAGTTTTAAGGAGAGCAAGATGTTGAGAAAGAATGCCATTCCACGTGAGAATAAGAGAGGATTATTGGCAGAGTTGGATGTGGAGAAAGGCCAATAGGAAAATGTCCACAGTCATTATCTTCATATACTCAGTCATTGGGTGGAGAGGGATTCAATTCTTCTATCCAGCCCTAGTGGTAGAGCTAGAATTAATGAGTAGAAACCATGGGGAGATAGATTCTGGCTCAATAGAAGAAAAGCTTTTGGCTATCAAAGCTGTATTTGTATGGGTGTGTTTGTTTGTTTGTTTTTGCCTCAGAAATGACGGAATTCCCTATTACTGCCTGTGCTTGAACACAGGCTGAGCCCCTATTTCCCACTGCCCATGTTGGAACACAGGCTGACCCACTAGTTCCCCGCAATCATGTGAGGCACACCAGTCATCTCTTGTGAGTTCTGTGGCTAGTACTTTGTTACTAATAATGTCACTTTTTAATGATGTTACTCTTACTTGGATTCAGTGATGTCTCTCAAGTGGGAGAAGAAGGAGTAGAGTTCCAGCCAGAATGCTCTGAGCAACACATATCCCTGAGTGTGCCCATGGACGTCTCCTTCATGGTGTGATGGGAAAGGTGGAGGCATGGAGCACTGTGCTAAGAGACCCCCGCTGGTGTGGGGATGTAAGGAAGGCCAGAGCCCCAAACAAGATGAGCTTTAAAGACATCTTTGTCCTTAGTGTGAAATTCAGTGATGACAAGCTTCCTCTAAGTTACACGTTTGCAATATATATCCAAGCTTATTTTCATTAAAGGTAATGGCCAAGAAGATTAACAACAAACAAATACACTGGAGCAATCACAGCCTAATAATCTTGCTTATTTTTGTTTTCCAACGTGTTGTTTGTCAGCTGGGCTTTCTGAATACATAAGATAATGTTTCAAATCAAGGCAGCTTGGGGACAGATGCATTAACTCTTCTGAGTCAGTAGGGGGCTACTAAAAACATCACTCTTGGACCAGCCTGTATCGCACTGCCAGACAGACCTTCCCAGGACACTTTTTGCGTCATGTCTCTGTGATTGTTTATTTAGCTGTTCTTGTTCACGAGTCTCAGTACTTTAGGTAGATGTATATGCATTATTAATAGTTGCATTTTCTTAACTTTGGTGACAGAAAAGTTAAGAATTTGAAAAGATTTTAGTTTTTTGTATGACGTTTTAACATTTCTTTTATATACCACTGCGAGTTACCTCATGTTCAAGTGGGTATGTAATTCATCTGCTTATCTATCTAATTTATTTATTTACTTGCTTTTTTGGATATTGAGGTCTCACTCTGTTGTCCAGGATGGAGTAGAGTAGCTCAATCACAGCTCACTATCACCTCAAACTTCTGGGCTCAAGTGATCCTGCTGCCTCAGCCTCCCAAGTGGCTAGGACTACAGGCACATACCACCATGCCTGGCTAACTTTTATTTTTATTATTTGTTTGATCTTTGAAGTCCAATTTCTTTCTTTTTTTAAACTTGTAAGTTCAAGGGTACATGTGCAGGTTTGTTACATAGGTTAAGCATGTGTCATGGGGGTTTGTTATACAGATTATTTCATCACCTAGGTATTAAGCCTAGTACCCATTAGTTATTTTTCCTCATCGTCTCCTTTCTCCCACCCTCCACCCTCCAATAGGGTCCAATGTGTGTTGTTTCCCTCTGTGTCCATGTGTTGTCATCATTTTTATCCTACTTATAAGTGAGAACATGTGGTATTTGGTTGTCTTTTCTTGCATTAGTTTGCTAAAGATAATGGCCTCCAGCTCCATCCATGTCCCTGCAAAGGACCTGATCTCATTCTTTTTTATGACTGCAGAGTATTCCATGGTGTATACATACCACATTTTCTTTATCCAGTCTGTCATTGATAGGCATTTTGGTTGATTCCATATCTTTGCTATTATGAATAGTGCTACAGTGAACATACATGTGCACGTGCCTTTATAATAGAATAATTTATATTCCTTTGGGTATATATCTAGTAATGGGATTGCTGGGTCAAATGGTATTTCTGTCTTTAGGACTTTGAGGAATCACCACACTGTCTTCCACAATGGTAGAACTAATTTACACTCCCACCAACAGAGTATAAGCATTCATTTTTCTCCACAACCTTGCCAACATCTATTATTTTTTTGACTTTTTAATAGCCATTCTCATTGGGGTGAGATGGTATCTCATTGTGGTTTTGATTTGTGTTTCTCTAATGATCAGTGATGTTGAGTGTTTTCTCATATGTTTCTTGGCTGCATAAATGTCTTTTTAAAAGTATTCATGTCCTTTGCCTACCTGCTCATGGGGTTGTTTGCTTTTTTTCTTGTAAATTTGTTTAAGTTTTTATCAATGTTGGATATTAGACCTCTGTTGGATACATAGTTTGCAAAAATTTTCTCCCACCCTGTAGTTTGTCTCTTTACTGTGTTGGTAGTTTCTTTTGCTGTGCAGAACCTCTTTGGTATAATTAGATCCCATTTGTTAATTTTTGCTTTTGTTGCAATTGCTTTTGGTGTCTTGATCATAAAATGTGTGCCCATGCATATGTCTTTAATGGTATTGCCTAGGTTGTCTTTCAAGGTTTTTACGGTTTGAGGTTTTACATTTAAATCTTTAATCCATCTTGAGTGAATTTGTATATATGGTATAAGGAAGGGGTTCAGTTTCAATCTTCTGCGTATGGCCAGCCAGTTATCCCTGCACTGTTTATTGAATAGGGAATCCTATCCCTGTTGTTTGCTTTTTGTCAGATTTGTCGAAGACCAGATTAATTGTAGTTGTGAAGTTTTATTTCTGAGATCTCAATTCTACTCCATTGGTCTATGTGTCTGTTTTTTTT